>NC_047085.1:409637394-409940425 GCF_902459505.1 Geotrypetes seraphini
GGCAGCCTGGGGCCTTTGCTAGGCCGGCCCGCATTGCATCATCGAAGCGGGCCGGCCTAGCAAAGGTCCCGAGGCTGCCTCATGAAACCGCGCTAAACTACTGCTTAGGGGCAGCTCTGTGCCGAAGTTAAAAGCACACAGAGCTGCCGCTGCTGGTCGGGAGGTGCGGAGACAAGGCAGGAAACATACGCTGCAGGAGTCCCGGCGAAGGCAGGAGTCCCGGCACAGCGACGGCAACAGGAAGTTGCAAGTCAGCTGACGCCGGCACCTTTCGTTGCAGCGGGGACCTGAATCCTTTGCGGACCGACAAGATGTTTTTGCGGACCGGCACCGGTCCGCGGACCGGCAGTTGAAGAACTGTGACTTAGACCCTGCTGGTAAATATCAGCCCCGATTCCTTGTAAATGGAGGGGCGCTCCTTTTTGAGAATTGCCCAGAGGAGTCATTTTAATATTAATGACCTTGTTATATTATATTTTTAAGATTAATAACCTCATTGTACTACATTTGCATAGTACAATCGGAGGCTGCTAGAAAGAAGTGAAAAGACCACGGTCTCACCGTTTTAATAATTGGGTGGTAAAATAAGTGCATTTAATGGTTTGGCACCCTCATCTACATGCATGGTGACTTTAGAGAACCCAGCTTCTAGGGCAAGATTCTCTAATGTTTATGGTAAAATCCAGCATGACGCTATTATGGCTGCCACTGTAGCAATTTGAAAAAGGTGCATCATTCTTAAATAACAGCGCATACAAATGAAGTTCACAGAGAGTTGCTAAATTTGCATGTGCTGATTGCTGGTGATAGCGATCGGCACATATGCAGAATACACCCACAAATTAAAAAATAAAAAGACCCCAAAATTGAAGATCAGCAGGATGCCCACCCCCCCTTGCCGCTCCCAGCGATTTTCTCTTGGCAATGTTGCACCCAGCGATTTTCTCTGTGCAATGTTGCACCCAGCGATTTTCTCTGTGCAAAGCTGCTCCCAGTGATTTTCTCTGTGCAAAGCTGCTCCCAGTGATTTTCTCTGTGCAAAGCTGCTCCCAGTGATTTTCTCTGTGCAAAGCTGCTCCCAGTGATTTTCTCTGTGCAATGTTGCTCCCAGCGATTTTCTCTATACAATGTTGCTCCCAGTGATTTTCTCTGTGCAATGTTTCTCCCAGCGATTTTCTCTGTGGAATGTTGCTCCCAACAATTTTCTCTATGCAATATTGATCCCAAAGATTTTCTCTGTGCAATGTTGCTCCCAGCGATTTTCTCTTGGCAATGTTGCACCCAGCGATTTTCTCTGTACAACGCTGCTCCCAGCGATTTTCTCTGTGCAAAGCTGCTCCCAGTGATTTTCTCTGTGCAATGTTGCTCCCAGCGATTTTCTCTATACAATGTTGCTCCCAGTGATTTTCTCTGTGCAAAGCTGCTCCCAGCGATTTTCTCTGTGCAAAGCTGCTCCCAGTGATTTTCTCTGTACAACGCTGCTCCCAGCGATTTTCTCTTGGCAATGTTGCACCCAGCGATTTTCTCTGTGCAAAGCTGCTCCAAGCGATTTTCTCTGTGCAATGTTGCTCCCAGCGATTTTCTATGTGCAAAGCTGGTCCCAGAGATTTTCTTTGTGCAATGTTGCTCCCTGCGATTTTCTCTGTGCAAAGCTGCTCCCAGCGATTTTCTCTGTGCAATGTTGCTCCCAGCGATTTTCTCTGTGCAATGTTGCTCCCAGCGATTTTCTCTATACAATGTTGCTCCCAGTGATTTTCTCTGTGCAAAGCTGCTCCCAGCGATTTTCTCTGTGCAAAGCTGCTCCCAGTGATTTTCTCTGTACAACGCTGCTCCCAGCGATTTTCTCTTGGCAATGTTGCACCCAGCGATTTTCTCTGTGCAAAGCTGCTCCAAGCGATTTTCTCTGTGCAATGTTGCTCCCAGCGATTTTCTATGTGCAAAGCTGGTCCCAGAGATTTTCTTTGTGCAATGTTGCTCCCTGCGATTTTCTCTGTGCAAAGCTGCTCCCAGCGATTTTCTCTGTGCAATGTTGCTCCCAGCGATTTTCTCTGTGCAATGTTGCTCCCAGCGATTTTCTCTGTGCAATGTTGCTCCCATTGATTTTCTCTGTGCAAAGCTGCTATCAGCGATTTTCTCTCTGCACATCTGCTCCCAGCGATTTCTCGGTACAAAGTTGCTCCCAGCAATTTTCTCTGTGCAATGTTGCTCCCAGCGATTTTCTCTTTACAATGTTTCTCCCAGCGATTTTCTCCGTACAAAGCTGCTTACAGCGATTTTCTCTGTGCAATGTTTCTCCCAGCGATTTTCTCTGTGGAATGTTGCTCCCAGCAATTTTCTCTGTGCAATATTGCTCCCAAAGATTTTCTCTGTGCAATGTTGCTCCCAGCGATTTTCTCTGTGCAAAGATGCTCCCAGCGATTTTCTCTGTGCAAAGCTGCTCCATAGCGATTTTCTTTGTGCAATGTTGCTCCCTGCGATTTTCTCTGTGCAAAGCTGCTCCCAGCGATTTTCTCTGTGCAATGTTGCTCCCAGCGATTTTCTCTGTGCAATGTTACTCCCATTGATTTTCTCTTTGCAAAGCTGCTCCCAGTGATTTTCTCTGTGCAATGTTGCTCCCAGCGATTTTCTCTATAAAATGTTGCTCCCAGTGATTTTCTCTGTGCAAAGCTGCTCCCAGCGATTTTCTCTGTGCAAAGCTGCTCCCAGTGATTTTCTCTGTACAACGCTGCTCCCAGTGATTTTCTCTGTGCAATGTTGCTCCCAGCGATTTTCTCTGTGCAAAGCTGCTCCCAGCGATTTTCTCTGTGCAAAGCTGCTCCCAGTGATTTTCTCTGTACAACGCTGCTCCCAGCGATTTTCTCTGTGCAATGTTGCACCCAGCGATTTTCTCTGTGCAAAAATGCTCCCAGTGATTTTCTCTGTGCAATGTTGCTCCCAGCGATTTTCTCTATAAAATGTTGCTCCCAGTGATTTTCTCTGTGCAAAGCTGCTCCCAGCGATTTTCTCTGTGCAAAGCTGCTCCCAGTGATTTTCTCTGTACAACGCTGCTCCCAGCGATTTTCTCTGTGCAATGTTGCACCCAGCGATTTTCTCTGTGCAAAAATGCTCCCAGTGATTTTCTCTGTGCAATGTTGCTCCCAGCGATTTTCTCTATAAAATGTTGCTCCCAGTGATTTTCTCTGTACAACGCTGCTCCCAGCGATTTTCTCTGTGCAATGTTGCACCCAGCGATTTTCTCTGTGCAAAAATGCTCCCAGTGATTTTCTCTGTGCAATGTTGCTCCCAGCGATTTTCTCTGTACAACGCTGCTCCCAGTGATTTTCTCTGTGCAAAGCTGCTCCCAGCGATTTTCTCTATGCAAAGCTGCTCCCAGCGATTGTCTCTGTGCAAAGCTGCTCCCAGTGATTTTCTCTGTACAACGCTGCTCCCAGCGATTTTCTCTGTGCAATGTTGCACCCAGCGATTTTCTCTGTGCAAAAATGCTCCCAGTGATTTTCTCTGTGCAATGTTGCTCCCAGCGATTTTCTCTATAAAATGTTGCTCCCAGTGATTTTCTCTGTGCAAAGCTGCTCCCAGCGATTTTCTCTGTGCAAAGCTGCTCCCAGTGATTTTCTCTGTACAACGCTGCTCCCAGTGATTTTCTCTGTGCAATGTTGCTCCCAGCGATTTTCTCTGTGCAAAGCTGCTCCCAGCGATTTCTCTGAACAAAGTTGCTCCCAGCAATTTTCTCTGTGCAATGTTGCTCCCAGCGATTTTCTCTTTACAATGTTTCTCCCAGCGATTTTCTCTGTACAATGTTGCTCCCAGCGATTTTCTCTGTGCAAAGCTTCTCCCAGCGATTTTCTCCGTACAAAGCTGCTTCCAGCGATTTTCTCTGTGCAATGTTTCTCCCAGCGATTTTCTCTGTGCAAAGCTGCTCCCAGCGATTTTCTCTGTGCAAAGCTGCTCCCAGCGATTATCTCTGTGCAAAGCTGCTCCCAGTGATTTTCTCTGTACAACGCTGCTCCCAGCGATTTTCTCTGTGCAATGTTGCACCCAGCGATTTTCTCTGTGCAAAAATGCTCCCAGTGATTTTCTCTGTGCAATGTTGCTCCCAGCGATTTTCTCTATAAAATGTTGCTCCCAGTGATTTTCTCTGTGCAAAGCTGCTCCCAGCGATTTTCTCTGTGCAAAGCTGCTCCCAGTGATTTTCTCTGTACAACGCTGCTCCCAGCGATTTTCTCTTGGCAATGTTGCACCCAGCGATTTTCTCTGTGCAAAGCTGCTCCCAGCGATTTTCTCTGTGCAAAGCTGCTCCCAGTGATTTTCTCTGTACAACGCTGCTCCCAGCGATTTTCTCTTGGCAATGTTGCACCCAGCGATTTTCTCTGTGTAAAGTTGCTCCCAGCGATTTTCTCTGTGCAATGTTGCTCCCAGCGATTTTCTATGTGCAAAGCTGCTCCCAGCGATTTTCTCTGTGCAATGTTGCTCCCAGCGATTTTCTCTGTGGAATGTTGCTCCCAGCAATTTTCTCTGTGCAATGTTGCTTCCAGCGATTTTCTCTGTGCAATGTAGCTCCCAAAGATTTTCTCTGTGCAAAGCTGCTCCCAGCGATTTTCTCTGTGCAAAGCTGCTCCCAGCGATTTTCTGTGCAAAGCTGCTCCCAGCGATTTTATCTGTACAAAGCTGCTCCCAGCGATTTTCTCTGTGCAATGTTGCTCCCTGCGATTTTCTCTTTACAATGTTTCTCCCAGCGATTTTCTCTGTGCAAAGCTTCTCCCAGCGATTTTCTCCGTACAAAGCTGCTTCCAGCGATTTTCTCTGTGCAATGTTGCACCCAGCGATTTTCTCTGTGCAAAGCTGCTCCCAGTGATTTTCTCTGTGCAAAGCTGCTCCCAGCGATTTTCTCTGTGCAATGTTGCACCCAGCGATTTTCTCTGTGCAAAGCTGCTCCAAGCGATTTTCTCTGTGCAATGTAGCTCCCAAAGATTTTCTCTGTGCAAAGCTGCTCCCAGCGATTTTCTCTGTGCAAAGCTGCTCCCAGCGATTTTCTCTGTGCAAAGCTGCTCCCAGCGATTTTATCTGTACAAAGCTGCTCCCAGCGATTTTCTCTGTGCAATGTTGCTCCCTGCGATTTTCTCTTTACAATGTTTCTCCCAGCGATTTTCTCTGTGCAAAGCTTCTCCCAGCGATTTTCTCCGTACAAAGCTGCTTCCAGCGATTTTCTCTGTGCAATGTTTCTCCCAGCGATTTTCTCTGTGCAAAGCTGCTCCCAGCGATTTTCTCTGTGCAAAGCTGCTCCCAGCGATTTTCTCTGTGCAATGTTGCACCCAGCGATTTTCTCTGTGCAAAGCTGCTCCAAGCGATTTTCTCTATGCAATGTTGCTCCCAGTGATTTTCTCTGTACAAAGCTGCTCCCAGCGATTTTCTCTTGGCAATGTTGCACCCAGCGATTTTCTCTGTGCAAAGCTGCTCCCAGTGATTTTCTCTGTGCAATGTTTCTCTCAGCGATTTTCTCTGTGCAAAGCTGCTCCCAGCAATTTTCTCCTGGCAATGTTGCTCCCAGCGATTTTCTCTGTGCAAAGCTGCTCCCATCAAGCAACCCACCTGATATACCTCCTGCAGTAGGAGGGAAGCCCACTCTCTTCGTGCCCCCAACTCCCCGCCCCCTCCCATCCTTGTTCACGAAGGTGGACGGAGGAATGACTACTCCCTCTGGCCAGCAGGCCCGACTCTTCAAAATGGCGAGCCTTCCACTCCCATAGGAGTGGTCTTAAGCAACTTGGGCCAATCAAAACCTTAGGCCCTCCCTGGCACATCCCAGGAAGGGGAAGGCCCTCCATTTTGAAGAGGCAGGCCTGCTGGCCAGAGGGAGTAGGCCCTCTTTGGCCAGCCTTCGTGAACAAGATATGGAGGGGGGTCATCAGGAGCACTGCGGTGACAGCAGGAGTGGGCATCCCTTCTGCCGGGGGTGTTGGGGGGATGGAGCACAATTTTCTGGCAGGTCTGAGCTGTCAAGCCTTACTTTCCTGTCAATGCCTGAGAGCCAACCAGTGCTCAGACACTGACCAGAAAGTAAGACTAGGACAGCTCAGACCTATCAGATAATATTGCCTGCAAATGTAAGACAGCGAGGTTAGAGAATCACCCCACAATAATGGAGAATCGTCCAGAGTGCTTGTTTAAATATTAATGACCTTGTTGTAATACATTTGCATGGCAGAATCAGAGTCTGCCAGGAAGCACATAAGCATTGCCTCTGCTGAGTCAGACCATAGGTCCATCACGCCCAGCAGTCCGCTCCCACGGTGGCCCCCCAGGTCAATGACCTGTAGTGATCTATTACTCTACTACTCTATTATTTTACAGCCTTCTGTACTGTATAGTAGCCCTTTAATTGTACCCCTGGATCCCCTTTTCCTTCATGAACTCGTCCAATCCCCTTTTGAACCCCAAGGTCATACTCTGCTCTACCACCTCCTCTGGAAGCGTATTCCAGGTGTTCACCACCCTCTGCGTGAAGAAGAACTTCCTAGCATTTGTTCTGATCCTATCTCCCTTCAATTTTTTTAAGTGCCCTCTAGTTTTTGTTGCCCCTGCTAGTCTGAAGAATCTGTCCCTCTCTACCTTCACTATACCCTTCATGATCTTATGAGTTTCTATCATATCCCCTCTAAGTTTTCGCTTTTCCAGGGAAAAGAGCCCCAGCTTCTCCAGCCTCTCAGCATATGAGAGGTTTTCCATGCCCTTTATCATTTTTGTCGCTCTTCTCTGGAACCTCTCGAGAATCGCCATATCCTTCTTAAGGTACGGCGACCAGTACTGGATGCAGTACTCCAGATGCGGTCACACCATCGCCCTATACAGCGGGAGGATAACTTCTTTGGTTCTGGTAGTGATACCTTTTTTGATAATGCCCAACATTCTGTTTGCCTTTTTTGAGGCCGCTGCGCACTGTGCCGCCGGTTTCATTGTTCTATCTACCAAAACCCCCAAGTCCTTTTTTAGGTTGCCTTCCCTCAGAACACCCCCCCCCCCCCATTGTGTAGTTGTACATCGGGTTCCCTTTCCCTATGTGCATAACTTTACATTTCTCTAAATTGAAGCTCATCTGCCATTTATTTGTCCACTCACTCAGTTTGTTCAGGTCCCCTTGAAGTTCTTTACATTCCTCTACAGATCTAACCTTACGGTAGAGTTTCGTGTCATCTGCAAATTTAACAACTTCACACTTTGTCCCTGTTTCCAGGTCATTAATAAATATATTGAATAGCAGTGGTCCCAGCACTGACCCCTGTGGGACCCCACTCGTGACCCCTTTCCAGTCAGAATAGTGTCCCTTTACTCCTACGGTGAGCCCTTTTCAGAACTAGCCGAAGGACTACTTCCATGCTAAACCTGTTGGAACCAGTTTTGCGACCATCATTAAAGGCATAAAGGGTTTTGAGAATCTTCCCCCTAGGTTTTTGTGTACATGATACTACATGGACCTCATAGCTTGCCAACTATCATGCACCACACTAAAAGGATCCATAACCTGCATGCTCTGCTACATAACACCAGGGAACTGGAACACAGCAAGACCAGAATTTGAAGATTTTATATACTGAAACTCACTAAAGGCAGTATACAACCTAATCTTAGGAGATCTAAACCTCCATCTCGAAGACCAAGCCTCTAAACAAGTAAAAAAATACGATTTTACCTTGAAACCTTAACCTACAAGATCTTAGACCAGTGATTCCCAAACTTGTCCTGGGGGACCCCCAGCCAGTCAGGTTTTCAAGATATCCCTAATGAATATGCATGAGAGAGATTTGCACCCACCTCGTTAAATCTGAGTGCTAATGACCTAGTTCCTTAACTCGACCCTTGTAGGGATCCCAGGTGGATGTCCCATTTGTTCTTAAAGTTGAGCACGCTGGTGGCCTTGATCACCTGCACCGGAAGTTTGTTCCAGTGATCTACCACCCTTTCTGTGAAGAAATACTTCCTGGTGTCACCACTAAATTTCCCTCCTCTGAGTTTGAGCGGGTGCCCCCTTGTGACCGAGGGTCCCTTGGGAAAGAATATGTCGTTTTCCACCTCAACACGACCTGTGACGTACTTAAACGTCTCAATCATGTCACCCCTTTCCCTGTGCTCCTCTAGAGTATAGAGCTGCAATTTGCCCAATCTTTCTTCGTATGAGAGACCCTTGAGTCCGGAGACCATCCTAGTGGCCATCCGCTGGACCGACTCAGCTCGAAGCACATCTTTACGGTAATGTGGCCTCCAGAATTGCACACAATATTAGAGAGTTGCGCGGGGACAGAAATCCCACCCGTCCCCGCCAAAGTCCCACCCGTCCCCGTGAGGAATCCCATCCGTCCCTACCCGTCCCCGTGAGGATTCCCTCCGTCCCCACCCGTCCCCGTGAGGAATCCCCTCCGTCCCCACCCGTCCCCGCGAGGAATCCCCTCCGTCCCCGCCCGTCCCTATAAACTTCAGAAATAGTTATTTCATTTAATTATGCTACTGAATTAAAGGCTCTGGTAGAAACCCATTTACAAATAAGCAAAAAGACTTTATTAATTTGAAAATATTAATTGGGAAGAATACATACTTTGCAAATGGGTTTCTACCAGAGCCTCTAATGTTTATAAATTTTTATCAACACAACTAATATACTACTTTATCCTGAAGCAAAATAAAAAAAAAGAAATATAATTCTTTTCCTACCTTTGTTGCCTGGTTTCTGCTTTCCTCATGTTCTCATTCAATTCCTTCCATCCACTGTCTCTCTTCCTTCTGCATCTTCCATTTGCTCTGTTACTGTGCCTCTCCCTTTCTTCCCCCTTCCAAATTGGTCTGGCACCCATCTTCTTCTCTCCGCTCCCCCCATAGTCTGGCATCTGTCTTCTTCCCTGCCAGCATCTTCTCCCTACTCTCTCTTCCCCATTTCCTTTCAGCGTCCTTCTCCCCCCATCTTCCCCATGTCCTGTCAGCGTCCTTCTTCCCCCTCTGTCTTCCCCATGGCCTTTCAGCGTCCTTCTCCACCCCCCGTCTTCCCCATGTCCTTTCAGCGTCCTTCTCCACCCCTTTGTCTTCCCCATGTGCTTTCAGCATCCTTCTCCCCCCTCTGTCTTCCACAAGTGCTTTCAGAGTCCTCCCCCCCCCCGCCCTTCCCATGGCCTTTCAGCATCCTTCTCCACCCCTTTGTATTCCCCATGTGCTTTCAGCGTCCTTCTCCCTCCTCTGTCTTCAAGTGCTTTCAGAGTCCTTCCCCCCCCTCCCGTCTTCCCCATGGCCTTTCAGCGTCCTTCTCCCCACTCCTTCTCTACCGCCCCGGGTGCAGCACAGCCAGCCAGGTCCCCTTACTTTTGTGGCACTTCCCCGACCGACTGACAACAGCCCCGGCCCGACAAACCTCCCTGCCCTTAACTGCGAATCTAAATTACCTTATTACAGCTGCTGTAAGAAGATAATTTAGATTTGCGGCTACAGGGCAGGGAGGATTGTCGGACCGGGGCTGTTGTCGGTCGGTCGGGGAAGTGCCACAAAAGTAAGGGGACCTGGCCGGCTGTGCTGCAACCGGGGCGGGGTATGGCGGGGCGGACTGCCCCCTCCCTTGGTAGCCACTCGAACCGCGAGGCTACTCTCCTCCTTACCTGCACTGCCTGCAGCACAGAGCCAAACGGAAGTCTTCCCGACGTCAGCGCTGACGTCGGAAGGAGGGAGGGCTTTGTTTAAGCCCTCCCTCCCCTCCGACGTCAGCGCTGACGTCGGGAAGACTTCCGTTCGGCTCTGTGCTGCAAGCAGAGAAGGTAGGGAGAAGAGCCGCGCGACTGAGTACATCCAGCCCCGCAGGAACCCCGCGACCCTCGGAGGCATCCCCACGGGATCCCCACGACCATAGGGGGCGTCCCCACGGGATCCCCGCGACCCTAGGGGCATCCCCACGGGATCCCCGTGACCCAAAGGGGGAACCCGCGGGATGCCCGCGGGATTCCCGTCGTCCCCGTTCCCGTGCAGCTCTCTACACAATATTCCAGATGAGGTCTCACCATGGTTCTGTAAAGTGGCATTATGACTTCAGATTTGCGGCTGACGAAGCTTCTATTGATACATCCCATCATTTGCCTTGCCTTGGATGAGGCCTTCTCTACTTGTTTGGCAGCCTTCATGTCTGCACTGATGATTACTCCCAAGTCCCGTTCTTCTGAAGTGACAGGTATGCAAATCTTCTGAAGTGACAGGTATGCAAATCTCTCTCATGCATATTCATTAGGGATATCTTGAAAACTTGACTGGCTGGGGGTCCCCCAGGACAGGTTTGGGAACCACTGTCTTAGACCCACAAACCACACATTAGAAAGGCTACCAACTTGACATTGCAGCCTTTATGAACCAACAGCCCAATCTACCAGAGATTTACACCTCAAATGGAAATTGGTCCCGATCTCTCTGGTTAGACCACTTCACATACATCTTCAATATAAACTGGGCCAAAGACAAAATCAAACTAAAATCCCAAAGCTTAACCTATGAATCACTCAGATAGATCGACCCCTCCATATTCTGGAATAAAACAGACGTAACAATCCAAGAAAGTAACCCCCAAAATTTCATCTCACAATGGTGCACACTAAGTAAAGCTATCCTAGATGAGCTAGTCTGGTTTCAGAACCAACTACAGAACAGAGACACTACTAGGATCCCTCCTGGACACAGCCAGACAACACCTCAGCACAGGCAAAAAAAAAAAAAATGCTGGTTATACAACTAGAATTCACTGCAGAATTTGACCTGGTAGACCATGACATTCTACTACAAATACTAGAAACAATAGGAATCACAGGAAAGGTGCACACTTGGTTACAAGGATTCCTACAATCCAGGACCTACAGAGTAAAAACAAACAAATAAAAATCAGAACCAAGGTCCAACCCCTGCGACCCAAGGGTCGCCTTTATCCCCACTCTTCAATCTCTACATTGCATCCCTCGGCACCTGCCTAGACAAATTAGGCTTAACTTCTTATAGCTATGCATATATCACCATCCTCCTTCCTTTTGATCAACCAACACACTCCATGACAAACTACATAGAACACTACAAACAGTGGCAACATGGATGAAAGAACACAAACTAAAACTGAACCCAGACAAAACAAAATATATACTTCTTGAAACAAACAAAACTCCAACCATAACAAACTTAGTAATAAACTCAATCACATACCCCATTCAACCCTCCCTAAGACTTCTGGGAGTGATGATAGACAGAAGTTGTACCATGCAACCACAAATCAACAAAACAATACAGAATAATTTGCGGTCATGCAAAACTTAAGGCAAATCCGAAAATTCTTTGACAGAAAACAATTCCAGCTCATGGTCCAATCCTTAGTCCTAGGACTTCTAGATTACTGCAACATCCTCTATCTCCCCTGCCCCGTAGTCATAATAAAACAACTACAAACAGTACAAAACACAGCCCTGAGACTGATTTATTTGCTGAAGAAATATGACCACATCACTGCCGCATACCTCGACTCACACTGGCTCCCAATACAAGCAAGAATACAATTTAAATTTTACTGTCTACTATTTAAAGCAATGAATGGAGACAGCCCAGCCTACTTGAACAACTGCCTTATCCAAACTGCCACAACCAAGCAAAAGAGAGCCCTGACAGCATTCAAACACCCTCCAATCAGAGGTGTCAAACACAAAAAATGTACGATGGCCTACTGGCCACGCAGGCAGTGAAGCTTGACCACCAACTATCCAATCTACTGATCACGACACCAGACTACAAAACTTTCAGAAAAGAAATAAAACTTGCTATTCAAGAAATCTATCAAGACAAACTAACTCCACAGGAAGTATCTCAATCCCCTGAAATAACCCGCTCAACTATGTAATCTCTTCTGGAATTGTCCAGATTACCTCTTATGTAATCCGCCTTGAACCGCAAGGTAATGGCGGAATAAAAGTCACTAACGTAATGTGATGTAATAGTGTACACTAAAGAATGACACGGGGGAAATATTTGTCCCCGTCTCCGCCCTGTCCCCGTGAGTTCGCCCCCGTCACCGTCCCATCCCTGTGGGCTTGGTCCCCATCACCGTCCTGTCCCAGCGAGCTCGGTCCCCATCACTGCCCTGTTCCCGCAAATCTAGAGAGAAGATTGTTCTTTAAGTAGAAGGAGTTAACTAAAGTGGATGAAATTGGGGAAGGGAGGTGGGGAGGTAAGGAGAAAAGGCAGGGGAGATTGATAGGGAAGAGTCAAAAGGGGATAGTGATTCAAATATTCTTAATCTATCCCCTTTCCCAGCATCTTCTTCCCATTCTCTCTTCCCCATTTCCCAGTGTCTTTGCCCTGCTCTTTCTTCCCCATTTCCCAGCATCTTCTCCCCACTCTTTCTTCCCCATTTCCCAGCGTTTTCTCCTTACTCTCTCTTCCCCATGTCTTCTCCTTACTCTCTCTTCCCCATTTCCCAGCATCTTATCCCCTCTCTTTCCCTCTCCAGTTCCCTTCAGGCTGCTTCAGCGTCTTTGCTTCTCCACCCCCCCCCCCAGCACCCTTCGCGTGGTTCAGCATCTCCCTCCCTTCTTCTTCTCTTCACGGCACTTTCTATAAGGCTATGCGTTGTATTGCAGCCGGAGCCTTGAAGTTGTGTCGCACTGGCTGCTGGAAAAGTCTCCTCCGATGCAACCGGAAACAGGAAGTTGCGTTGAAGGAGACTTTTCCAGTAGCCACACGTGACACGACTTCAAGGTTCCAGTTGGAATACAACGCATAGCCTTATAGAAATCGCCACGAAGAGAAGTTAAGGGAAAGGAAGGGAGATGCATGGCCGGTCGGCCGGCGGGAAAGAGTGGACTGCTGGACAGCACGCTCATTCACTGTGTGTGCTCACTCCTTTAACTGTGGAGACAAGACCATTCACCGCTCCACGGGGAAGTGAATGGCCTTGTCCCCGTACTCGCGATGACCTTTTTTTGTCACCGTTTTAGCGGGTTACCCGTGGCTGCGGGAAACAACCACCGTGTCATTCTCTAGTGTACACTTCAGAGAATGCAAGCAAAAAACTGAGATGGGACCAAGATATTACGAGCAACTAACATATGATGAAAACAAGTACAAGTCATACATCCAAGTAAACAGTTTATGACCATCTATAGAGATATGAGAAGAGTTTTTTCCTTCATGATAACTTGCTTGTAGACCTTAGGGTATATTGAAATGGTGGGCCTGCAAGTACTGATGACTAACTTAAAATGTTTTTTCTTAAGCATACATCAATGTAAAAATAAAATTTTTCACAAAAAAAGCACCAGGGATCAAGACATACCACTTCACTGAAAGAAACCTTTTATATAAGTTAGTCCAGGATGATGAGAACAATCTGGCCAATCTAGTTCTCCTGAGTTCTACAATGATTATGCAAGCAACAAGTCTGCATATAATTGCTAATGCCAAAGGTGTCTTATATACCGCTATATCTCCAACTGGATTCAAAGCAGCTTACAAAAAAATTACAGTTCAGGAGAGGTGTGAAACATTGTTATTTGAGAAGGAATATAAGTAATTTTTATTTATTGCAAATACATTTTGGGTTCATTATGTTTTTGTAAAATATATAGGGGGAAACAATAATAGAACACAAATTTTGTAAGAGTTTTAATTTTGTATGTTTGTTTGATTTGTTATAAATTGATTATGTATGTTTTACTGGAAACCACACAGAACTGTGGATGAAGCAGGATATAAATTTTCTAAAATAAAGAACTAAAGCCTCCTTTTACAAAGGTGCACTAGCACAGTGGTTCCCAACCCTATCCTGGAGGAACACCAGGCCAATTGGGTTTTCAGGCTAGCCCTAATGAATATGTATGAAGCAAATTTGCAAGCCTATCTCTTCCATCATATGCAAATCTCTCTCATGCATATTCATTAGGGCTAGCCTGAAAACCCGATTGGCCTGGTGTTCCTCCAGGACAGGGTTGGGAATCACTGCACTAGCATACGCTTAGCACGCACTAAAATGCCCCGCGCGCTAGCCACTACCGCCTCCTTTTAAGCAGGTGGTAATTTTTTGGCTAGCGTGAGCTAAAAATCCTAGCACACCTTAGTAAAAGAAGCCCTAAGAGAGAATACAGACAAAAAACTAGAAATTAAAGACAACATTATAAGGCATCATGTTTTGAGCAAGGCCCATTTCTTAAAGAAGTCTGTAGGTTTTCAGCAATTTACGAAAAGAGCAGTAAGTAGGTATAGATTTAATTTCAGCCGGTAGGTTATTCTAGAGGCATTGAATTCAAATTTATAGCCAGTATTTAAAAAATCAACTCTGTCTTGGTGGTTCTCAAGTGTAAAGCAGAAGACATACTGCCTGGTTTTCAAGAGAGCCACAATAAATACGCATGAGGTAGATTTGCCTATGAGAGGCTTTCCATTACATGCAAAACTATCCAGCAGGGCAGGATTAATTCTTCGAGAGGCCCTAGACACACAAGTACAGTAGGCCCCCTGGCCCTGCCACGCCCACACCCCACTCCTGCTCCGCTCAAGCCCCACCCCATTTATTTACCTTTTTTCTTCTTTGTTTTATGCTTTTCACATCACCTAGAAATCGCGATAGGCAATCAAAATTTTATTAAACTTGAAACTTTACTTCATTTCCACTTGTATTTATTTTTTTCTTTTAAAATTTAAAACAAATAACAAAGATTACCATACCAGTGCCAATGTACAGTTTTAGTTATATTATATTGGACTAATACAATTTGTAATTAGCTTTCAGAGGTCAAAACCTCTTTCCTTAGGTCAGTAAAGTATACTGCTGTTACAGTATTCTGTCCTAACCTGAGGAAGAAAAATTTGGTCTCTGAAAGTTAGTCAAAAATGTATTAAAATTATCCAATAAAACAATCACCGTATTTCCATTTTTTATTTATAAACATTTATCAACATAGCTACAATACTACTTTATCCTAAAGCAAAAAAATTAAAAAAAATAGAAATTCTACCTTTGTCATCTTGATTTTCATATAGGCTCTCTATCAGCTGAATTATGTGTTTGGATATTCCTATTTGAACTAGCGTTCTCCATAGTTTATTGTAATCCACACATTCAAAAGCTTTGCTGTAGTCAATGAAGTAAAGATATACGGGTTTCTGGTATTCTTTGCTCTTCTCCAACATTCATCTAACATTGGACTAGGACTTGAGCACGAGTTGATGGCACCTAACAACCTTTGCGCCTGGTTTCTGCTTTCCTCATCTTCTTGTCATTTTCTTTCTTCCATCCACTATCTGCCCCTTCTAGAAACTGTCTGCCAACCTCCTTCCATCTTTCCATTTCTCCTCCTCCCCCCCACCCTCTTGGTCTGGTATCTCTTTCCTTCTCTTCCCCTCTCTGTTCTCATTTCCTCCACTCAGATCTGATATCTCTGTTTCCTTCCCCCTATGCTTCGGCATCTCTCTACTCTCTATTTTCTGCCTGTCTAAATTATATTCTCTTACTATTCAGTCCTCAGTTTCCCTCTTTTCACTGTGTTTACCCACAGATTGCTGCTCTGATCAAAGGCAATACTAGAAATGTATATGTGATGTGCAAACAATGAAAAGACAAAAGGTAACAAATGCATTAACAAATCATAAGAACATAAGAATTGCCGCTGCTGGGTCAGACCAGTGGTCCATCCTGCCCAGTAGTCCGCTCACGCGGTGGCCCTCAAGTCAAAGACCAGTGCTCTGAGTCCAGCCTCACCTGCGTACATTCCAGTTTAGCAGGAACTTGTCCAACTTTGTTTTGAAACCCTAAAGTGTGTTTTCCCCTATAATAGATTCCGGAAGAGCATTCCAGTTTTCCACCACTTTCTGGGTGAAGAAGAATTTCCTTATGTTTGTATGGAATCTATCTCCTTTTAACTTTAGAGAGTGGCCTCTCGTTCTCTCTACCTTGGAAAGGGTGAACAACCTTTCTTACTAAGTCTATTCCCTTCATTATCTTGAATGTTTCAATCATGTCCCCTCTCAGACTCCTCTTTTCAAGGGAGAAGAGGCCCAGTTTCTTCAATCTCTCACTGTACGGCAATTCCTTCAGCCCCTTAACCATTTTAGTTGCTCTTCTCTGGACCCTTTCCAGTAGTACTGTGTCCTTCTTCATGTACGGCGACCAGTGCTGACCGCAGTACTCCAGGTGAGGGCGCACCATGGCCTGGTACAGAGGCAAGATAACCTTCTCTGATCTGTTCATGATCCCCTTCTTAATCATTTCTAGCATTCTGTTCGCCCTTTTCGCCACCGCCACACATTGCACAGACGACTTCATCGACTTGTCGATCAGAACTCCCAAGTCTCTTTCCTGGGAGGTCTCTCCAAGTACATCCTGTATTCGTGCATGAGATTTTTGTTACCGACATGCATCACCTTACACTTATCCACGTTGAACCTCATTTGCCATGTCGCAGCCCATTTCTCAAGCATGTTTATGTCATGTTGCAGATCTTTGCAATCCTCCTGCGTCTTCACTACTTTGAATAGCTTAGTATCGTCCGCAAATTTAATCACCTCGCTTGTCGTACCAATTTCCAGATCATTTATTCTTTCACTGGATGGAAAGAACAAGTTAATTATAAAAACATATGGAGTTGATATGTGGTATCAGATTGCCTTCTAGAGCAGTCAATATTTCCAAAATACAAGACTGAACTGCTACTGTTGTCTTTAAAAAACAAAACAAAAACTACTGCACTGCTGTAATATCCAAACATGAACATCTTAAGGTTACACGTTTCTGAAGACTAATTCTTAGTCTCCTAAGGAAGCTGAGAGTAGATCAGCTTAATGATGCAAAACTTCTGAATTGATGAAGAACTTTACATTTGCTTTATGAAGATACTGCTCTGGAAAAAAAAGACTTGTTATTTGCAAAGCTCACTACATTTCCAATGAGCGAATCAGTTATTCCTAAAATGGTACAGTGTTCTGCTTTATTCAAATACCCTAGAAATTGAGCTCTTTGGCACCAGGACATGTTATACAGTACATGAAGTGATGCTCATTATCTATAACTTTTGCTCTCTATGGAGATGACCTTTATTTTACTTCAGTGAATGTCCATCCTCTCAATAGAAAATGCAAATCCTAGCAACTACCAGTGCTTTACTAGAACTTAATATTTTGGGGAGGATTCATATGATGACAAGCAAGGAAATTAATATATTCCTCAAGGCAAACAGATAAACCAACATATAAACCCAGAGGAGAATAGTCATTCTGGAAATGGATGACAACTGTCAAAAATACTGACAGGCCATAAGATACAAATATATGGATGGAAGCACCGAATTGGGCAAGCAGAAAAAAACTACAATGAAAGATTAAATATTTTGTTGTTGTTAAATGCTTCTTCATTGTATTATGAGGAAAGGCTATAATACTGACAGAACCGTACACAAGGTATTTTAAGAGAGTCTTCAATAAATCACAGAAAAGAAATTCATCTCTGTATACTATAAGTAAATATAAAACTCTGGTAAAGAACCAGACAAAACTGTTTTTTAAGGTTACCCTTTCATTGAAGGGCAGCGGAGTATGTTGAACAAAAATACAGTAGAACAGGTCTATCATAGGCCTCTCTAATATGTATGGAATATAAATATATATATATTCTGATTCCATACAATGCTTACTGAAATACTAAAAGCTAGTAATAAATATATCTGTATTTCTAATAGTTTCATGTCTAATCTTTCACATAGCTTTAGTTCAACTCCATAAATTTCTCATACCAAAGGTGCCCAATTTGCCACATCCAGATCAACTCCCAAATTAATCAACTTTAAAAGAGGACAGTGGAACACCAGGGGCAGCACAATGCCTTTTTGTTTGTGGGTGTTCAAGCTATGCTCCCAGCTCAACCCTCCAAACCCGCCTCAACCCTTTCCTACCATTCTATAGTTCTACAACACAGCATCCAGCATCTCTCCTTCAAACATTTCCCATGGCCTCTACATCTGCATTTTCTCTCCCCCCCCTCCCCAGTCTCCAGTATAGCACAGTTACTTACCGTAACAGGTGTTATCCAGAGACAGCAGGCAGATATTCTTGACTGATGGGTGACGGCACCGACGGAGCCCCGGTACAGACAATTTTAGAGTGATTGCACTCTAAGAACTTGGAAAGTTCTAGCAGGCCGCACCGCGCACGCGCGAGTGCCTTCCCGCCCGACGGAGGCGCGCGGTTCCCAGTTAGGATAAGCCAGCTAAGAAGCCAACCCGGGGAGGTGGGAGGGACGCAAGAATATCTGCCTGCTGTCCCTGGATAACACCTGTTACGGTAAGTAACTGTGCTTTATCCCAGGACAAGCAGGCAGCATATTCTTGACTGATGGGTGACCTCCAAGCTAACAAAAAGAGGGATGGTGGGAAGGTTGGCCATTAGGAAAACAAATTTTGCAAAACAGATTGGCCGAAGTGACCATCCCATCTGGAGAATGCGTCCAGACAATAGTAAGATGTAAAAGTATGAACTGAGGACCAAGTAGCAGCCTTGCAGATTTCCTCAATAGGTGTGGAACGGAGGAAAGCCACAGATGCTGCCATGGCTCGAACTCTATGGGCTGTGACAGAACCTTCCAGTGTCAGTCCAGTCTGAGCATAACAGAAAGAAATGCACGCTGCAAGCCAATTGGACAGCGTACGTTTAGAAACAGGATGTCCCAATTTATTCGGATCAAAGGACAGAAAGAGTTGAGGGAATGATCTGTGGGGCTTAGTACGGTCTAAATAGTAAGCTAAAGCCCACTTACAGTCCAAAGTATGCAGAGCCTGTTCTCCAGAATGAGAGTGAGGTTTCGGAAAGAAGACAGGCAGAACAATGGATTGGTTGAGATGGAATTCAGAGACAACCTTAGGGAGAAACTTTGGATGTGTACGCAGAACCACCTTGTCATGATGAAAGACGGTAAAAGGTGGGTCTGCTACTAGTGCATGGAGCTCACTGACCCTCCTGGCAGAGGTGAGAGCAATCAGGAAGAGAACCTTCCAAGTGAGAAATTTGAAAGAAGCCGTGGCCAAAGGTTCAAACGGAGGCTTCATTAAGGCTGAGAGAACCACATTAAGATCCCAGATCACAGGAGCAAACGGAGGCTTCATTAAGGCTGAGAGAACCACATTAAGATCCCAGATCACAGGAGGTGCTTTAAGAGGTGGTTTCACATTGAAAAGACCTCGCATGAATCTGGAGACCAAGGGATGAGCTGAAAGGAGTTTCCCATGGACTGGCTCATGAAAAGCAGCAATAGCACTGAGGTGGACTCTGATGGAAGAAAACTTGAGACCAGAGTCAGACAAAGAAAGAAGGTAATCCAACAAGGTCTCCACAGCAAGGGACGTAGGATTATGATGATGAAGAAGACACCAGGAAGAAAACCGTGTCCACTTCTGATGGTAACATTGCAGAGTGGCAGGTTTCCTGGAGGCATCCAGAACAGAACGAACGGACTGAGACAAAAGAGTATCATTCGAAGTCAGCCCGAGCGATACCAGGCTGTCAGGTGTAGAGACTGGAGGTTGGGATGCAGAAGGGTCTCCTGATGCTGTGTAAGCAGAGAAGGAAATTGTGGAAGTAGAATAGGTTCCCTGGAACTGAGTTGAAGTAGAAGGGAGAACCAATGTTGCCTGGGCCACCGTGGCGCAATCAGAATCATGGTGGCCTGTTCCCTCTTGAGCTTGAACAAGGTCCGGAGCATGAGAGGCAGAGGAGGGAAAGCATACAGGAAGAGATTGGACCAATCCAGGAGAAATGCATCCGCTGCCAGACGGTGAGGAGAGTAGAGTCTGGAGCAGAAGTGGGGCAGCTGATGATTGTGAGGAGCTGCAAAGAGGTCTCTCTGAGGAGTGCCCCACTGAGCGAAGATGGACTGTAGAGTGAAAGGATCGAGTGTCCACTCGTGAGGCTGGAGAATTCTGCTGAGCTTGTCCGCTAAGGAATTCTGTTCTCCCTGAATGTAGATAGCTTTCAGGAATAGATGGTGATCTGTGGCCCACTTCCTGGCACAAGAGGCGAGAGCCTGTCCCACCCTGCTTGTTGATGTAGTACATCGCAACTTGATTGTCTGTGCACAGCAGGAGGACCTGAGGAAAGAGAAGATGTTGGAAGGCCTTGAGGGCATAAAACATCGCTCTGAGTTCCAGGAAGTTGATGTGATGTTTCATTTCCTGGGCTGTCCAAAGTCCTTGAGTTTGGAATTCGTTCAAATGAGCTCCCCAGGCATAAGGGGAGGCGTCGGTGGTGATGACAAGTTGATGAGGAGGTAGATGGAACAAAAGACCTCTGGAGAGATTTGAGGATATCAACCACCATTGTAGAGACTGACGAAGAGATGATGTCACAGATATGTGTCGTGAGCAAGGATCCGTCGCTTGGGACCACTGGGTCGCTAGGGTCCATTGAGGAGTGCGCAGGTGGAGA
Organism: Geotrypetes seraphini; assembly: GCF_902459505.1. NCBI lineage: Eukaryota > Metazoa > Chordata > Amphibia > Gymnophiona > Dermophiidae > Geotrypetes > Geotrypetes seraphini. The sequence continues at coordinate 409,657,846 of NC_047085.1, forward strand.
CGTGCGAAGGGTGTGACATGAACTGTGGAGGCCATGTGACCCAAGAGTATCATCATTTGCTTGGCAGAGATGGAGCGTTGATGAAGCACCTGCTGACACAGAGATTGGAGAGTGTGAAGACGGTTGGACGGCAGAAATGCTCTCATGAGGACTGTGTCCAGCACCGCTCCAATGAATTGAAGTCTCTGAGTGGGGATGAGATGAGATTTGGGTAGATTGATCTCGAACCCCAGAAGTTGTAGAAACAGGATGGTCTGGTTGATGGCCTGGAGTACTGTCTGAGAAGAATTGGCCTTTATCAACCAATCGTCCAGGTAAGGAAACACCTGAAGGTGGTGGGAACGTAGAAAGGCAGCCACCACAATCAGACATTTGGTGAACACTCTTGGAGAGGAGGCAAGACCGAAGGGTAGCACCTTGTATTGGTAATGACAATGGTTGATCATGAAACGGAGGTACTGTCTGGAGGCCAGATTGACCGGTATGTGAGTGTATGCTTCTTTGAGATCTAGGGAACATAGCCAGTCGCCTTGATTGAGAAGAGGATAAAGAGTAGCCAGAGAAAGCATCTTGAATTTCTCTTTTACCAAGCATTTGTTGAGATCGCAAAGATCTAAAATGGGTCTGAGATCTTCTGTTTTTTTGGGAACTAGAAAGTAACGGGAGTAGAATCCCTGCCCCTTTTGATCTAGAGCAGGGGTGTCAAAGTCCCTCCTCGAGGGCCGTAATCCAGTCGGGTTTTCAGGATTTCCCCAATGAATATGCATTGAAAGCAGTGCATGCACATAGATCTCATGCATATTCATTGGGGAAATCCTGAAAACCCGACTGGATTCCGGCCCTCGAGGACCGACTTTGACACCTGTGATCTAGAGGAACTTCCTCTATGGCGTTCAGAAGAAGGAGGGATTGAACCTCTTGAAGAAGGAGGGAAGACTGAGGAGTGTTCAAAGCAGACTCTCTTGGCAGACTTTGGGCAGGAAGAGTCTGGAAATTGAGAGAGTAGCCGTGGCGGATGATGTTGAGGACCCACTGATCCGAGGTGATGATTTCTCAACGGCTTATGAAATGAGTAAGGCATCCTCCTATGGGCTGCGGAAGATGGGCAGAAGGAGGAAGACTGGCTATGTCCTGGAGAACCAAGTCAAAAGGGTTGAATTGATTTCTGTGAGGGGGGAGGTTTCACCTGCTGTTGCTGCTGTGTTGGTCTAGCAGCTTGCCTCTGTTGTTGCCTCTGACGCCTGGGTTGTTGCTGGGCCTGAGGTAAAGGACGAACCACAAATCTACGTTGATAGGCTGATTGCTGGCGAAAAGGCCTGGTAGGTGGGGTCTTCTTCTTTGTCTTAAGGAGAGTGTCCCATCGAGTCTCATGAGCTGAGAGTTTCTGAGTAGTGGAGTCCATGGATTCTCCAAACAGCTTATCCCCCAAACAAGGTGCATTGGCCAGTCGATCTTGATGATTGACATCGAGTTCTGAAACTCTGAGCCAGGCCAGTCGCCGCATAGCCACCGACATAGCCGTGGCCCTAGAGGTCAGCTCAAAGGTGTCATAGATTGATCTGACCAAGAACTTGCGCAGTTGTAAGAGCGATGAAGAAGTTTGGCAAAAGGCGGATCTTTTACGGTCAGGGAGGTATTTCTCAAAAGATGACAAAGTCTGAATGAGATGCTTAAGGTAAAAAGAAAAATGGAAAGCATAGTTCCCTGATCTATTTGCTAGCATCGCGTATACACTAGCCCCCATGGATTTCTTTAAAGTAGATTCCACCAGTAAAGACTCATGGGGGAGTTGCGGCTTGTCAAAGCCTGGAATAGGTATGACCTTATATAAGGAGTCCAGTTTGCGGGGAGCTCCTGGGATGGTCAAGGGTGTCTCTAGATTTTTGTAAAATGTCTCTCTTAATATGTCATGGAGAGGCAGTTTGAGAAATTCCCTTGGAGGCTGGTCAAAGTCCAGAGCATCTAGAAATGCCTTGGATTTTTTGGATTCAGCCTCCAAGGGAATAGAGAGAGAGTCACACATCTCTTTGAGAAAAGAGGTAAAAGAGGTTGAATCAGGTTTAGAGGAGGGATCTAAACCAGAAGGATCCTCTTCCCCTGATGAACACTCTCCCTCCGAGAGGAGAGGGTCCTCCGAATCACCCCACAGATCAGGGTCCCTCACCTGAAAACTGGTGAGGGAGTCCGGTGTGGAGGGTTCTAGGTGTCGAGTTTTATGCATCGACTTACCAGACCTCTGTGAAACGGTACCGGGAGATGTTATAGGCTGTGTCGGCGCCGAGGTTTGAACAGCCTAGTGTAAGGATCTAGTTTCCGGTGCTAAGACCGGCATTGATACCGAGGAAGTGGTATGCATCGGTACCGACAAGGTGGATGCCGATAAAGGAGGCTGCTCCACTGCCGGTACCGGCGGCTCAGACCGGACCGGGACTGGAAGGCTCGGTGTCAAAAGAGCAGGGAGCAGCTGTTGGAGTTGTTCTTTGAGCTGGACCTGCAGGACGGCGGCAATGCGCTCGTCCAGTGAAGGCACCGGTACCGCTTTTTTCTTCTGCGGTACCTTGGGTGCTGCTCTATACTCCAAAGAGGAACCCGATGTCGAGGGGCTAACCTCAATCAGAGCGGAGCGCTTCCGTGGGCGCCTCGAGGTCGGCAGGATTGGGCTCGCTGCCACTGAGACCAGAGGGCGCTCCAGCGGGGAAGGCTTCTTAGCCGGCTTACCTGAGGGATGCGACGCCGGCGCGATATCGCGCGATGTCGATGAAGTAGGTGCCGACTGCGTCGGGGCCGAAGCCGGAATCGGTGCCGCTGAATCCGACATCTTGGTACCAAATAATAATCGCTGTTGGATTTGGCGATTTTTTAAAGTTCTCTTTTTAAGAGTGGCACAGCGGGTGCAGGTGGACGCTCAATGGTCAGGACCAAGACACTGTAGACACCAGTTGTGCGGGTCTGTGAGTGAAATTGGTCGAGCGCACCGCTGTCACTTCTTAAACCCGGGTTGAGGGGGCATGAAGGTAAAAACGGCTTCAGCCAAATCGAAGGCCGAGGCCTCGATGGTGGCAACAGGCCCCGCTGGGGCGAAACCGAAAAAATGAAAGAAAAACAAATTAAGTTTTTTTTTTTTTTTTAACAAAGAAAATAAAATAAAATGAGGGAAACAATATTTCCCAACGAGTTTACGCGAGCGGGAAGGCGAAAGATAAAAAAGTTTTCAACAGCCGTTGAAAAATGCGTCTTCTTAGCTCCGCGGAAACTAAGAAACTGGGGACCGCGCGCCTCCGTCGGGCGGGAAGGCACTCGTGCGTGCGCGGTGCGGCCTGCTAGAACTTTCCAAGTTCTTAGAGTGCAATTACTCTAAAATTGTCCGTACCGGGGCTCTGTCGGTGCCGTCACCCATCAGTCAAGAATATGCTGCCTGCTTGTCCTGGGATAACTGTATTTTTCTTCCCTTCCCTCCTTCTGTCTCTCCCCTACCCCCCACCCATGGTGTTCATCATTCACCCTTCTCTGCAAGAGGCTGAAGACAAAAACGTGACAGAATTCAAGGATGCTTGAGATAAACACAGAGGATTTTATATAGAAAAAGGATGGAATCCAATTAAAGTAAAACTTTAAAATGCTACATAACTGGAGTGAGCTTTGATGGCAGCTTCAAAGGCTGTGAAGTAAAACTAATGCTAAGTAGACTTCTACAATCTAAGTTCTGTAAATAGCAAACACAGAGCAGCATCAAGGTTTGAATGAGCTTCAAAGGCAATTTCAGTAGTTGAGAATTAGGGCCAATGTAGGACAGATTTCTACAGCCTGTGCCCAAAAATTGGCAGGGATAGATATTAGGTATATCAGTGTTTAATCATGAAGTGGAACCAATGCAGAGTGACAAATTCAAATCTGGCCTCATTATTGGGCAGACTGAATAGACCATGCAGGTCTTTACTTGCTGAAATATCTGTTACTAAATTCCCCTCTCTTCAACATCTTTCTTTTTCCTTTATTCCTTCCTCCTCCTGCCCATGGTGTCCAGCATCTCCATTTCCCTCTTCAGCATAGCTCTCCTTTCCTTCTTCTTCCCCTTCCTGTTCACAGTGTCCAGCATTCCTCCCTCCTCTTCTGTGTCCAGCATTCCTCTTCCCTTTCCCTTTTTACCGTCTCTCTTCTTCCCTTCTTCTCCCTCCTATCATGAAGTTCAATATTCCTCTTCCCTTCTTCAGCATATCTCTCCTTCCTTTCACCTCCTGCCCATGGTGTCTACCATCCCCCTCCCCCTTTTCTGGTCTTCAGCATCTCTCGCTTCCCTCTTGTTCATGGTGTTTAGCATTCCCACTTCCCTTTCTCCTCTTCAGCATATCTCTCCTTCCCTCTCTTACCCATGGTATCCAGCATTCCCCTTCCCATTTCCTTTCCTCTCTTCAGTCCGCCACCATGAGGTATTTAATCCATTAATCTCTGGGGCAATGACTATCATCTGCCTAAGAGGAACTCTAGAGTCGGCCAGTGCAGGGCCTTGCACAACTATGCATACTAAAAGCTTGCCAACTTTCACCCTCTCTGAATTTCCTTTTTAAGAGGAGAAAGGAGCCAACTTGAGCATGTGCAGTTGCTCAAGGTAACTCTTCCCTCCATCTTACCACCACCACAGATTGGCCAGCCACACAATACCTCTCAGGCAGATGATAGAGTTTTGCCACATGGGAGGGAGACAACAGTAAATACCACGAGGAGTGAGAGGCAGGGAAAAAAATATCTTGGAGGTGCCATAGCACCTATGGCTTCTCCCTTCTGACACCTATAATCTATGCACACAATCTGGAGAAAATAGGTTAATCTATTTAAAAGCTGTGAGTGGATCATGCAAAACATGAAATAATCAGCATAATTTCATAAGCCTCTCCTATTATAGAACATAGCTTGAATATATAAAGAAGCAAATCACCTGCACAGGATGGTGTACTGACAACAAAAACTTGTAGAGTTATTATTAGTAATATGTAATTTATCTATAAAAACAAGCACCTTCCAAAAAATGGAGGGTGACTAATATAAAGCCACATTTTTAAAAGGGTTACTGAAGTGACCAAGGAAATTATAAACCAGTGAGTCTTGACATTGCTGTAGGGAAGAAGGATAGAGACTAGGAATATATAGTACATCAATTAAAAATTTTAATCACACAAGTAATCGCATAAAGCACCCCCTCATATATCCTCCTGTACAGTGTAAAATATAGACAGCAGATGTAAATTCTCAAATCTGACATATTTCAATTACTAAACTAGAAATAAAATAATTTATCTTACTTCTGTTATGTGATCTTCTGCTTCTCTTCTTATCTTTTGCAAGGTTTCCTATCAATTTGAAATTTATTCTCACCAGAACTTAATATCACAGGAAAGAGTTGAAAAAACAAAATCTAAAGCAACTCTCTTCTGCTAATAGGGAAAGACCGGCACTGCTTTAAGGTCTTTTTCTCTACTCTTAGTTTATAATATATTATATATCAGTCAACAGGTCTTCCCCTATTACCAGAAGACAGTTGCTTTGTAGTTTTTTTGTTGAATTTATTCTCCCCCCCTATTGGTCCTGTCAAGTATTTCCCCTCTATGTCTCTGTCCCTGTCTCTATCATTCCCTCCCTCCATATTCTACGTCTGCCTTCTCAGTGACCTTATCTTCCACTATATTCAGCATTTTTGCTCTGTGTCCCTTTCTTGACCCGTCCCGCATTTCTACTCTGAGTCCATACCCTTGTGATCAGCATACTCCCACGTGTGCCCAACATAATTTTTGTGCCCCTATTCTTTTTCTGTCCAGCACTGCTCTTCCTTACATCCAGTTTCAGATTCTCTCTCTCTCTCTTCCTTCTACTCTACCCCCACCCCCCTGTGGTCCAGGATGTATCCCTCTCCCTCCAACTTCTGGGTTCAGCACTTCTTGCACCTCCCTTCCCCCACCCCCTTTCCTGGTTCAGTGTCTCTCCCCTTTTCTTCTCCTTCCCTTCCAGGTTACCATGTCTGTCTGCCCTCTCCCCAATCCATCTATTTTTTTTTTCATCACTGCAATAGCTGCAAATACTATCACTCCTTCCTAGTTCCAGCATCGCTCCCCCCAGAAAACAAACTACTCTTACCTACTCTCTCTAAATCTGTCCCTTCTCTTCCTCCTTTTTCCTGTTTCCAGCGTCCCTCCCCTTTCCTTTCTCCCATTCTGGTTCTGCTTTGTCCTTCTCCCTCCCTTTGGCCCATTTAACCTTTTATTCCTCATTGCAGTAGTGGCACCTTCACCCACTTCAGCTGCTGCCTCAGGGCTTCGGTCCTCCTCCGTAAGCATCCCACCCTCTTTGATGCACCATCAGAGACGGCAGGACACTTACAGGGCAGACCTGAAGCCTCAAGGCAGCAGCTGAAGTGGGTGAAGGCACCGCAACCATGGTGAGGAAAAAAATTAGATGGGCCACGGGAAGGGAGGGAAAGGGACAAAGGAAAACAGGCATGGGAGAAAGAAAAGGGGACACTGGAAACAGGAAGGAGAAGGAAGAAAAGGGACAGATTTAGAGAGCGCAGGTGAGAGTCACTTGAGGCTGGGGGGAGAATGTGATTGACAAGTTAAAATTATTAACACATGCTAATATTTTAACATGTTAAAAATGTGGTAAATGCATAGTAGAGAATGATGTGGGGAAAAAATTTGTGCCCGTCCCTGCGGACTGTCTGATCCCATCTGCACAAGTCTTAAATAGCTATTTTATATTGAAATTATTTTATTAAAGTATAAAAAGGAACAATATGATGTACAACTGTCATTTTATAAAGCACAAATACAGAAAAAGTAACAACAAAACTCATTTCTCCTCACAATATCCCCTACAATATCAGGAAAACTGAATGCTACATAGAAAATTCATCCTAACAGAATACCTTGGTCACACATACAGAACACAAATGCCAAATACATAATAACTGACCAAAAATGATAAACATAAATTAAATCCCAAGAAGCCACACCTTCCATGTAGTACAACACCCAAAGAAATAAAAAAATTATTTTTCTTCTCTATTGTACAAAATATAAAGATCACACATGCCAGGGATGGGGTTAAGCCAAGGAGTGCAATTAGGGCAACTGTCCCCTAGCTAGAAAAAGCCCTAAGTCTGCTGGAAGTTGAAGATGGCACGGGCTAGTAGTGGGCTTTTAGGTCCCTTCACAAATTTCTGCCCTGGGCTTTACTCATGTCTAACATTAGCACTAGCAGGATAAACATTTCCGTTTTCATATATTCTAATAACAAAATAGAAAAAATTTCCACCTTTTGTCTGGTCATTTTATTTTTCAGACAATGTTGGGCCCAGGCTTTGGTTTCTCTTTCACTCTATCATCTCTTAACTTACCCGCCAGGGTCTCCTGCTCATTTGACATTTCTTTTTCTCTGTGCTCACCATCCATCTTCCATCTTTGTGTACCCATCTTTCCCTTCTCTGGGTCCTCTATACCAGTGTTTCTCAACACACCATGCACATACCCTTAGTGGTGTGCGGCCTGGCCGCCAGAGAGGATATTACTTGCCTATACATCTGTCAAAATGCTGCCACCAAGGATCCCTCCTTTCCGCCCGCCCCCTCCCCCCCTCCAAAGCTGACTAACAGGGCTTCCCCCCAATGTCAGAGTGACGTCAGAGGAAAGCCTTATGGGTCAGCAGGGGAGGGGGGTTCCCAGTTACCTCCTTGTTCAGTTACCTCCTTGTTCGAGCAGCAGCAATTAGCACGCTGCACATAGCTGACACGGAAACCTCCAACATTAAAGTTGACGTCAGAGGGAAGGTTTGTAGGTTTCTATGATACTTTGTGTGTCTTAAGTGCTTTAAAAATGAGCCCCTATGTTTATTTGGATTTTCAGATGGCATTTGACAAGAACTTCATGAACAACTCCTGAGGAAATTAGGAAACTCAAGGGATAGGGGGCCATGTCCTATTTTGAATTAAGAACTAGAAACAGGAATAACATGTGAGTGATTATATTTGTTAATAACACAAAGTTGTTAAATTAGAAGAGGATTAAAAAAAATTGCAAGAGGACCTTACAAGACTGGGCATCCAAATGGCAAATACCATTTAGGGGCAAATTCTATAAAAGGTGTCCTACCATTGTCTAACTAGCCATTTGGGCTAGTTTCTTTAAAAAATAAAAATAAACCCTGAGGAAGTCCCCCTACACTATAGGTGTCTGTTGCAGGTGCAGGGAAGCACCTAGGGTTGCTTAAGCTTGTCCAAGGCTGGGTGTGGTTTCGCCTGGAAGTAGCCTTGGATGAGCTTAAGTAGCCCTAAGCGGTGCCTGAAATGTAGGCCAACAAAAAGCTGGTCTACATTTCAAACAGATGCAGCCGCTGAGCTCATCACCACAAGGAAATCTCTTGCTGCCATCAGCTGAGTGGCTACGGCAGGGAACTGGCAAACCCCCCCTACCCCACCCACCCCTGCAGTCGGCTGGCAGGAGGAATGCTTGCTTCCTCCCACCATTGCCCCCGACATGAGGAATGCCCACTCCCTTCTTCCACCAACTCGGTCAATCCCCCGTACCTCTGACACTCCTGGCAACCCCCAACATTGAAATGGCAGGAGGGATGCCCAATCCCTCCTGCTGCCGGTCCTTCGATCCCCCAACTCCTGACATTTCTCAACACCCACCCAACATTCTCTGACATTCCCCAAGTAAGCATTCCAAGGCCAATGTTTACATGTGCACACTAATCACATACCTTCTCCCCAATAGAGAATGACACGGGGAAAAAATCTGTCCCCGTCACTGCACCGTCCCCGGCCCACCATCCTCTGCACCGCCCCGTCACCGCCGTTCCCTTCACCGCCCCGTCACCATCACCGCCATCCCTTTCACCGCCCCGTCACCGTCCCCGTCTCGCACCCATCTTCTTCCCTCCGCTCCCACATAGTCTGGCATCTGTCTTCTTCCCTTCCAGCGTCTTCTCCCCACTCTGCCTTCCACATTTCCTTTCAGGGTCTGTTCCTCTCTACCCTCTTTCAATGTCTGTTCTATTTCTTTCCACCACCACCCTTCCCTCCCTTCTTTACCATCTGTTCCTTTCTACCACCCTTCTTTCATATCTTCCATCAGTCCCCCCACCATCACTAGCAGTCTTTCTTCTCCCTTACCATGAGCAAATAGAACTTCTGAAAATTGTATTGCTGAGGCATTATTTCTAGTACGTCTTTTCTTCCAGATGGATAATCATATCAATTTTATAATTCTTACTGTCTGCTCTGATTTCATTCACAATTTGGTTTGTGTTTTGTACCTGAGGATTCCATGAGGCATTTAACCTTTTCTTGTCTCTTCTGTGATTTCAAGTTGATTCCTTCAATAATGGAGTCTCAAGGCAGTAGCAGTTTTCTATTTTGGGCTCTTTTGACATTGTTTAAGGGATTTCTTGTACATTTGGTGCTGGTCTTCTTTGATGAGGTCACTTCAGAATCTATTTCCAAGGAAGAGAAACTTTTTCCCTTTCACCCCCTCCTTCCTTGTGTGAGCCGGAACACGTGGTCCCCGCAAGCAAGTAATTTTATATCATTTTCATTCTATTCATTCATAGAAATTAAAGTCTAGATAATGCCAGTCACATAACAAAACATGATTTTACAAAAATAATTTCCTGCACAGTCAAGCCTGAAAGGATTACTAGATGTCTTTCAGCAGCTCCCCTCCCTCCCTCCCTCCCCCTTACCTTTGTGGCCAAGTCAAAATGATCTACCAACAATAAAATTTTAAAAACACAAAGCACGCTGTACGCAGAGAAAATGTTAATTATCATTTATATTCCGTGGGTTTTCAAAGAGGTCAAGGCAGATGACTTTATGCAATGTCACCTCAGAAACAACTATACAAAAATAGACAAATATTCCCCCTCCCTTTTTACTAAACTGCGATTGCAGTTTTTAGCGCAGGGAGCTGCGCTGAATGCCCCACGCTGCTCTCGACGCTCATAGGCTCCTTGCGCTTTAAACCGCTATTGCGTTTTAGTAAAAGGGGGCCATAGTACAAAATATAGACAGCAGATATAAATTCTCAAAACGGACACATTTTGATCACTAAGTTGAAAATAAAATCATTTTTCCTACCTTTTTGTCTGGTGATTTCATGAGTCTCTGGTCCTTCTTTCTTCTCCTGCCCCCCCCTCTTTATTTCTCTCTCCCCCCTGGCTCCCCTCTTTATTTCTGCCTTTCTTTCTCTCTCCCCCTGGCCCCCCTCTTTATTTCTTCCTTTCTTTCTCTCTCCCCCTGGCCCCCTCTTTATTTCTGCCTTTCTTTCTCTCTCCCCCTGGCCTCCCTCTTTCTTTCTCTCTCCCCCTGACCCCTCTTTCTTTCTGCCTTTCTTTCTCTCCCCCTTGACCCCCTCTTTATTTCTGCCTTTCTTTCTCTCTCCCTCTGGCCCCCCTCTTTATGTCTGCCTTTCTTTCTCTCTTCCCCTGGCCTCCCTCTTTATTTCTCTCTCCCCCTGGCCCTCCTGTTTCTTTCTGCCTTTCTTTCTCTCCCTCTTGACCCCCTCTTTATTTCTGCCTTTCTTTCTCTCTCCTCCTAGCCCCCACAAAGCCATCGTGCCAATTTCTTCACTTCCACGATTCTTTCCCTACCCTCACCACCAAGCCAGCAGCCAATTTCTCCCTGCTCCTTCCCCGATGTCCTGAACTTCATTGGGCAGCAGCAGCATTCACAATTCACTGCTGTTGCCCGCTTCAGGCCTTCCTCTCTGTCGGGTCCTGTCTTCATGAAAACAGGAAGTAGGCAGGACCCGGCAGAGAACAAGGCCTGAAGCCGGCAACAGCAGCGAATTGTAAACGCTGCTGCTGCCCGAAGAAGGTAATGGAGCACGAGGCAGACCGCTTCTCCCCCCTCCCAGCCGAACCCCCGCTGACCCTCCTATCTCCCCCCCTCCGTGAACCTTTCCGACCCTCCCAGCGAGAGCAGCAAACCTCCTTCGCGGCTTTCTCCTCCCTATGCCGCATCACTGATGACGTCATTAGTGATGCGGCAGAGGGAGGAGAAAACCGACACTACTGGAGGGAGGTTTGCTGCTTTCGCTGGGAGGGTCGGAAAGGTTCACTTGGGGGGGGGAGAGATAGGAGGGTCAGCGGGGGTTCGGCTGGGAGAGGGGAGAAGCGGTCTGCCTCGGTGCTCCAAGGCCTGGCGCCATTACCTTTTTCACCCCTCCTCCCCCCTTGGTACGCTACTGCTCTCCAGCTCTCCTTAGTTTGCCGGTTTTCTTTTTCGGCGACCGGCACGCTTTCAAAGAGCCGCGCACATGCGGCTGCTCAAAGTTCAATCTTCTGCTCTGCTGCAATTTCCTGTTTCCGGTTGGGTCAGAGCAGAAGATTGAATACTGAGCAGCCGCGCGTGCGCGGCTCCTTTTAAAGCGTTCCGGTCGCCGAAAAAGAAAGCCGGCAAACTAAGGTGAGGTGGAGAGAGGAAGCTGGTTAAACGATCGAGCCGGCGTGCGGGTGGGCGAGTGGGGGCTGCGGGGACCGCATGATCCTTTATGCCTCACTGCGGTGACAAGACCATTCACCGCTCCACGGGGCGGTGATGGCCTGGTCCCCGTCCCCGCAGAGGCTGCTAATTTTCATTCCCCGTTTTTGGTGGGTTACCCGCGGCTAAACGCAGTAGCCGCGGGTAAACCGCCACCATGTCATTCTCTACTCCCCAACATACATTACCTCCAGACTTATAACTCCTTCCCTCCCATTGTGGTCTAATCACAGCTAATAGCCGAAAAGTGCAGTATAGCAGGTCCAGTGATTTACTAGTCTACTCTACCTGCCAAAAGGGTCTGTCCTGCCCACATGGTTCACAACTTAAAACAGCTGTCTGCTCTGCAAATTTATGCCATTCACTGGAAGAAACATCACCAAAAGAAGAGCAGGTCAGAAAAACATCTCTGACCTGCTCTCTGCTGTAGCATAGACTACATTCTCATCTACTCTCCTACTCTCAGATGGGGGTAGTAGAATGTAAGAAAGGAACTAGAACGGTGGAAAAGATTACTACATACTTCATATGTAAGCACTGCTCAGGTTTCAGAATGCTCACTCAAGGATTTTGATTACTAAAGCAATAATTATGACCAGGACCAATCCTGTGAATACACATAATTGGACCGTATAAAATTAAATGTTAAATGGATATTTTAATGTCAGTTTCACACCAGAAATAGCAGCACAATTTACCTCCAGTGCCAACTGATTGGTACTTTATGAAGTCCCTGTAAAAAGATTACTCAGAGTGGCCTTTTTCTGCCGCATCACTGATGATGTCATCAGCAACACGACACATGCGCCCAGGCAGGAGAAAGCCACAAAACAGCCAGTCTACATTGCTGCAACGCTGCCATTTGTTGCAAAGTACAGTATTTTGGTCTTGCAGTCGGTGGGAGAGATGGAAGGTTCGGCGAGTGGGTGGGTGGTGGCAGGGGGGGGAGGGATACATGCTGCAAGGGTTCTGCTGCACAAGGGATGGGAGGGAGAGATAGAAAGACACTGTACAAGGGGATGGGTGAGAGGGGAGGAAAGATGCTGCACATGTGGGAAAGAGAAAGGAAATAGGAAGAATTGAGGTGGAGGAGAGGAAGGGAGAGATGATCATTGTACAGTGCATGAAAAAGAAATGACCTACCCTGAAAATAAGACCTAGTGCCTTTTTTGGGCCTAAAAATAATATAAGACAGTCTTATTTTCAGGGAAACACGGTACTAGCAGGATTGCTTGATACTGAAACTACATCCTAGCAAAATCTCTTACTTTGGTTGCACATACAAATTCAGAAAAGGGGGCAACAAATTAGAAATAGAAATATGCAAAAAAAACTAAACTGGAAACTCCATGAAGTCAAACTATGCATGCAGTACAACTTAGGAAAATATAAAACAGAAATGCTTTTCGTGTCTTACTGAGTGAAATAAAAGCTCCTCAGAAATGGACATTTTTCAAAGCACGTATTCTAGTTTACATTACATTACATTAGTGATTTCTATTCCACCAATACCTTGCGGTTCAAGGCGGATTACAAAAGAAGTTATCTGGCCAGTTCCAGAGGAATTGAAGAGAAGAGCGAGTTGTTTCAGAGAATTGGGAAGAGTCTTGCGTTGTTAGTTTGTCTTCAATGATTTCTTGAATAGCATGGTTTTTATTTCTTTTCTTAATGATTTGTAGTCTGGGGTTGTTATCAGTAAGTTGGAGAGTTGGTGGTCCAGTTTTGCTGCTTTTGTGGCTAGAAGGCCATCGTACAGTTTTTTTCGTTTGACGTCTCTGATTGGGGGATGCGTGAACAGTTTGTGGGTTCTCCTATGTTTGGTTGAGGTAATTTGGATTAGTCGGTTGTTTAGGTAGGCTGGGCTGTCTCCGATTATGGTTTTAAATAGTAAGCAGTAGAATTTGAATTGTACTCTTGCTTGCATTGGGAGCCAGTGTGAGTCAAGGTATGCCGCCGTGATGTGGTCATGCTTCCTCAGTGAATAGATAAGTCTTAGCACTGTGTTTTGAACTGTTTGTAGTTATTTTATCATGGTTGCAGGGCAGGGGAGATAGAGTATGTTGCAGTAGTCTAGAAGACCTAGGACTAGGGAATGGACCAAGAGCTGGAATTGTGTTCTGTCGAAAAATTTTCGAACTTGCCTCAAGTTTATCATGACCGCAAATGATTTTTGTATTGTTTTGTTGATTTGTGGTTGCATAGTACAGCATCTGTCTATCGTCATTCCTAGAAGTTTTAGAGTGGGTTGTAAGGGTTATGTGATTGAGTTTATTACTAGATTTGTCATGGTTGGAGTTTTATTCCACCTTTGCTGTCTTGGCATTAGGGCATGTCAATTTTAGTGGGGTCTTTTGTTTGTTTGTTTATATTTATTTTAATTTAAATTTTAGGGTTTTTAAAATTTTTATTTAGTTGTTTTTTGTTTTTCAAACTTTACAAAGTACTAGTGACCAAATTATGAAGTGTTCCATGCTGAATCTAAATCTATCTTCACACTGATTAAACTGAGTTGTAAGGGTTAAAGCCTACATATAGATTTTACAGAACTGAATACATTTCTCCTGCTAACTTTAGATATTGTGCCTGAAGCAGGAAGAACCTTTGGCCTACTTCTGCTCCTTAGGAGTCTTAGGAGTACAATCCCTAATACTAAACCACCTGGACTATTGCAACATCACCCATCTGACAATCCCCCAGAAGCAAATGCAAAGACTACAAATGATACAAAATGCAGCAGTCAGGATGATTTTCGGGCTGAAGAAGTCCGATCACATAACCCCTTCCTACCGACTCCTATACTGGCTGCCGATGGAGGCGCGCACGAAGTTCAAGCTAGGATGTCTCTGCTTCAAAGTATTAAATGGTCTAGCCCCAAAATACATTACAGACCTCTTCTCATTCCCAACCAACAGACATGAAAGAAAAACACACCTGAAATTTGTCTCCCCACCAGCTAAAGGGTGCAAATATAAGAGACACCATCAACAATTGCTATCATATCAAGCAGCCATATGGGGTAAAGACCTAGAAAAATTAATTATGCACACAAACAACTATGAAGAATTCAGGAAACACCTAAAAACTTACCTATTCTTGAAATACCTAGGTAACGAACCGGAACATCAACCCCCCTCATAACATCACCACATACCTGAACGTGCAAACTGCTAACCCCAACCCCCAATCGCTAAATATGATCACTCTATGAACTTACGGAATATTCTACTTCTGTGTAAACAACTTGGCACTTCCTGGCCTTGCACCACACAAACTGACGTTAACATTATTAAAGTTATCAGATGTACACTGCTATATTCTCTAATTCGTTGTACGAAATATACACTGCTATACTCTTTAATTAGCTGTTCGTAAAGTTTCACTTGATTGTATTTACAGTTTCTTTTATTGTAAACCGCCTAGAAGTCGCAAGATTGTTGGCGGTATATAAGAATAAAGTTATTATTATCAGTGACTCACTGAACCGATACAATGGGACTTATTATTATATCACATGTTTTAGATTAGAGCCTTATTGGGGGGCACACTGTCCCTTTCAGACATCTTGGTGCCTAAACATAGTAGGGGACCACAAGCAAAGAACCAAGGTTCCTGAACTTCCCTGAGGAGATATTTTTGGAGGTGCTCAGGTCAAGAGGTCAGAACAGGAGGTGTGGAAGGCAACATCTTCCAGGATAAGCTCCGAGACTAAAGATGAAACCTGAAAAGGACTCACAGATCCTGGCTATCACTAAGAAGGGGCACATCTCCCATGCAAGTTAAATTTGTATAGTCTCTTTCTGATTGTAGAGGTATGCACTTTCATATCAGCAGTAGCAAGAGCCTGCTGTAGGTCCCATGATGACATTTTAGGGGTTTGGGAGACTTCTTTTAGCATCTTGCAGTCTGCTCTGGGGGGTCAACTTGTTTGAACGGCCAGACCTGGGCATGTTGGCAGTTGTTTGGAAAGTCCTCCACTTGTACACTATTTTACAGACTATGGAATGGCTAATGTCAAATTCTTTCAAGATCTTTTAAAATCCCTTATAAACTGGTACGATCCCTTATAAGCTTAAATCCCTTATAAGCTGCTACAATCTGCTTTCTGAAGGCCTCAGACAGTCCTTTTGATCTCACCATGGTATTCATTCTCACCGCAGCAGTCAAAAGCACACCAAACTAAGGGTTCCTTTTACTAAGTTGCGATAGCATTTTTAGTGTGTGCAGAATTTTAACGCATGCTAAACCCGCACTACACGGCTAGAATTAATGCCAGCTCAATGCTGGCATTAGCGTCTAGTGCGCACGGCAATTTAGAGTGCGCTAAGCGTGCGCTAAAACCACTAATACAGCTTAGTAAAAGGAGCCCTAAATGTCTGAGGTTTAAATAGGGCAATCCTCCTTCAAAATGCTGAGTAATGATGTTCTAATCTTATGCATCTGTTGTGATACACCTGTGTGTGATTTGAGCCACTTTAAGTGGGAGGATATGTGGGGTGATATTCCTCAGTTAGAATACACATTTTTGTGGATATCTTTTGTTTCATGAGTAAATCAACGAAAAGTTTTGTTGTTTACTTGCAATTACATCACTTTCTTTTCCAGAGATAAATAGAAAAAAAGATTTGACATCGATATGTGAACATTTCTTAAGAAATTACTGAATATTTCATGGGGTGTTCTAATTTTTTCACATAACTATATATGCCTTACATTTTTGAGATAATACATAGAAACAAAACAAACAAAGAAAATAAGATACAGTTTTTTCAGAAAGCCTATGTGGGTTAAGAAATTTAGGCATTTTATATGTTAGTGGTTTATGAATTTTTCACAGACAAATGCTGTCAAATCAGTTTCATAATACTCCCATGGAATTCTCAAGAGCACCATTTCTGCTACTCACCATGCCAAAAATGAAGTATTTAATGTAAAACAATAAGCAACATTTATTTAATTCCATTCAGTTGACCACCTCATTGAACCACTTGAGATAATTTACAAGCACATTAAACATTAATACCAAATAGTAAAACTCATTATGATATTCATGGCAAGTATATGCTCCATTAAACTAGAATTAAGATTCTACATTGGATACAACAGGGTGAAGTCACCTCAGGTTAGGGAAGGAAACAGGGAAGAACTCAAGCACTGTGGTTTGAAGTAGCTCCCAAACCAGAGGCTGCATAGTCTTGTAAAGCTAACTGCAAAAAAACGATATGACATGGCCACAAGCTAGCACCAGGATAAAAACACCATATATGACAACAAAAGAAAAAGGAATCCAACAAGTCTGCAGTGAATGTCAAACAAGAAATAAAAAAGGAACTGCAGAACAGATGTATTTGATGCAGGCACACAACATTTTATTGATTGAATAATCAACAATTCAAATCTACCTTTGCTTTGGAAAAATGGGGACACAACACTGTCCGTGTTTCGATTAGAACATCTTCCTTAGGGGTCCTGATAATGAATGAAGGATTGTTAAATATATTGCACATTTCCCATGGCTATCCACACAACAGCAATATGGATTATACAATCTTTTTGAGTTCAGGACCTTTTTTCTTTTCTTTACCTTATTAAATTTTGTCAACTTTAAAGGATGTACTATATGGTTTTAACTGTCTCAATTTTTCATGGGAATAAAATTTGTATATACCTTTTTTATTAAACCCCAAGGACTCTTCTGTACATTTGTTGCGCATTGTGACAAACCGATAGCCAGCTCAGGGTTTGTCCCAAGAAGAGGCAGGATTTTCACTGGGACCTGTCTGAGTGCCTGTCCCTTTAAGGTAAAGAGTTGCTAGAGGCAGGAGAGGGAAGCCTGCTCAGCATTCTGATGTGCCTTATCAGTTTTTTACCACCCTAGCTTAGGGGGCATGGCTTAGAGCTCCTTAAAAGCAGGAGCAGGTTGCATGATCAGGAGAAGGAGCAGGGGAACAAGGCTGAGACTGGGGCTGAGAATGAAAGCTGGAAGCAAAGCACAGGTCACACAGGAAGTGCTGGGAAGACAGTGAGTATAGAGGCTGGAAAGCAACTGGAGTTTTCTCCTATTGCTGATACCTCAGACTGGGTGATGTAGGAGGTGGATGAGGTTTCACCTAACCCAGATGCAGATTTGGCTTCACTCCCAGAGGCTATGGAAATATCAGAATGTTTGCCTGAAATCTGTGAATATCCTGAGGCTATGCAAGTCAACTAAACCACTGTGAGTTTGTTTACTCTGTCTAATGGTGCTGTTTTGGCGGCATAAAGAATTGTTTGTTTCTGGAATGACAGTAATTTCTTGCTTACCTGAATCCTGAGAAGCTGTATTTTTCAATGTGTTCTGAAACTAAAGTAGTTTTGGAAAAGGCTTACTTTGAAATGTATGAGTTTAAATCAGTTTTGGTTTGAAGCAGTTTTTCCATTTTGCTGTTTGCTTTAATAAACTGTGCTCCGTCCAGCTGAGGCAGCTCTAGGAGGTTGCCACGGAGACCAGGGGAGATTAAGATTTGCAGGCTTGTTGCTCTATTTTTTCCCTTGTTGCTAAAGCTTTTTCCTGAGTTCACCATGAGATGTACCTTATTTTTCCTAATAACTGTTCAGGTACTATAGCTGCAGTAGTACTGGAAAAGTTGGAAAATAAAATGTTTGATTCAATCTTATGAAAAGAATTATGACTGAAGCCTTGTACACTGATTACTGCTTGCTGTCATTACCAACACTAACCTGATTCCAGCTCAGCTCCAACATTACTTTGATACAACAACCAGGAATACCTTTATTTAGTTGAGAATTTATTTTGAGAACAGTATTGTTTTGATTTTTCATTTGACTGACCCAGTGAAGCTAACTGGGCCAGTTTTTCAAACCTTAATTCAGAGACTGTGATTCAAACTGACAAATTATCAGAAACTATATGATTTGCTTTTTGCACTGATGAAAGTGGTGTTTCTCATCTGTGCTGTATGGCAAACTTCATTTGGCCGGTGGCCTAAATAAACATTTATTTGTTTTGGACATTCTGACTGGTGGCTTGGTCCTTAAGAGAAAAGTACCTGACTTACCTGTACAGTGGCCTAGCTCATTTTCAAGTCCTGAAGGGATCCTCTAGTTATAGGGGACACACTGGGATGTTGTTATGCCACAGCCAAAGAACGCTAATGGGGGTAGTTAGGCATCTAGGTGTGACAGAATTCCTGGGTATGTAAACCATACACGCAATTTACACCATCTGTGTTTTCAGTCACTATGATATTCCTTCTGTATAACTTTTTATATCTGTTTGATCACTCTTTTCACATTCACATATGCAATATGCATTTACATATTAACATTTCCATTCTTTTTTTCGCACAATGTTTTAAATTTGTCTGATCACTCCAATCATTCATGCAGTTTATCACACTGAGGACCCCTCACCTGCTCTGTAGACATTGTTAATCATGTCACACCAATATTTAAAACAGTTTTATTACATAATTTAAATCACTGCCAGTTCAACCGTCTTTATTTATTGTCTCTCAATTCACCACTACATTGTGCAGCTTCACTTCATTTTATTCACCATTTAACGCTCCTTTATTCATTATCAGGACCCCTGAGGAAGATGTTCTAATCCAAACACAGACTGTGCTGGTTCTCCTTTTTCCAAAGCAAAGGTGGATTTGAATTGACTGTTTATCACATAACATTGGTAGAACAGCTGGAAGGCAGAGGGGAGGGGGAGGAGGAAGAAGGAAAGGGCACAAATTTGATTCAGAAGGAAGGAAGGTGGCATGAACATGGGACACAGAAGGGAGGGAGGAAGAGGGCACTAACTTGGGACATAGGATGGAGGGAATAGAAAGGGAAAATTGTTGGGCATGAGTGTATGAGTGAGAAGGAAAGAGATGGTGCACATGGGGAAAGGAAGAAAGAGGAAAATTTGGCATAGAGAGAGAGAAGAGAGAAGTAGAGATGCATGGGCAAGAGAAGGATTAAAGGGAAAAATATTGGATATGATGGTAGAGTGGAACAGATTGAAGGGGATGCAAGGGGGAAAAATATTGAACATAGTGATGGAGGGAGAGATGTGATATGGTGTTAGACAGGGGTGATAGAAGGATAAATGGGCATGGGGCTAGTGGGCAATGGTGAAAAATGCTGTACACGATCCGGGGGATGAGAGAGGGAGAAATGTTGAACTCACGGAGGGACAGAGAGAGAGAGAGAGAGAGATGTTGGTTGGGTGAAGGGAACGAGGTCCAGAGGAGAGGAAGCGTGCAAGAGGCAGAAAGAAAAAATACTGGATGCACAGTCAGAAGGAAGTACAACCAGAGACTCATGAAATCACCAGACAACAAAGGTAGGAAAAATGATTTTATTTTCAATTTAGTGATCAAAATGTGTCTGTTTTGAGAATTTATATCTGCTATCTATATTTTGCACTATATTTTTCTGTTTTTCTATAGTTGTTACTGAGATGACATTGCATATTTTAGTCTTCTGCCTTGACTTCTTTGAAATCCCATCCCCCCAAATATATATGATAATTAACATTTTCTCTGCATACAGTGTACTTTGTTTTGTTTTTAATTTTGTGGCTACCATTATGTATTAATAAGATTATATTGTGTATATATGAAAAATGGATGGAATAAATTGCATTACAATTAGTACTATTATTATGGGGGTGGGTTAGGGGCGGAGCCCTGGACAGGGGTACTCGGCTAATATTTGTTACACTTAGGGGGTATGTGGCTTGAAGAAGTTGGAAAATACTGTTCTATGCTGTTTATTAAATAGAATAAAAAAACTGCACATATACAGCTGAATGTAATACAGTGGAACCTTGGTTTACGAGCATAATTTGTTCCAGAAGCATGCTCGTAAACCAAATTGCTCGTATATCAAAGCGAGTTTCCCCATAGGAAGTAAGGGAAACTCGCTTTGATTCATTCCACCACCTCCTCCCCCCTGAGCCCCGAGGCTACTGGCGCTGCTCCATCACCCCCCCTCTCAAACCAGCATCGCACCCCCCGCCTGCGAACGCTCCCCCCCAGGTGAACCGTATCGCATCCCCGTGCTGAAAGCGGCATCCGCCCACCCAAACAAGCTCCTTACCACATCTGCTGCGTGCTGGTGCCAGTTAAGGAAAGATCCCGCCTCTTGCCTGGGCTGGGCCTTGAGCATCTGTGCATGCTCAAGGCCTTTTGGATCTCGGAGATCTTGGAGAGAACGAGAGCCAGAAGGCCTTGAGCATGCACAAATGCTCAAGGCCCAGCCCAGTCAAGAGGTGGGATCTTTCCTTAACTGGCACCGGCACGCAGCAGATGGGGTAAGGAGCTTGTTTGGGTGGGCGGGCGGATGCTGCTTCCAGCACGGGGGTGCGATGCGGTTCTCACGGGGAGCGTTTGCGGGCGGGGGGTGCGATGCCAGTTCAAGCGGGGAGGGTGTGCTTGTTTAGCAGGGCAGTGCTCATTTTGCGAGTTAAGGTTTGCGGGAGTGTTTTGCTTGTCTTGCAAAACACTCGTAAACCAGGTTACTCGCAAACTGAGGTTCCACTGTATATTAATTTCCTAAAAATCTTGCAAACAAATACATTTTCAGTTGTCTTCTAAAATGCTGATATAAGCAAGGGGTCACTATTAGAAATTCAAATCTTTATCCCATATTGTAGCTTGAAACGACAGAAGACATTGATATTTTTTATATTGACAACTTTTGACTGAAGGAAAGGTAAATTTAGCATGTGTGCGTCGAGTGTTTTGAATTTAAAAATGTGAATGAATCCACAAGATAATTAAGTGCAAGCCCGAGCAGTGCCTTATAACAAATGCAACCAGCCTTGACTGGCAACCAATGCAATTCATGGAAAAAAGGGGCAACATGATCAAACTTTTTCAGATTAAAGATCAGTCGAATGGCAGCATTCTGAATAATGCACAATCTACATAGATTTTTTTGGTAACTAGCAAAACAGACATTATTAAAATAATCCAAGTGGCTCAGAACCAATGATTGAGCCAATAATCTAAAAGATGCCACATCAAAATATGCTTTAATGGTGCCTAATTTCCACAATGAAGGAAGAGAGACACAGCAGGTGGAGAGGGGAGAAAGAGGGATATTTATTTTAAAAATTCTATACCGCATAATACCTACGTGGTTTAAATAAGATCACACATAAAAATATAACAATACATACATATTGGATCCCGGAGCAGAAGGGAGTGATGGACAAATGTTGGACAATGGGAGTGAGTGATGAGGAGGGCAGGAGGGAAGAGAGAACAGGGCAATATTAGTTAGGAGGGTAGAGAGGGGAGGAAGATGGAACAGATGCTGGGCTAGAAGGGTGAAGAGAGGAAATTTTTCAACCTTCCCCTTATCAGTCACTGGCACTGTTTGAAGTTGATGTTTTACACTGCTGATGTTGATCCTTATTTGCTCTGATGCGGTGGTGGTATTGCCATGAAATGCTGGTTGCATTGGATTGGATTCATTTTGACTGCCTGCCATTAAGCTAAAGTTAAGCTACAAACAAGACATCTAAAGATAAGTGATTTCTACCATACCAGATGGTTTTGTTTAAAAGCTTTTGGACTATAGATTTCACAAATTTTTTCTGAAAGTGGATTTGAAAGAGTATGTTAAGTAAGTATTTGCTGACACTAAACACTGGTGTTTGACTGGAAAGTAACATATAAAAACAAGGAGATTTTTCAGCCAATGACTGATAAGGGGAAAGCTGAAATTTTTTTCTGATCCCCCAAGTACCCAGGACTTTGCTATGCATATATGATACATGAGAAATTGAAAATCTTAGGGGTCTGGTTGGATTCAACACTGAGCATGAAAGATCAAGTATTGGCTGTGGTTAAATCAGCATTTTTCCACTTGCAATTACTGAGTAGACTCAAATCAATGTTAACAGGGTATGACTTTTAGATGGTGGTGCAGACCATAATTATTGCAATGCACTTTACTTAGGGATTGCATCTTCACAATGTAAGGCCTTACAGATGGTTCAAAATGCTACAGCATGTTTGATATGTGGTAGAAAGAAATTTGAACATGTTACCCCATGGTTACAAAAACTCCATTGGTTGCCTGTCAAATTTTGAATCCTTTTCAAAATTCTTCTGTTGGTATTTAAGGTTAAGATACAAAAACAAAAGACCAAAATCCTCTGCAAGCCAAATCTAACACAAGACA
Source organism: Geotrypetes seraphini (assembly GCF_902459505.1). NCBI lineage: Eukaryota > Metazoa > Chordata > Amphibia > Gymnophiona > Dermophiidae > Geotrypetes > Geotrypetes seraphini. The sequence continues at coordinate 409,680,560 of NC_047085.1, forward strand.
ACAGGGGTGGAGCCAAAAAGTTAGGATGGCAATACTGATGTGTAGAAACTTTATTATTCAAACAAATAGATGACACTATATTACGGTAAACAAAAGACTCAACACAAATCGTGTTTTGGCCCCTAAGGCCTTTGTCAGGAGTCTATTCACTATGCTGGTTCAACAAAATTATATTATTCTGGCTGCATAGACTAAAATGAGCTTTAAAAATGCCAGCAAATTGACAGCTGAACACTCAGTGGTGTACGCCAACAGAAGGCATGCTCAGTTGTCAGTTTGTCGGCGTTTTTAAAGCTTATTTTAGTCTCTGCGACCAGAACAATGTAGTTTTGTGGAACCAGCATAGTGAATAGACTCCTGACGAAGGCCTTAGAGACTGAAACACGATCTTTGAGAAGGATCCAACCTCAAAAGATTCAAATCAAGCTTAAAGTCCTTTTTATTGAAAGACACATTTGACTTATAACTTCTGACAACCACAGATGAAAATCACTTACGATAACAAAGATACTAACTTCTACCACAGATGAAAACCCCCCTTCCTACTTGTGTTAACCTTCTACGTCTTCCTATCCTATATAAAATTGTATTTCTTCTTACCTCTTGTAATAACTTAGTCCATATTATCCATGTAAACATATATGTTGTCTTGTTAATGACAAATGTTTGAATATTCCCTATTTTTTATAATTTTATTGTAAAACCGCTTGGAAATCTGATAAGCGGACAACAATTTTAATAAAACTTGGTATTCTATATTATCAACACAAGTGAAAGGCTAAATCTACAATTAAAGTGTACAAGTCTCAGAGTACATCTTTGGTAATGGCTGCCAAATTAAAAACCCTAATTATAGTTTGACCCTTCAACATCTGTGATAAATTTACAAGACAGAAAATATTAAAGCAGTGTATTGCAAACTGTGTGCCTCCTGAGATTTCAGGTGTGCCGTAAGATGCTGGGAAGATGGAGACACTGGTGCTGGCTGACTGCCTACAGGATGTGTCTCTCATGGCAAGAGGCACGTCATATAGGCAATCAGCTGGCACCAGCATCTCTCCTCTCCACGCGTTTTACCTGCCAGATCCTCCCACTGGTGGCTCAGGGCCCATCTGGAGGACCTTTGCACAGGCATGGCTCAATAAAGTTTGTGAGAGACTGTACTAAAGAATTCCTATTTTAAAAGATTATTACACTTATAACTGTTTTAATGTAGTTTTTATGAAAAGTCAATAGCTGAACTCCGCATTCATACAGTATATTGATTTGTGTAATCGCAAATATATAAATCATATGTGCATCCTTCCTGCTTGATTTGACAACAAAATGCAAACATTTGCAATGTTAACAAGTTAGGTGATATGTATTAATAAAGCACTACTGTAATAACAAATAAGATACAATCTGCTGTTCTTACAATCTCAAAATGAATTTCCACTTCAAGTAATATATTTGTTTTCTAAGTTCAAAAAACTTAATTTAATACTGAGTACCCTAATTAAATTGCCAGTTTATCTTCATGACCTGTTATATACTATTGACAATTCACCCCGTCAAGACAAAATTTGTTATCTAGTGTAAGAAAAACAAATTATCCTGCTTATTTACAACTAAAGCCACAGTGTAAAGGTATACAGCAAAAGAATCAGATCTCTGTTTCTGCCATATTGCTTCCTCCTAAGTTACATTTTCTTTTAAAAAGCAGCCTATTTGTGAATTTTTTTCATTATACACATGAGACGTGATGAATATGGAACTTTAATCCCCTGTGGAAAAGGTCACAGTATCAGATTTACCTGACTAGATTTTCATTGTCTCCAGTTCCCTTGCATGTAGCACATTCAGTTCTCATATCATCTGACTTAGGTTTCTTTTGTAGTAAAATTGGCTGCCTTTGTCTCCTTTCTCTAGGAACACGTTCCTATCACAGGAGAAAGAAAGATAAGGGGGGAAAGAAAACAGTTTCTGGTTACAGAGTTCATGCAACATCTGTATCTGAAGTTTCATTTTTATGAAACAAAAAGTCTTATTCTAACCTCAGGCTTCTCTTCTTCAGATACAAAACTTCTTTTTCGTTTTTGACCTCTAGTTCTCTAAAAAAACACAAAAAACAGTTTATTAGTTTCATTTGGGGGAAACATAATATATATAAATTATATACTGTCAATTAGCAGTATATGTATTGTAGATTCATTAATAGCTGAGATAATTAGTACTAAAATAATGTATTTCACATACAGCTGAGGCAAAGTATAAATATACAGAAAGAGGCCAAAGTACTGCAAAAGCTGAAGTCTAATATAAAAGAGTAGCAGAAAAAATAAGCAGGATGCACAAATATTTATTCAACATTAATCAAGAAAACAGATGCATCAAGGATGTACTTAGTGAAATCTTTAAAACACCATCAAGTTTCTGGTTGTTTATTTGATATACAGGCAGTCCCCCAGTTTAAGAATGCCTGACTTAAGTCAGACTCATACTTATTAACCAGGGTCCTGCTTCTTCGTTCATGTGTCAATGTGACCCTCTTCCTCCCTTCCTGACCCAATGCACCCCCTTCCGTGTCCCAACACGCCTTTCATCCTCCTCCTCACTTGCCTCCCTCTCGCAGGTGTTACCTTCCTGTGGTCAGCTCCCTCTTCCCCACCGGTATTCTCTTCTCAAAGTCACAGTCTCTACATGCGGCCTGCAGCTGACTCAGAAGCCTTCCCTTCTTGTCCAAATGTGCCCCTCTTCCTCCTTCTTACTTGTCTCCCTCACGCAGGTTATCTCCTGTGGTCGGCTCCCTATTCCCTGCTGTACTTCTCTTCTCAAAGCCATGACTGTGGGTCCTGCATGCGGCCCACAGCTATTCCAGAAGCTTTCCCTCTCTACTGGGAAGGCTTCCAGGTCAGCTGCAGGCCATGTGCCAGACCCGTGGCTGTGGCTTTGAGAAAATACATATGGCAGGGAGAAGGGAGCCAGACACAGGAGGTAACACCTGTGGGAGGGAGGCAAGTGACAAGGAGAACGAGGGACATGTTGGGACACAGAAGGAAGGGAGGGAACTTCAGACAAAGGGTAGAGGGAGGGATGGGGCATAAACTTGGGAAACAGAATGGAGGGAGGGGAGCATGAACTTGGCAAATAGGATGGAAGAATGGAGGGAGTGAGGGAAAGAGATGCTGAGGTGGGATAGGGAATAGAAAGGGAGAATTGTTGGGCAAGGGAGTCTGAGAGAGGGAAAGAAATGGTGCTCATGGAAAAATGAAGGAGAAAATTGTTGGGCATAGGGAGGGAGAAAGAAATATTGGACATGGTGGTGGGATAGGTGTGAGGTACAGATGCATGGGGAAGAGAGATATGAGAGGGAGAAATGTTGGATGTGGTAGTGGAGAGGGAACAGTGGGATGGATGAAGAACGAAAGTGTAAACCTCCTATCTTTTCTATTTAAACTACAGTACTTCATTTTGAGGACTGTTTCTTTAATGTTTAATGTTCTTTAATGTTTTTATAGACTGTGTACTGTACAGGATCCAAGTTACATAGAAATTCAATTTAAGAACTGTTTAAAAAATGGAACTCATTCTTAAACCAGGGACTGCCTGTACTGCAAACTTTTCAGAGAGAAATCAAAGCAGTTTACAAGGTTTAAAATAAAGCTATAAGAGGAGGAGAAACAGGACAAATACATGAGTATTGACACAAAATAAGCATAGGGCTAACAGAGTAGAAGAAGAATTACAATTAAAACAAAGGTAAGTATCTGGAAGGGAGAGTACAGGCAGATAGCATAGCTGACTGACTAAGTTAATATGAACAAAATGCAAACAAAAATGTACAGATCAATTAATTCCAAGATTTTTAAGAAATGCCAGGGCAAAATAATAGCTTTTAAGAGACCTGAACTTGTTAAGATTCTTCAATCTTCAATTAAAGGGGGAGGGCTTTCCTGAGGTTTTGGCCAGCCACACTGAAACATGAATTTCTAATAGTGTCCAGAAAGACCATGTGCAAGAAATGGAACTGCCAAAAGACCATGGGCTGCAGAATAAAGAACCAGAAATTTAGCCAGAAAGGAGGTTAAGCCTGAGGATTGAATCTATGAAATAATATATTGATTTTAAAAGGAATCCTTTAAGCTATTAGAAAAACATATATTCTGAAACCAAGAGAGAAGTGACATTATCAAATTTCTTACAACCATGTAAGAGTTTGACTGTGATATTTCATATAACTGAAGCCTATGAATCTGGCAGGCAAGCAAACCTACAAGGAGGGAGTTACAGTAGTTGAGTTTAGATAAGATCAAGGACTGTAGGAAGATACAGAGTCTAAGAGTGAGAAAAAAAGATGAAGCCAAATTTGAAATGTGATGTATACTCTAGAGAACATGTGTCAAACACAAGGCCTGCGGGCCGAATCTAGCCCGCCTGGCCTTTTTATGTAGCCCACAGCAGTGCGCCCAAACTTCCCTCCTACACCGGTCCGATGTCGCCATCACACTGAAAAATCTACCGGCCTCAGCAGCAATTCAGCAATGTTGTCCATGGCTCCCCTTCCTGCTTTCTGTCCGCCGTAGTCCACCCAGTCGGAAACAGGAAGTTGCACGTCATTGGAGACAGAACATGGCAGATGGAAAGCAGGAAGGGGAGCCGTGGACAACGTTGCTGAATTACTGCCGAGGCCGGCAGATTTTTTAGCTTGATGGCGACATTGTACCGATGCGGAAGAGAACGCATGCTGGGCTGTGAAGAGAGAAGGACCGGTATGGGAGGGAAGACATACTGGGCTGTGAAGAGAGAGAGAGAGAGAGAGAGAGAGATGAAGGGAGAGAGTTGGACCTGAGGGTGTTGTGCAGGAAGAGGGAAAGAGATACTTGGCGGGAGAACTGTTGGGAAGAGAAAAAGAGAAATGGTGGACCTGAGGGAGGGAGGCAGGCAGACAGAGTGAGAGATGGAATGGGGGGCAGTTGGGGAGAGAAGTTGGATCTGGGGATGGAAGGGAGGGAGAAATGTTGGGCCTGGGGGTGGAAGGGAGAGAAAAATGTGGCAACTCTTTTTTTTCCTTCCATCTCATTGTTCAGCATCAAGGGGGGAGGGAAGAACAACAGAAAAAAGAGGGAGTAAAATGTTGGACCAAGGGGAGAGAGGAGGAGAGATATGGTAATGGGGAGTAGATAGAAGGAAATAGGAGGCTAGGAAAGGAGTGAGATGGGAAATGGGAGAGCTAGGGACTGAGAGGAGACAGAGAATTGAGAGGTAAAAAGAAGGGTGAGAAAGAGGGCAAGATTTGAGTGGACTGTAGGGGTGTTTCCTTATTTGCACATGAAGGTTAGGCCTCTCTGACATCATCAAGCCTGAACCATTGTCTGCAAGAAATCTTTCCAGCATGAACCTTGCAAGAAGAGAGAGAAAGAACACATCTTTGTTGTTTCTGCCTGAAGCATTCTGGGTATGTACCAGAATGGTATTCTAGTCAAGGACATCCATCTATGTCTTCATGCTTAGACTGTGTGATTCTTGGGGGAGTTATACTCCTATGATGTGCTTATCTTTCGAACGGCGCCTGTGTCTCCCAGCCTGTATGAGACTCTACACAGAAAGGCTATTCATCTAAGTTCTGTTTCTGGATTGGTCCGAGGAAGTCATCTGACGTGATCCAAGTGAAAAGGTGCTAATTATAATTAGTCTGTGTCGGGATGCGAGGGAACTCACATCTTACCACAGGTATTCTCCTCGCATCTCTTTCTTAATAATTAAGACCTCGTGTGACTCTCTGCCTGAGAGAGAGTGAATTGGACCTTAAACAGATCTGAATTCCATCACTTCAAGGAAACTTTTGCTGCCAATAAATTATAGCTGCACCAGTGGCTGATGAACACTTGTTCCTGTAACCAAAGGATTTTCTACCTCTGCTAAGCTGAAGAGACGTTTTCCATTTCACCTAATTTTGTGCTGAGGCCTAATTAGATGGTGAGATAAGGAACTTATTATCTTTAATCTGGGGTTAGATAAGTGCATCCGATTGTGATATAGGATAAAGTTTGTAAAGCTACTTTTGGTGATATTCTGTAATCAATTGCTGCTAATCAGGGATTATTATTATTATAAGGAATTGTGTAGTGTGTGTAAGAAGTAATTGTACTTAGTTATCTAACAAGTGTATTGTGATAATTATGTACTGAGTTTCATATATGTAATCAGATATTTTGTGAACAATATTTAGATATTGCTGCTGGCTTGTGAATTATATTTTTCTATTTTCATAATAAAAGTATTTCTCATTAGCCTGGGTCTTGTGTCGTGTAAATAGGCAAGAAAGCTGAACCTGTCAGAGTTTATGGTTTTCCCTAGACAAAACTAACAGACACGTAACTTGTTTATGTAACTGATTAGTCTACCGTAAATCTTGCTACAGGACAGAGGCAAAAAAGAAAATAAAAAGTTAAGAAAGCTGAATTGGAAAAATCAATATGTTGGAGACAGGAATAAGGAGGGAATGGAATGAGAGAGAAGAGGGAAAAAAAATTGACAACAGACACTGGAAAGAAAACTAGTAGAAAATAGACAAAAAGCAGAAAGAGAAACTGGGACCAACATGATGGAAAAGCAAAATGACCAGACAACAAAAGGTAGAAAAAAATAATTTTATTTTTTGTTTTGTGATTACAATATGTCAGATTTGAAATGTGCATCCAGTCAGAGCTGGTGTTAGACAGCAAGCATGAACTAGGACCTAAAAGAGAGCGGAAAAGTATTTTTTATTTATTTTGTTTATACCACAGAGCCAGCATGGAGTTGGAAAGGTTATAGCCCTATATTTCTACTAAGATTAAGTATCTTAATGAAAAATTTGGCTCGTGACTAAGGGGTCCTTTTATCAAGGCGCGGTAGGGGTTTAATGAGCGGAATACCGTGCGTTAAACCGCCTGCCGCGCTAGTCGCTAACGCCTCCATTGACGAGGCATTAGTATTTTGGCTTGCCGCGGGGGTTAGCGCGTGATGAAATGTCCGACACGCTAACCCCTGTAGCGCACCTTGATAAAAGGAGCCCTTAGCCTTTTAGATTTCAGCCCCTTATGTGATTTGAGTTTGATATCCCTGCGGTGGCAGAGGGAAGGCCCCGGCGGGGAAAGAAGTGAAGCAGCCTGTTAAGTAGAGAGGAAAATGGTGACAGAATTCAAAAAAAGTGTGGCATAAACACAGAGTATCTTTAATTAGAAAATAAATGGTATAAATTAAAGAACTAAGGGGTCCTTTTACTAAGGTGTGTTAGCTGTTTTAGCGCGCACTAAAAGCTAATGCATCCATAGAATATAATGGACGTGCTAGCATTTAGTGCACGCTAAAACGGCTAGTGTGTCTTAGTAAAAGAACCCCTAAGGTTGGTACTGGGCAGACTTGCACGGTCTGTGTCCCATTAGGATGGGCTGGGGAGGGCTTCAATGGGAACTTCAGTAATTTGGAACCGACTTAATGGTCTATATCCCGCAAATGGTTGGGGAAATCCACTGTTTATTCATACAATAAGCAGCATAAAATCTGTTTTACTCTTTGGGATCTTTGCCAGGTATTTGTGACCTGGGTTGGCTGCTGATAGAAACAGGATTCTGGGCTTGATGGACCTTGGGTCTGTTCCAGTATGGCAATTCTTATGTTCTTAGGTAAGTGATCAAAGGGCTCCAGTAGCTTAACAATAGTAGTGCTTAATTAAGTTAGATCTGCTTTAATAATTGCAACAATGGCTCTACTGATAGGAACTCTGAGCTCACACCCTGCTACTGAGGTTTTGAACTTGGCAGACGTGTTCATTGAGAGGAGGCAGCCACATGTTTGTTTCCTCACTTGGGGGGGGGGTAGGATAATGGAATCCAGGTTATCTCTACTGGTGTATGGGAGAGCAGGACTGGGCTGTGTCCATAGGGGTGGGTCTGATTGATAGGGTGATGGTCAAGTGCATCTACTCTAGATGTGCAGTGAACTGGAGCTACCTAGTCGGTACCAAACTGGACATGTTCAGGTGCATGTGTGGTCTGTATTTTTGCCCTTTGAATTTATGGAACAAGTGATTCTTTTGGACATGTCATTGCAGGCATTTCCATTCAGACATTTGCTTTAGAAGAGGATCTCCTTTGGCAAATTATTTTCAAAATACTTGTCTATAGATGTCCTGACCTGGACATTCATAATCAGCCTTGTTTGTCCTTTCTAAAGTGAAGGTGTGGCCTAGTGGTTAGAGCTGCTGCCTCAGTACCCTGAGATTGCGAGTTTGATCCCAGCCTGCTCCTTAACACTTCATTGCCCCAAGTACCACAGTTAGATTGTGAGCCTGCCAGGACAGACATGGAAAATACTTAAGAGTACCTGATTGAGTGAATTGTAAACTGCTTTGGTTGATTCTCTTCAGGAAAAAGTGGTTAATAAATTAAATAAATAAATGAATTGATCCTGATTAAATCTATACCATTTCCTAAAGGGTAATTAAAGAAGGAGAAAGGCTACTGGGTTAATAATCAAGATTGTGGAGTGTATTAGTGAGCAGTGGGTTAGTGGTTTGGGGGTACTGGACAATATATTAGTGAAGTTGGGAATTAAAAATTGTACGAGTATATTAGTGTGCTAAGTGGCTCAATGGGGTGCATTAGTATGCTGAGGAATTAAGGGTTTCACTAGTAGGTTAGAGATTTCAGTGGGGTACATTAGTGGATTGGGGGACGTTCTGTTGAATGTGGGAGTTATGGGATACACTAATGAGCTGAGAGGGATTCAGTAGGCACATTGCTGGGCTGGAGTTTTAGGGAATGTATTATGTGGTTTCAGAAATTTAATGGTTTGACAATTTGGTGATTATGTTACTTAGAGATTAATGATGTTTACTGTGAATATTAGAAGGTACATTAAGTGGCATTAGTGCAGTGCATTGGTGGGTTGGATGTTCCAGGTTTTTTATTCTTTTACATCATCTTCCAGAATATTTAAAAAGGCTATCCAATGTGATATGCAAAGCAACTGATAAAAATATAAATAAGCAATAAACAAGATGACAGAATCAGAACTTCACAAGTCAAATAAATTAAAAACTAACAAAAGATAAAATCTACCTATTATGGCAAAACCTTCAAGTCACATAGCATACCAAACCTCAACATGCTGCATTAAAGGGCCCCTTTTACAAAGCCAGGGTAGCAATTCCTACATAGCAAATGTGATGCAGCCTATTCACTTTATAAGAGCTGCACTGCATTTGCCACACTGTGACTCGCTACCGCAGCTTTGTAAAAGGGGTCCAAAATTTATACTCACTACCCCAATAAATTAAGAAATACAGTAAAAAGCCACATTAACCAATAAAGTTTAATAGCACTCAGCTAAAATCAAATCAGCATGGGATAAACTGATTCAGGTTTCAGAAGTGAGCACACAGGAAAAAAAATCTAGGTGCCATCATACAAAATACATTGAAATCTGCTCAATGTATGGCAGCAGCCAAAACCCCCCAAGGAAACACAATGTTAGAAATTATTAGGATTCAAGTACATAAACAAAGACTATCTGTATTGCTCCATAGTGCAAAATGACCGAGTATTATGTGCAAATCTAGTCACTATACCTAACAAAAAAAAGATGTGGCAGAATTAGAAGTCACAGCAGAGATTCCCAAACTGTGGGTCAGGACCCCAATGGGGGGGTCACAAAACCAGTCTTTAGGAACATGACATAGGTAGGATATCTATAGGCGCATCATTAATCTGCACTTGCAGAGGGTGACAGAATTTTATTTAGCCACAATCATGAGATCTTAACACAACATAACACAATATATAAGCACCGAGTTACAGAGAAGGACAACCAAAATAATTAAGCAGTTAAGGAAAGGCTAAAAAGATTAGGGCTCTTCAGCTTGGAAAAGAGATGGGTGAGGGGAAATATAACAGGTCTAAAATTCCTGAGTGAAATGGAACAAGTAAACAAACAGAAATCATTTTACTCTTTCAAAATGTACAGAGACTATGGTCATCCCATGAAGTTATATTGTAATACATTTAGGCCCCAATTCTGTAAAGTATGCCTAACTTTAGGCGTGCTTTAGGCGTCCAATTTAAGTGGATAATGAACCATTTAAGGGTCTTAACAAGCGTTAATTGGGACTTAGACGGAGTTAGGCGTCAGATGGGCGTTTTCAGAACAAAGACGCGTGATAGATGCGAGTTTAGGGAAGTCACATCTAAATTTGTAGACATGGGTGTAACAGGGGCGTAACGTGAGTGTGATTAAGGATAGGCAGCAGACCGTGTCTAAACATCATGGAAAATGCAGGCAAAGGAAAAGCTGGTCTAAGTGTGGTTTTTGCTTCATTTCAATGCAGTTTCAGCTTTCATAGCCAGAGACTTCCTATAGGCGTACTTTCCGCTTCCGCAATAATATATATATATATATAATAATATGGGTTTTTTTTTCTTCTTTTTTCTCCCTCCTAATAGATTTAATAAGCCACCATATCAATACAGCACATCAATATAAATATATTGCATGGAAAACATAGTACTTTCTGCCCAAACAGTAATATGATTTACTCATTACACCACCTTTGGTTTTCCTGCTTAAAAAGAACCCCCTTTTTCCTCAACAAACAGTGCTGCAATCAATTCTTTCTTGAGAGCAAAGAAAGAACATGAAAAACATATTATTGCACACATTACTTCATTTCTCAGCGCTTAAAAAGAGAAAACCCAGATACAGACCTTAACATGCATTTTCCCTCATTACAAAATGGAGCTCTTCAGTTTCACAAAGCTGACCTCATTGTGAGATCATCAATCTACACCTTCAAGGTAGTATGCCACAATTAAAAGATGCGCAGGGTGTTTAACTCATAACCTCTGTAAGACCAACACAGGATTTTAGCCCATAGAGCTACATCAGCTTCTCCTCAAGTGGATCTCACTGCCATTTCATATCATAGTTGACTGACCTGCCTATGTATCATCTGATTAGTTATAATATCACAATCCCACAAAGAAGCATTTCTGGCTCACCAGGTTAATGCACCTTGTCCTGGTTCAAATCCTTCACTCATTTTAACAACTTCCTAATAGCTTCCTATTAGCTGTCATAAGAGGGTCTATATGGTGGACTTTGCCATTTTTATCAGAACATTTCCCTTTCCAGGCAAACTTATTTTCACCTTCCCATGGCTAGGACATCCTAAGCTGTCATGGGAGGAAACTTCTTCTCTGACAGAGCAAAGCCATTTGTGGCTCACCAGGTTAATGCGCCTTGTTGCACTTTGTCCATCTTCTCAAGCTCCACAGTTCAAATCCCACCCTCACCTTCACTCATTTTAACAGCATCCTAACAGCTCCCATAAGTGGTAGACTTTGCTGTTTTTCATCAGCATTCTGCAGTTTGCAGGCACAGATGCATCAGATACATTCATCTTCTCTCTGCTACAAGTCATTGTGGTAGGAATTGATTTCCTTCTATCCAATATCCGCACAGGGCAACAGGTAGAAGAATTTACTAAAACTTCAGAGTGCTTGGACAGGTATTGAAGGAAGGTACATGTTTTTGAGATGTACCCTAGAGACATTCCTGTTGGTACATTCAGCTTAGCTGGTTGTGGTTTCATGTTTCAGGAGTGTGTGTTGGGGTGGGGGAGGGGGTTTAGGATGAGAGAGAACAGGCTGCTTTGCACATCTGAGAATTGCTGCAGATCATTTTAAAGATCAACTCAAATATGTTTAAGCAAAGGAATGGCCAAAGAGTTTGAAGGTTTTCTGGTAGAAATATGAATATCAAATATTTGCTAACCACACTCAAGATTTGAACCCCTGACATATGGAAGATAAAAGCAGAGCCTTAAGGCATAGAGCTATAAAGGGAACTTTAATTAGAATTTGGTAACAGAGCCTCTACAGACTAAGCAGATGACAAATGGCTTCTAGTAAAAGCTTTGAGAAGTGAATGAATTGATTAAAAGTCAGTGCAGCTGTGTTTGCCCAAACCACACCTAAAGCATGCCCAATCAGATTTGAAAGTTTCCTGGTGGGAAGTCCAAACAGTGCCTATGACATCAGATGCTACTTAGGCATGCTTAGTATAAAAAGGTCCATCAAAGCAGTGTTTTCTCTTTTAGGACTCCTATTCTGCGTTATTGCTTATATTGATTTCTGAGACTTTACTTTTCTTGATTATCTTTTAACCTTTTCATTCCTATATCTGCCACAACTCTCTCCATTTCACAGGACCATTATCAGCTATAGTAATTTGCAATTTTGATGTTTGTCTAACCTTTTTCATCTTTCCAGGAACAAATATAGGTGAGAATGATATATTGCTAGCTACTTAGGTGTCTTTATTAGATAAAAGCTCAGGCAGAACTGATTTCTTCTTTGGGACTCCCATTCTGTGTTATTGCTTATGGTGATTCTCCATTAACTTTTTCTCCCCCTGATATCTGCCACAACTCTCTCTATTCCACAGGGTCATTAGCAGGTCTGAAAATTAGTGATGATAAAAATTAGTTCCAGGAGTCTTGGCTGAAAACCCCCCCATACTGTTTGAAACTTTGGTGCTAGCAAAATGGATATGCAAGTTACATGAATATGTGGAACCTATGATGTTGGGAAGATGGAAGAAGTGTTTTTCCTCATAGAGCTAAAGGTAAATCTTTTTAGTCATAATTGAAAGGTATCCTTATTATAAAATAGAAACAGTGGGGTTTTTTTTTTTTGCTTCTGATCATTCTAGCTGTTATTCTGAAACTGTGGTGTGACATATTCTCCCAAGACTTCTTTTTGTTATTTTTGCCACAGATGTCTGTTTTAACTTTTTCTTCTGATTTCAGGCTCCCAGAGTGGCTAATGACTCCCCTTGTGTTTCCCAGAGGTCAGAGCAGGTCTGTTCAAACTGAGTTCAGCACAACAGCTTGCACCTGGCCAAAGCTCAAATCCCAAAACTGAAATAGGTGAGAATGATGTACTGCAACCTTTCTTTGCCCTTGTGATGAATTATCTACATTTTCACAATACTAACATGTTTCACACTTTTTTTTCCTTCAGAAGGGTATTGTTATAGAAGATTTTCTGAGAAAACAGTCAATTGGTCAGTTTTACAAAGGTGCGCTAAATTCACGCATGTGCTAGCTACTAACGCGTGCATAGGATAACATGCACGCGTTAAGTTTTATCGCGCACTGAAGCGGCACAGTTTAGGCGCCTTGATCGTGTGTCAAAGATTAACGCATGCATGTTATCCTATGGACGCGTTAGTAGTTAGCGCATGCGTGGATTTAGCGTACCTTTGTAAGATAGCCTAAAACTTACCAATCAACTCCTAATTTGTCTCAATCCATCTTCCTTTTTCTTCAGCCTGCCTTCTCCTACCAGGAGTTTATGGGACCCTACCAATTCTACCACAGTAACAACTTGGACCTAGGAGTGGCTTACTCTGCATACCTGTCATCCATCTCATCAAACTGCTGTTGCCTGATATTACACTTGCATGCTGCTTTCCTGGACTGTGCAATAAAAATCTTATACCATTTTTCACCTTGTGCTTATTTATATTGAGTAGCAACCGGGCATTAGTGTTTCCTTAATAAGCACCACTTCAGCTACTTGGTCACATTGACCTTTGTCTTATCTAGTGTTCCATGAGGCTCAGGCTGCAAAAGAGAAGTGGGAATGGCAAACAGGGTAGCTGGCATGGCTCCTGTCTCACAGCCTGCAACCAGCATAATATTGAGAACATGAGATTAGATGAAAGGTGGAGAGAATGAACCAGGTGCCTTAACTTGTTGGCTTCTTTCAGTCAGGGGAGAGGTTTCCTACCCTAACAGCTTGATATGCTGAACTGCAGACGATTCGGCATGCTTCAGGCGCTCCATTATGGAGCCGCAAACATACCGATGCTACTTCCCAAACAACATCTAAACAGAACAATATAATCCAATTAGAATTGCTATGATTTTACGGCTGATTCTGTAGCACAGCGGTTAGAATGAAGGTTGGGGGTGTGAGCCTGGTCTGGATTTGACTCCCTCATATCCTTCAGCTGCCAAAATACTCATTTTAATAAAAATGACAAGCTACAGACCAATCACATCTAATTTTCATCTCAAACAGCACAACATTAGCAATACTAGAAACAATCTGTTCCAAAAGTTGAGTTTGCATTTGATAAAAACAGCAGCATTTGAATCCATGTCACATTTATTGAACCCTACTTGAGATTCTGGCTTTTGGGACAATGAAAGCAGTGCTTTAAGCCATTGAGCTACCAGTCTTTTGTCTCAGCTAACTGTGAGATGATACCTAAGCAGATTTTACCTTAGCAGATCACTAAGCTATAATATGACAGGGGAGTCAGAGAAACTGGAGTGGAAGGTAGTGTAGCTCAATGAGTAAAAGTGCTATACTGATCTTCCAGAGGTTGTGAGTTCAACTCCCGACCCGTCTTTTACTTATGGCATTCTACTTTGCAGGTGCACTTTGATGATGTCACAATGAGGTCATCATTGTGCAGCTGCTTACCTCCATTTGCAATGAACTAGAAGCCACATTCAGGTCTGTTCAATTTGTTTTATTCTGTTTTTAAGCTTGGCCAATTGAAGTTATGGGTTTTCTGTTTGCTTTGAAGAATGAGCTGATTGTAGCAATGTTTCATGAGAAAGAGAGTGTTATTTAGAGCAAGGAATCGCTTCTAAAAACCTCTCTCAAATAACGTCTGTGGGATGCCCAGAGAAAGCTGATTGGATGATCTAGGCTGCCTACATAGCATGTATACTGCTAATGTTTTTCTGGAGCTTAAACCATGTCTATCTAAAGCCTATATGATGCTCAAAGTCCTCTGCTTTACACTTCTTATAGGAGCTAATGATACCATTGCTATACAAGTTTCTGTATAGCACAGGAGTGAAGCTTCCCCCTTCCATGCTGATGTTCCCAGATCAATTCCCACCGAAACTAATATATTATAAATATCCTTTTAAATATGGTGTACTGTGTTTTTATTATCCTTTTAATGATGGTATACTTTGGGTTAATTATGTTAAAGCTTACAGTCCTGATATAATGATAACAAATCTGTAAAAACCACCTTTTTATATATAACATCATAGGGACGTCTATCTGATGTCTATATTAGGAAAATGAAATTTTTAAAACGAATATCAGATGCCTATCCAAAGCCTAAGTAACGCTGATTGGCACTTATGCCACGACGACGTCTAAAGCACGCCTAAAACTAGACGTAGTTTATAGAATCAGGGCCTTAAAGTCTACACTCACTCTGGTACTTGTTGTTGGAGGATATGGTACAAGAAGTTAATGTAGTTGTGTTTAGAAAAGTTTGGATGTATTCCCAGAAGTGAACATAACCCGTTATTAGAAAGCCACCGCTTATCCTTGTAGATTAGTTGCATGGAATCTTGCTACTTTCTGGAATCCTGCTAGGTACTTGTGTCCTGGATTGGCCACTGTTAGAAATAGGATGCTAGACTAGATGACCTGTCCCAGTATGGATATTTTTAACTTCTTATTATGCAAATAATCTAAATATATTGTATATTAAGCAAAACATATCCAAATGAAATATGTCTCTTGAATTCAGACTGAATTCACACATGTGAATAAACTACTTTGAAATTAGACAACCATATAAAATGTACCACACCAAGGAAAGTCTAACTGCTTTGGTAGACTACATTTGTTCTGTGGGCAGTTCACTGCAGAGGGATGATACTGAAAGTTATCTGTACAACAATAGGATTATTACATTGCTATATAAAAGATATGCACAAAAATGTTCAAACTCAAGATGGAAATATTAAGCATCTGAGCATACTGCTCCCTTATGAAGCAAAGTACTAAAGTATAATCATAAACTAAAGGACTCAGTAGAACTAAATATGAGGGAAAAAACACAAACATATTTAAATAGGCTGTGAATTTAATGCCACCTGTTTCATTTGGCAACCAGCATGCAGCAGATGGCTATCACTAAAAGTAAAAATCGTTTCAGCATTGCCAACTGAATTCTGAATTTAGTTTATGCTAACACTGTAAAAAAAAACCACTACCACCAAAAACTATGCACTCCTAAAATTTTAATAAGGGCTTTACACAAGTTATTGCAGAATATTCTAGGGTTTCAAATCTGATTTACCATTATAGATATGCACATCCAAGCTGAAACTATTAGATCAATATTCAGACCAGTGGTCAGCATATTTTTTTATATGATAGAAATAGCATTTAAAAAACACACACATATTCAGTATATATATATATATACTAGTCTGTAAGCCCGTTACATTAACGGGTGCTAGACTATGTCTGTCTGTCTTTCTGTCTCTCTACCTCCCGCTGTGTCTCTCTCTCTCCCTGGCCCCCTTTCTCTGTCTGTCTTTCTGTCCCTCTCCCTGCCACTGTCTTTCTTCCTTTCTTTCTGTCTCCCTCCCTCCTGCTGTCTTGTCATTATTTCCCTCCTTTTCCCTGTGCAGCAGCATGTTCACCCCATTTCCCTGTGCAGCAGTAACAGCATTTCCCTCCTTCTCCCTCCCACTTTCCTTTGCAGAAGCAGTAGTGTTATTTCTCTTCCCCTCCAGGTCCCTGTGAAGCAGTAGCAGCATTTTCCCCCACCACCACCCATTCCCTTCTCTCCCCCCCTCCACTTTCCTTTGCAGAAGTAGCAGCATTATTTCCCTTCCCCTCCAGGTCCCTATGAAGCAGTAGCAGCATTTCCCCCCACCACCCCCATTCCCTTCTCTCCCCCCCCCACTTTCCTTTGAGGAAGCAGCAGCGTTATTTCCCTTCCCCTCCAGGTCCCTGTGAAGCAGTAGCAGCATTTTCCCCCACCACCCTAGGGTTATCATATGGCTTCAGAAAAAAAGAAAAAAGGAGGGATTGAAACATCTAGGTTTTACTTCCATCCTCCTTTTTCTGGAGTCATATCATAACCCTATTAAAGGCAGGAGACATACTCCAAAACACAGCAATGCAAAACTTCAGGTAATGGGTTTAGGCACGTGCCGGAGGCCCGCTAAAGACCACTCCAAAATGGTGTCTATTATTATTATTATTATTATTTATTTTTTTTTTAATTTTCCTTCGATGTGGGGGTGAGGGTTGAGGGGCCTCATTGCTGCTCTTACCCGCCGCGTGAAACTGAAGCGAAATAAGGTGGCTTGGGCTGACTGGAGGATGGCGATTCCCCGCACTGACTCGGCCCAGCCTGAAGAGCCGGCTGAAGCACACAAATGAATGTCCCGTTCTTTTTCGGCTCCCCCTTCCCTTCCCGCGGGCTGGCCTGCTGCAGCGAAAGGTTTTTTTAAAGTTTAAAAGTGCCTGTTGTAGCTCTTCTCACGATCCTCTGCAGCCGTCAAGAGCCACCAAGAGCGACAGTGTCGACCTGCATTGCCCCCGCCGCCGACAGCTGCTAAGAGCCGCCGCGGCCTACAGTCTCCACCTGAATTGTCCCTGCCGCGCCACTCACTGGCCCGTCGCTCTCCACCAGCGATCCCGACAACTTGGGAGTGCCAAGCAGTGACGGAGGCGACGGTGGATTAGCCGCTGGAGGAGAAGACTGGCGGGGAACGGAGAACAGGTACAGGGCTGCCAGGGGGGATGGAAGAGGGGAGGAGTGAGCCCGGCTGAGACTGGCAGGAAGAGGAATGCGGGGCAGGTGAGCCGCCACCACAAAAAACTTTAGGGAGCCAGCCAGACCGTGAGTTCGGGCCGTTGTAAGCTTGCATGTGCACTCTTGCCGGCCACGGACATATATATATAGCAGTAACATTATGTCACTTTTTTAGCAGACCTAAAGTAAACCACTTAGCTATATACATGGGACTAGATTCAGTAAATGCTCTCAAAAATGGGCATGGGAGAATATTTGTGCTAAGCATGATTCTATTAAAGGGTGTGTCCCATTTATAGAATTGCATCTAAGTTTGGATTCCATGCCACCTTTTTGGCATGGAATCCAAACTTAGATGCACACCCTCCCACCGCGATCCGGCATGCCCAGGCACCCATCCACCACCCAATCACATTCCTTACCCCCATTTGGCACCGGCACCTATGCACAAGACATGCTGGTGCCGGTGCCCGAAGATCTGCCTTCTCGGAGAGAACGGGAACCCGAAGGCCTTGAGCATGCGCAGATGCTCAAGGCCCAGCGCGAAGAAGAAGGCAGATCTTCGGGCACCAGCACCGGCATGTCTTGTGCATGGGCCGGTGCCAAATGGGAGTAAGGAATGTTATCAGGTGGGTGGGTGGGTGCCTGGGGCATGCTGAATCGTGGTAGGGGGGGTGCAACGCGAGCGGTGGGGTGCCAGATCGCAGCGAAGGGGGGAGGGCGCCACGAGCGGGGGGATGGCGGATCACGCGGGGGTGCCTTCATGAGTGGGGTGGAGCAATGCCGGTTCTTGGGAGGGTAGAGCAGCGCCGCTGGCCTCAAGGGAGGGGGTGGGTGGGAACGAATCAAGCGAGTTTCCTTAGTTCCTATGGGGAAACTTGCTTTGATTTACGAGTATTTTGGTTTACGAGCATGCTTCTGGAACGAATTATGCTCGCAAACCAAGGTTCCACTGTATGTGGAAAGTGATGAGGAAAAAGCAAACATGCTAAACAAATACTTCTGCTCTGTGTTCACGGAAGAAAAACCTGGAGAAGCACCGAGATTGTCTGTCAAAGTTACACAAGAAAATGGAGTAGATTCTGCGCCGCTCACTGAGGAAAGTGTTTATGAACAACTTGATAAACTGAAGGTGGACAAAGCGATGGGACCGGAAGGGATCCATCCCAGGATACTGAAGGAGCTCAGAGAGGTTCTGCCAGGTCCTATTAAGGATGTGTTCAACAAATCTTTGGAGACGGGAGTGGCTCCTGAGGACTGGAGAAGAGCAGATACAGTCCCTATTCACAAAAGTTGTCACAGGGATGAAGCGGGAAACTACAGGCCGATAAGCCTCACTTTGGTTGTTGGAACAATTAATGGAAGTGTTGCTGAAAGAAAGAATAGTGAACTTCCTAGAATATAATGGGTTACAAGATCTGAGGCAACATGGCTTTACTAAAGGTAAATCGTACCAAACGAACCTGATTGAATTTTTTGATTGGGTAATTTACTTAGATTTCAGCAAAGCCTTTGACATGGTTACTAATAGGAGGCTTTTGAACAAACTTGAAGGGCTGAAGTTAGGACCCAAAGTAGAGAACTGCATTAGAAACTGGTTGACGGAAAGACGCCAGAGGGTGGTGGTTAATGGAAGTTGCTCGGAGGAAGGAGTGGTGAGTAGTGGAGTCTCTCAGGGTTCGGTGCTAGGGCTGATCCTGTTCAATATGTTTGTGAGTGACATTGCTGAAGGGTTAGAAGGAAAAGTTTGCTTTTTTGCAGATGATACCAAGATTTGTAACAGAGTAGACACCGAGAAGGGAGTAGAAAACATGAAAAAGGATCTACAAAAGTTAGAGGAATGGTCTAAAATCTGGAAACTAAAATTCAATGTAAAGAAATGCAGAGTAATGCATTTGGAGATTAGAAATCGGAAGGAGAGGCTGATATGCACGGATGGGGAGAGGGACCTTGGGGTGATATAGTGTCTGAAGATCTAAAGGTGAAAAAACAGTGAGACAAAGCGGTGGCTGCTGCCAGAAGGATGCTGGGCTGTATAAAGAGAGGCGTAACCAGTAGAAGAACAAAGGTGTTGATGCCCTGTACAGGTTGTTGGTTAAACCCCACTTTGAGTACTGTGTTCAGTTTTGGATACTGTATCTGGCGAAGGACACAAAAAGGCTTGAAGCGGTCCAGAGGAGGGTGACAAAAATAATAGGAGGTTTGCGACAAAAGACATATGAGGAGAGACTGGAAGCCCTGAATATGTATACCTTAAAGGAAAGGAGGGACTGGGGACATACGATACCGACGTTCAAATACTTGAAAGGTATTAACGTAGAACAAAATCTTTTACAGAGAAAGGAAAATGGTAAAACCAGAGGACATAATTTGAGGTTGAGTGGTGGGAGACTCAAGAGCAATATAAGGAAATTCTTCTTTACGGAGAGAGTGGTGGATGCCTGGAATGCTCCTGAGAGAGGTACTGGAGAGGAAAACGGTGACGGAGTTCAAAAAAGTGTGGGATGAATACAGAGGATCTAGAATCAGAAAATAATAGTAAATATTGAAGAACTAAGGCCAGTACTGCGCAGACTTGCACGGTCTGGCCCAGATTCTCTAAAAGTGCGTCCCGATTTTAAGCAGCTGTAGGCGTCCTACAGCTGTCTAATCAGCCAATCGGGATGCACGTTTTTTTTAAAAAAATGCTCCCCAGGCAGGCCTGAAGGCGCCTCCGGGAGCCTAGGGAGACCCGCAAGATACCTAAGCTCGTCTAAGGGCCTTAGGCGGGCCTTAGGCTGAACCTAGGCGGCCCTACGCGTCTCCCTAGTAGATGAGAAGCTTAAAAATGTAGGCCAGCAAAATGCTGGTCTACATTGTAAGTAAACGCGGCCGCTATACTTATCGCGGCAAGGGATCTCTCTGCCGCTATAAGTATAGCGGGCCGTGGCCCCTGACCGATCACTGGCAGGAGGGTGCCCAAACCCTCCTGCCCGAAGACGCGCCCCCCCCGACACTACCGACCGCCCCCCCCCGACAATATCGGTCGCTGGCAGGAGGATGCCCAATCCCTCCTGCTCGAAGACGCACCCCCCCCCCGGCGCTAACAACCCCCACTCCACCAAACCTGTTCTTACAGATGGGTCTTGCACGTCGAGCAAGCAGGCACGCCTCGTCGAAATGAGGCGGGCCCGCCCCTTCCCGGCCCATCCCGCCGAAGCCTAAGGTCTAATTGGCCCAGGCTCTAGAAGCCTGGACCAATCAGGCCTTAGGAAAAGCGGGTCCGCCTATCCCTACTAAGTCTAAGGTCTGATTGGCTTCTAGAGCCTGGGCCAATCAGACCTTAGGCTTCGGCGGGATGGGCCGGGAAGGGGCGGGCCCGCCTCATTTCGACGAGGCGTGCCTGCTTGCTCGACGTGCAAGACCCATCTGTAAGAACAGGTTTGGTGGAGTGGG
Organism: Geotrypetes seraphini; assembly: GCF_902459505.1. Classification (NCBI taxonomy): domain Eukaryota; kingdom Metazoa; phylum Chordata; class Amphibia; order Gymnophiona; family Dermophiidae; genus Geotrypetes; species Geotrypetes seraphini. The sequence continues at coordinate 409,701,620 of NC_047085.1, forward strand.
GGTTGTTAGCGCCGGGGGGGGGTGCGTCTTCGGGCAGGAAGGATTGGGCACCCTCCTGCCAGCGACCGATATTGTCGGGGGGGGGGATCGGTAATGTCGGGGGGGGGCGGTCGGTAGTGTCGGGGGGGGCGGTTGGTAGTGTCGGGGGGGGGTGCGTCTTCGGGCAGGAGGGTTTGGGCACCCTCCTGCCAGTGATCGGTCAGGGGCCATGGCCCGCTATACTTATAGCGGCAGAGAGATCCCTTGCCGCGATAAGTGTAGCGGGCCGTGTCTAATCTAACCCGATTCTCTAACCCGCGTCTGTAACATGGACGCCGGTTACAGAATCGGCGTTTAGTTTAGGCCGATTCTGAATAGGACGCCTCTCCCGGGCGTCCTATACAGAATCAGGGTCTAGGTGTCTTGCGGGCCTCGCTTTCAATATAGGCGGCCTGCCTAGGGAGCATTTAAAAAAAAAAAACGTGCATCCCGATTGGCTGATTAGACAGCTGTAGGACGCCTACAGCTGCCTAAAATTGGGACGCACTTTTAGAGAATCTGGGCCCCTGTGTCTGTAGATGGCCGTTTGGGGGATGACGGGCTGGGGAGGGCCTCAATGGCTGGGAGGGTGTAGATGGACTGGAGTGAGCTTTGACAGAGACTTCAGTAGTTGGAACCTAAGAACAGTACTGGGCAGTGCTTTGGATTCTTGCCCAGAAATAGCTAAGGAGAAGAAGAAAGAAACCCACAAATTTTTAGATTGAATCAGGTTGGGCAGACTAGATGGACCATTCGGGTTTTTATCTGCCATCATCTACTATGTTACTATGTTTATTGACTAAATTTGTTTTTCTTGAAGTGTTGTAATAAAAGATTAGGTTCTTAACCGGATAATCTTTCCGTTAATCTTCTCAGGAGTCAGTACTAGTGCTGCCCGACTCAGGAAAAATTTTGTTATTTGATTTGTTTAGTCTATTGAATCGATTTTTCGATTCGATTTTCCTGCCCAACTGGGTATTGTTTTTTTTTTTTTTGTTTGTTTTTTAACATCCTGGTGGGTTTATTTTATAGCCTCTTCACCCCCTTTGCCTTCTCCTAACCACACTGGCGCTGTGGTGTAAACAAAATAAACAAAAAAAAAAGACTTTTCCTTTCTCTGTGTTAAATCCTAGCTCACGTTTGTGGTCTAACACCAGCTCTGGCAGGATACACATTTCAAATCTGACATACTGTAATCACAAAACAGAAAATAAAATTATTTTTTCTACCTTTTGTTGTCTGGTCATTATTCAAATCTTATTGGTCCCCGGCTTTGGTTGTCTTCTGATAACTTGTTTGCTAGGGTCTCCTTCTTTCTCCGTGCTAACCATCCATCTTCTATGTCTGTCCTCCCCTTCCGTTTCCCTTCCCTCCCCTGGAGGTCTGGCATCTTTCCTTTTTTTCGTCTCCATCCACAGATCCACCTAGTACTCACAAATACAGCACTCTTTCTCTAGAAAAGAAGCATTTCAACTCCACAGACAGGAATGAAGAATCTGTCACACTGTGGAGAAGTACTAGCTTAAATACTTTCAGCAATGGTCAAGGGTCTTAGTGAAAGAAAAAGCTTCCTTAAAAACTTACAAACCATTAAAAATTAATTCTAAAAGAATATACAATCTCAAAAAATTATAAAAAAAAATATGCCTGAAAATTGCTTAGGTGAACATAAAATCTCAATTAAAATGCTCTAAAATATCAAGTTACATCAATCTTTTTGAAAAACTTAAATCTAAAAACCAATGGTAAAACTGAATGCAGCTAGGTCTGCTGACCTCAAATCACTATTTTTAAACAACAAATGCTGGAAAATCACTTGAAAAATCACTAAAATAGTGTAAAAATCTTGTGCGTTTCAATGACAAAAATTATGTCATTGGAACTAGGAAGTGACATATACAATAATGGATCTCAATAATAAAAGTAAAAGTCCAGAAAGTGCTCCAAAAAGATTAAAAACACAAATTGCTACATAAAAATAATGAAGAATAACCAAAAAGTACTGTACATTAATAAATACAAACATTTGTACTAAAATAATAAACTACATACTTTGTATACAAATAAGGCATCGATAAATACATATAAAAACAAGGATAAATAATCTAATATGCATAAAAACAGTGCTATAGAAATAGTAGTAGTAGTAGTAGTAGTATCACATCTAAATATGAACCTCTTTTCTTCCTGCAATAGCAGTCTATCAATGGCTCTCACGTCTCCAATGTGGTTTTATGCTATGTAATACAATTAGTTGTCAGAATTATGTCTTTTAGTTAATATGTGCTTCACAAGTGTTTATTTCAAGTACAGTTCTTTTCACAGAAGTTCTGTGTACTATAATACGAGTACAATAACTTACAGGGACAGATAACTATACAAACAACTTGTTCAGTTTTATAATTGGAGTAATGACTTACATAAGAACATAAGAATAGCTTTACTGGGTCAGACCAATGGTCCATCAAGTTCAGTAGCCTGTTCTCATGGTGACCAATCCAGGTCACTAATACCTGGCCAAAACCCAAGGTGTAGCAACATTCCATGCTACCGATACAGTGCAAGCAGTGGCTTCCCCATATCTTTCTCAATAACAGACTATGGACTATATCTTTTAAAAGCTACTAATATATCTTTTTTAGCCAAATGCGATATGGACTGAATAACAGGCTAATATTTTCAGAGTACCCGTATAATGTCATAAGAATGGTGGTCAAAAAACAAGATACAAACTACTTTATCCAGAGTTTAAAATCAAAAAGTCAAAAGAGAATTCCTATCTTGTTCTCATCTGATGAGACTTTCCCTAATATGTTTGACTGGGCAACTTCTTTCTCGAAATCTGTCAGTCGGTCGGTCATCACTTCAGCCTGGTATTCTGTATCTTGTCGTCCAGAGCATATTCTTTTAATTCTCAAAAACTGACAACAGCTTTTGCAGAAATGATGTCTTAAAGCAGACTCTTAATGTTGGAGGGGATGTAGAGGTATTACAACCTTTATACTCCTACCCTAATCTCTCAAATGGTCTGATGTCTGCCTTTATACTCCTACCCTAATCTCTCAAATGGTCTGATGTCTGGTCTTGAATGACTATTTGCTTTCCTGTCAGATATTGTAGTTCTTTTCCATCCTTTCTGTTTAAATTGTAAACCGCTTTGATCTGTGAGTTAGCGTTAAGGCAATATAGCAAATATAAATTATAAACTGTATATATGCATCTGGTGGGAATGCCCGGTCATTGTGTCCTTTTGGTCATATATTCACTCTGTATTTATAGCTATTTCGGGGTATAATGTGGCTTTTACAAAATAACTTTGTCTTTTGAATTTAATTCTGGATACTGTTCAGAAGGCTTCCTGTTTGGTGTTAAAGTGCTGCATATGCAGTATGAGCTGTTATTGTGGCAACCTGGAAATCCACTGAACTGCTCTCCACCACCAGATGGCACCAAAACCTCAAATTTGATATGGTAATAGAACAAAGGACAGCCTATAGGCAACAAAGACTACAAGACTCATCTAAGCTTTGGACACTGGTACAAAATTACTTGGTTTCTGCTAACTGTTAGGAAGAAGGGGATAGAAGTGATGGTAATAGGTGGGGGTGAGGAGGGGAAGGCTCATAACGAATTGTACTTGCTGTACACAGCCTTGGGTGAATCGGTTCATAAAAGTGGTTAATAAAACCTAAGAAATAAATATATGAAAACTATATTTGTTCATGTTGCTGTACAGTCTACTGATTTTTTAATAAACACGTTAACCCCCCCCCCCCGAGAATGGAGAAAAGAGAGAAGTGGATTTAGGGAGGGGGGGGAATAAGCAGCTCAGTCTTGGCAGTGAGACACTCCAGGCTGCAATGTCAGAGAAGCAGGCCAAGGCATGGGTCTGGATTCTTGCCAAAATTTCTGGTGTGGAAAGGTAGATTTGGGCATCATCGGCATAAAGATGATAATGGAAACTATGGAAGGAGATCAGAGCACCAAGGGAATAAGTATAGAGAGAGAAAATAAAAGGTTTCAAGACAGAATCCTGAAGTACACCAACTGATAGTGAGATAGCAGTGGAGGAAGATCCATCAGAGAATACACAAAAAGTGTAATGTGAGAGATAAGAAGAAAACAAAGACAAAAAAAGTTCTGAAATCCAAGTGAGGGGAGAGTATCAAGGAGTATGTGGTGATCAACAATGTCAAAAGCAGCAGATAGATTGAGGATGATGATGATAGAAGCCCTCGGATCTGTCCCCAGGAGCAGGTCATAGAAGACTTTTGCAAGGGCTGTTTCTTTGAATGTAGAGGGTGAAAGTAAGATTGTAATGGATCAAGAATAGCTTGAGATGAAAGAAAATCAAAACAACTGTAGTGGACAGCAAGTTCAAATAGCTTAGATAAGAAAGGGAGCAGGGAGATGGGATGATTGTTGGAAGGGCAGTAGTGTAGGGGTGATTCCGGCTTTACCTATTGGCATTCTGCAGGCCTGAAACTTCTGGATGTGTTTACAAGATCTGTGTGTGTGCAGCCAAGGACATTTACCATTTCTGGATGTTCGTTGCCACGTGAATGTGGAGAAAAGCTAGTTTCTCATCTTTGGTTATAAACTGTGCCTTATATTGTAACCTTCTTTGGCACATCTCGCTGTCTACCGATGACCTTTCACAAGAACACTAATCATTATTCCTCTGCGTGACCAAAAAGCTCCTGCTGTTCTGGGTTTCATTAGTCCTCTATGGGTCACCTGTGCACACCCTAAGAATCTGTGTGCTATCCTGAGTTAGATAATTTTGGGTGCTGGGGAAGCTCAGACCTACAAATGTGTAGCTCTGTTGCACTGCAGAGTTTACAATAAGAACTGATAAGAAGAATTTATCTTGTGTATCCTCGCTTTCAGCTGAGACTGGAAAAGCTAAACTGTTCTTTTGGGGAATTACTGAACTTTCCCTGGTTTGCATCACACAAGAAGGACTGGCAATCATTTGCTTTGGCTGTACTGGAGGAAAGCGGCCTTGTGCTGACAAAATGAAGAATCTCCAACTGCAGGACTTTTGCCAGGCTCACTTCAAGCTTGTAGCTTGAAGATTATCCCATCATCAGGTTCAGCTGACTGTTGCTGCATCCAAGGGTGATGCAGGAATTATCTTTCAGTTTTGCTGGGTTAAGATAGAATCTTGTTTTGTATGGATCAGGTGCATTTTGGGATCCTTGGTTAGTGCCAAGCTATCATAAGATTTGCTGCTTACTTATCAGGAATCATTTATTGTGTGATAATTAGTCATATTTTTAAATTACTTAGTGATTACATATGTATGTCAGCACATACTTCTTGGTAATACCCCTTGGTGATTCGACGATCCTGCATCATCAGGGTCCTCACTTGGTCAATGACAATCTCATTTCTGGATGTTGAGGGCCTACCAGAATTTGCTTCACTCTTCACTAATGTGTGGCCATCTCTGAAGTGGTTGTACCACTCTTTTATCTGTATGGTGCCCAATGCTTCGTCCCCAAAGGCCTGTTGAATCTTGTGGATGGTTTCTACTTGGGAATCGCCAAGCTTTACACAAAATTTAATGCAGTAGCGTTGTTCAATTTTTTCTGTCATTTTGTCAAAAATGAAAACCGGACGGCAGTCACTTACACGTCCTCACTCATCAGCAGTCTGACGGCGACTGACAGATTCTATAGGGTCGCCTACACCAAACCATGTCTCCCTAGATTTATTTGTTTACGCAAGAAAAATTAAGGTCTGATACTTTTTGAACAGCACTCGCATATACAGAGATATTGTGAATAATTATTAGTTTGTTATTTACTGCTTGCTATTTAAAAACATATATTCTGTATCTCTATAATAAAATCAGTTTCAGATATTCTATCCTCCTGTTTATTCTAATAAGAGTGCTGAAAGTTGGACCTAGTTAGCAGCTGAGGGCGTATTCCCTAGGAACAAGTTACAGATGTTTATCCAATTGTTTTATTCTACCTAATTACCTGCTAAAGTTTAGAAGCTCGGCTAACAATAGAGTTCAATTGTGTTTCTTTAAGGTATGGTGTAACCACAGCATGTTTGAAGGCATCAGGAATAATTCCAGTGGAAAGAGAAAAATTGAGGATAATGTAGATAATAGGGATGACAGGAAAGATGGTGATGAGCAGATGGGTAGGAATGGGATTAGAGAAACAGGTATTGAGTTTGAAGAAGGAAATTATTTGGTAATTATAGAATGGGATAAGGAGGGGTGGAGGTGACTTGGTTGATAACTCAAGGCTAACCTTGTGAACCCTGTCATGGAAATATTCAGCTATAGGCTGGGAAGAAAGTGAAGTTTGGGGGGGGGAAGGTAAAGGGGGTGGAATAGACAGCAAGGATTAGAGGAGCCAAGAGTTTGTCAAATGGAAGTTGTCTTGTTTGGTGAATGAAAAAGCAGACTGGAAGGAGGTCAACAAGAATTTTAAATTAATGAAGTCAGCATGAGCACAGGTTTTTAGCCAAAGGCATTCAGCAGATGTTTGGTATGACTTACAGCAGTGTATCGCAAACTGTGTGCTGCAGCACACCAGTGTGCCTCCTGAGATTTCTGGTGTGCAGCGACACACTGGCGAGGAGTACAGTTGTTCATGCCAACTGCCTGCATACAGGATGTGCTTCTCGCGGCGAGAGGCACATCCTGTAGAAGTCAACCGGAGTGGATGACTCTCCTCCTGGCTGGCGTCTCTCCTCTTCTCCCTGCACCTCCCGAATCCCTGTAACGGCGGGGTTGTGGCAAGATGGGCCTCCGCGCATGCGTGGACGTTGATGCGATGTTGTCACGCATGCGTGTGATGTCATCACATTGGCTTCCAGGTGCCTTCCGGCTGGGGCACTGCATTTAGTATGCCGCCGGCCGGAAAAGTTTAAGGGACATTGACTTACAGAATAAGGAATGAAAAAGTGATAGTGTTCACAGAGGAGGAAAGAATAAAATTATAGGGAGAGACAGCCACACTGACAGACCTGGATAACATAGTGAACTTGAGTTCAACAGTCAAAAGTCTGAATACTGGTAGAGGCTGGATGGATTGGAGGGGAGGGTGATTAAGTATAAAGTTATCTGATGATAGTCATGAGGGGAAGAACTGAGGTGGAGAAATTGGAGTATGAGTAGTGGAGACCAGATCTAGGCAGTGGTCATTCTGCTGAGTAGGCAATGGTGCATAGCTGAAGAATGAATGAGGATGTTAAAGCAAGAAACTAAGAGGCATATGAATCAGAAGGGTCATTAACATGAAGGTTAAAACCCTCAAGAATGAGGGGAGGAGATGAAGATTCAGGAAAGCCAGGAGTCAATCAGTGAGAAAGGAAGAAAAAGAGTTATTAGCAGGTCAATAAATGCCTACTAGAGAGCAGTGCAGGACAGCCCTCTCCGAAAAGGGGCATGATCAGGGCTAAACGCACTATACAATAAATTCTGCTTTTCAAAGGAGAATGCTTGTATATGTCCTCCAATTTCCTGGAGGAAAGGTCCATAGTCTGTTATTGAGAAAGATATGGGGGAAGCCTCTGCTTGCCCTGGATCGATAGCATGGAATATTGCTACTCCGTAGGTTTTGGCCAGGTACTGGTGACCTGGATTGGCTACCGTGAGAACGGGCTACTGGGCTTGATGGATTATTTGTCTGACCCAGTAAGGCTATTCTTATGTTCAGATTTTTGATGGAGGTCTTCCCCTTAATCCCCCCCCCCATATTTATCTCCCCCTAAAAAAATAGTCAATTCAAAATCAGTTGTGAACACATAAATCTATGAATCTGCATTTGTGCAACCACACTGCATTCATAATACAGTAAATTATAAGCCTGTCTGTGTGCATTGATGCATTACTGATGCAGTTTCTTGGAATTTCTTTTATAAAAGCACACATGCTCCTTTATTGCCTTTATAAAACAGGCTTAAAATATGTGCTATTTTGGACTTCTTACTTTATTATAAAATTATCCCCAAAGTACTGAGTAGCTGAAAGCAACCCATTTCTATTTAAGAGGGACTTTTTGTTTGTTTTTTGTACTCAGCTTCACTTGGTATGAAACTGTTTTCACCAAGCAATTTAACAAATCAGTTGTTTTCCCCCCCTCCCCCCACAAGGCCAAACTGTCCATCTACACATCCACATTAAGTGAACTTCTCAGGTTGACTGAGTTACACACAATAGAATTTGAATCCCCTAACCCCTATTTGTCCTGTGTGTGTCTATTTAATTACATTATAAGCTTTATTGAGCAGGGATTCTCTTTTACATATTTAATGTACAGTGCTGCATATGTCTAGCAGCCCTAACTGAGTCTAGCCTTGCCTGCATACGTTCTGGTTCAGCAGGACTTTGTCTTGAATCCCTGGAGGGTGTTTTCCTCTACAACAGCCTCCGGAAGAGCGTTCCAGATTTCTACCACTCTCTGGGAGAAGAAGAACTTCCTTACGTTTGTACGGAATCTATCCCCTTTTAGCTTTAGAGAGTGCCCTCTCATTCTCTCTACCTTGGGGTGGATGAACAACCTGTCTTTATCTACTAAGTCTATTCCCTTCATTATCTTGAATGTTTCGATCATATCCTCTTTTCAAGGGAGAAGAGGCCCAGTTTCTCTAATCTCTCACTGTACGGTAACTCCTCCAGCCCTTTAACCATTTTAGTCGCTCTTCTCTGGACCCTTTCGAGTAGTACTATGTCCTTCTTCATGTATGGCGACCAGTGCTGGACGCAGTATTCCAGGTGGGGGCATATCATGGCCCGGTACAACAGCATGATAACATTCTCCGATCTGTTTGTGATCTCCTTCTTAATCATTCCTAGCATTCTGTTTGCCTTTTTGCCGCCGCCGCACATTGCGCGGACAGCTTCATTGACCTATCAACCAGTACTCCCAAGTCTCTCTCCTGGTGGGTCTCTCTGAGTACTGCACCAGACAACCTGTATTCATGTATAAGATTTTTTGTTACCGACATGCATCACCTTACACTTATCTACGTTAAACCTCATTTGCCATGTCACAGCCCATTTCTCGAGCGTGTTTATGTCACGTTGCAGGTCTTTGCAATCCTTCTGCATCTTCACTACTCTGAATAACTTTGTATTTGTATAGAATGGTCAAGCAGAAAAAAAAATGAACTTCTAATTAAAAGGCTCAATCTATGCAAAGAAGCATGAAATTATAACAATCAACTCTGTACTCAATGTCACATTCTTTGACTCATAACTGTACTTTGACATCAAGAATCTTGCTCACAAATAACAATTCACATACAGTCCGTTCCCCCCCCCCCCCCCCGTTATTCCAGTGTTCCCGATTTGCGATTTTGCTTATCCGTGGGTGCATACATTGTGACCACTATCGCGCAATGTGTTTGTGTATTCATAGACCTCCGACCTTTGAAAAAAAGCTTTGTTTCATTTCACTTTCACTTTGCAGTTTTGGCTTTACTTCCAAAAATGGCAACCAATTGTCAAGAGACTGAGTTACAGGCATAAGAGTGAGTTAGAAGCATAACAGAATGAGTTACAAGCATCTGCAGGTACAGCTCCAAAGAGAAAGAAGCATGTCATGTGTCAGAGTGACAAATAGTGTGTTTTAGACAGGCTTTGTTCTAGCAAGTCTATTTCAGTGATTTGACATCAAAAAGGTCATGTTTCTTTTGATATGTATTGCTTAGATTTTGAGTGCAAACAGTACAGTAGGTTGTTTGGTTTTTGTTTTGATGCTCTGTTGTTGCAATTTAATTAAATAAATATTAATTGTCTAAATACACTAAAATTACAGTTATATGATAAATTTTGCAGAAGAGACTTGACTGGTTGCCTAAAAAAGAGAGCAACAGCCATAACCAAAAGAAAAGAGGGCTACAGTTACTGATATATTGCAGTCAAAATCGATCAAGGTGTGTCAACGGCCAGGGTACCAAAACTCTGCAAGGGCTTTGAAGAGACTAGAAGCATAAAAAACAAGGTTGAAGGGGCCAGAAAAAGGTTACGCCTCAGATTAATAGAAGGATAGTGAGAATGGCTCTATAAAATCAGAAATTAACTGCTGTTGACGTCAGTAAGTCACTGGCCAAAAAAGGGGTGTTGGTGCAGGCTAGACAGTTCACTAGAGACTGGTGAAAACAGGCCTGTGAGCAAGAATTCCCAGGAGAAAGCCCTTCCTCAACGCAGTTCAGCATCATAAATGTTTGAATTGGTTTAAAGAGCATGCCAGCTTCACCACAGAGCAGTGGAAGAAGGTGTTGTGGAGCAATGAGATTCCAAATCTCCATATTTAGCAGTGACGGTGTCCGCTATGTTCATTGGTGACGGGATGAGGACTGCTTTCTAGAGTGCTCTACTGCCACCATGAAGCATCTTAGTGTGATGTGTGGGGCTGAATGTCCAGAAATGTTATGGATCAATCACAGGTGTCTGATGGAGTGATAAATGCTGACAAATACATAAAGGAAGTCCTTCAGACCAAGGTTCTGCCCTCAGCCAGAGATATCTTTGGTGCCAACTGACCATTAATTTTTCAGCAGGATGGTACCCCATGCCACACAGCCAAGAAATGCTTCATCTATTTCACAGAGAACAAGTTGCTGGACTGGCCAGGAAACAGCTCAGATCTTAACCTCATCTACAACCTCTAAGCCAGATTAAAGAAAGCCAGGAGCAACAAAGCAACCGTCCAACACACATGAGCTGATAGCAGTAACAATCAATGCCTGGTTCCATATAATAATACCTATTGATCTCCAAAGACTTGTAGATAGCATGCCAAGAAGATGTGAGGCAGTAAACAAGTCTAAAGGATATCAAAGGCACTATTAAAGAAACTGATGAAGTCATCGGATAACTGGTCAAATGATCATTATTAGCGTGGGTAGTTATAAACAGCATTATTTTTGTAAAATGTGGCAAATATTATGCTGGTCTTGTTAAGTGATTACAGAGTTAATGTTATTAGTCAAAAATTTATGCATTAAATACAATTATAATGTTATAGCCATGTGTTTTTTTTTTAAAGCATGCCTAAAATGCTAGATGTTTCCACTATTGTGGCCACTAGTGTATGTCAATCATGATGGGGGGTGTCGGGCAGTGTTAGGCAGGAAGGAGTAGGTATCCCTCCTGCCGATTTCAGGGTTGCGTGTAGGGAAATCTCTGCTACAGCCGTCTCAGCTGATCACAACAGGGATATTTTCCCCCCGATCAGCAGAGCCGACAGGACTCTCCGATGCGCATCTTCAGAGAGTCCTGCCGACACAGCTGATCAGGGATTCCTGTGCTGTGATCAGCTCAACTGACTGCATCTACTTTTAACTTTTGAAATGTAGACCAGTATTTTGCTGGCCTACATTTCAGCCGTCTGTTGAGGCCACTTCTGGGTGAAACCACGCCAAGTCTTGGCCGAGCTTAGGTGTCCCTACCCACCTCCTTAGACCTGCAACAAACGCCTACATTGTAAGTGTCCTGCCTTGAGGAGGTTTTTTTTTTTTTTCCTAAAAACGTGTTCCCCGATTGACTGCCAGAAAGCAGTAGGACGCCTACCACCGCCTACAATTTGGACACCTGATTGTAGAATTAGCCCCTAGGTGGCTTAAGATGAATAAAGAAAATCATTTCCTCTATAAATGATCAAAAGAGATTTCAGACCACACCATTTCAGTACCATTCAAAACTGATGTCCAGAAAAATCTGAAAATGTTCCAGAAAAGCAGGAAACAATGTTGAAGTTTAATACCAGGAAAAAAAAATGCTGCCAAATAGAAAATTACCTCCTCCCCTTTTACAAAGTCACACTGCCGAGCAGCATGAGCTACATGCCAAGCTGCCCAGTCTACTCCTATAGGCGGCTTGCCATTTAATATTACTACTACTACTTCTACTAAATATTCTGATTAAGAAGATAAAAGCAAGTTGTGACTCTTAAACCTTTTAGAGCTTCTTCTATTTTTCAGGCTTTCAAACCCACTGGGGATTTTGCAATTGGGGGAAGACAGTATCTGTTCTCAAAAGTCTTGAATTTTTGCTAAAGTAATTTTAATACGTGTATACCTTCTTAAGTATAGCTAATCCCAACAGTAGAGAGAAAATCAAAATATGTATGAAAAATATTTACACAGTTTAGGACAAGCATTAGACAAAAAAATAAACAGAGATGAACCTAGACACTTATTTGTAAAAACAAACAAACAAACAAAAAAAAAACCCTCCATAAATACTTAATTCAAATTCCACAAGTAAAATTATGCACAACATAAAAACACATCTGTATACTGCAAAACCTTGCAGTTCTATGCAGTTTAACAAATTATGAAGACTGAACAATCTCAGTGTATCAGACTGTCACCTCAAATTACCCCCCCCCCACACACACACACTTTTACAAAACCACAAGAGCGTTTTTTTAATGGTAGCCGGCATGATGAATGCTCAGTGCTGTTCTTAACACTCATAGAATTCCTATGAGTGTCGGGAACAGCGCAGAGCAATCAGCGCACCGGCCCGTGCTAAAAAACATTTTGTGGTTTTTGGGGATAGTTTGTGGAATTTTCAAAAATAAAATCATAGGATCAAGTTATTTAAAAATGCTGCAACAGAACTCAATTTAATATGTAGCCATGTTGCAAAACAACTGAAAACTTAACATTTTTTCATTTGTTATGCAAAAACAACATAAAGAAACTAGTTTCACTACCGGTAATAAGACATTATCAGTAAGATGTCTTTATTTAAAGTTATATTTAAGTCTAGAAATCCTCTTTAGGATCAGTTGACCAGTTTGTCTTAAAGTACTATTCCAGGCTTACCACCATACTTTAATTTGTTCTGAACTACATTATGATGTTTGTTTCACGATGCACTTAATGCAAGGGGAAAAGATTAAACAGTTTAAGCTACCATCATTTACCCACTGAGATCTATCTAGAATTCTGTATAAATAATAGAGCAACATTATATATTTTACTAGTCTTTAAGCCTGTTGCATTAATGGGTGCTAGAATAGATGTGTGTGTCTGTCTGTCTTTCTTTCTTTCTGTCTCTCTCTTTCCTTGGCTGTCCACCACCACCCCTTACCTGCTCCCCCTGTCCAGCAACAGCCCTTCTCCTTTCATTTTACCTCCCCCCTGTCCAGCAGCACCTATTCCTTGTTCCCCCTGTCCATCAATACCTGTCCAGCACCACCCCTTCACTGCTTCCCCTGTCCAGCAGTAGCCCTTCTCCCTTCCTTTAACCTCCCCCCTGTCCAGCAGCACCTTTTCCCTGCTCCCTAAATACCTGCTCCCAAACCACTGTTCCTACCCTCCCTCCATCCCGGCTTCCTGGTCTCTTCTGGCCCACCGACACAAATCGCTGCCGCCGCTGCTGCTCTTCATTCACATCTGCCCTCCTCTTCAAAGCAGCCTGCTGAGGATCGCCTGCTGTAGCGAACCTCGCAGGTTGCTCTCAACCTCGGTAGTACGTTCCCTCTGACGCGATCCCGCCCCTCCTCTGATGTACGGGATCGCATCAAGAGAGAACGTGCTACTGAGATGGAGAGCGGCCAGTGAGGCTCACTACAGCTGGCTGGCGATTCTCAGCAGGCTGCTTTGAAGAGGAGGGCAGACGCGAATGAAGAGCAGCAGCGGCGGCAGCGGTTTGTTGTCTGGCGGGCCTTAGAGTGAGTGAGGGTGGGAGGGGGGAGTCACCGGCATGTTCTCCGCCTCCTTGCATCCATGGTCGCCAATTCAAACTCCGCATGCGCAGTAGGCACGGAGCTACGGATCACGGACACTGGGATCACAAAATTTGAAGACATGCACGCTTAGGTTTTTATTATAGTAGATACTATCTCTTCAAAAACTACATGGCGGTTTATAAGTAAAAACCTAATAAAAAACTATACATTATATACCAGCTACTAATCACCTATCACTCCTAACCCACTGCAGTAGCTGGATCTTACATAAGAATGTAAGAACAGCTATACTGGCTCAAACCATTGGTCCATCTAGCCCAGTTTCCTGTTTACAACAGCAGCCAATTCAGGTCACAGTACCTGGCAGAAACCCAACCAGCAGCAAAATTCTATGCTACCTGACCAACATTTTCTTAAACCCAGCTACGCTAAACGCTATAACCACATCATCTGGCAAGGAGTTCTAGAGCTTAACTATTCTTTGAGTAAAAAACAACAAAAAAACCCTTCCTATTTATTTTAAAAGCATTTCCATGTAATTTAATTGAGTGTCTCCTGGTTTTTGTACTTTCTGGAAGGGTGTAAAATTGATTCACTTTTACCTGTTCTATACCCCTCAGGATTTTGTAGACCTCAGTCATATTCCCCCCTCAGCAGTCTCTTTTCCAAGCTTAAGAACTCTTTAGTCTCTCCTCATCCCCTTTAAAATTTTAGTTGCTCTTCCTTTAACCTTTTCTAATTCCACTACACTGCATATTTTTGAGATACAGCGACCAGAACTGTATGCAATACTCTGAAGCTGAGGACACACATTGGAGCAATACAGAGACATAATAATATTCTTGATCTTATTTTCCATTCCTTTTCTAATAATTCCTAGCATCTTAATTCCTTTTTTTGTTTTTTTGGCCAGAGACACATACTGGGCAGATGATTTCAGTTTAGTGTCTGCAATGACACCCAGATATTTTTCTTTGGTGAAGACTCCTAAGGTGGGCCTTAACATAAGATGACTATGATTTGGATTATTCTTCCCAATGTGCAGCAATTTGCATTTGTCCACATTAAATTTCATCTGCCATGTGAATGCCCAATCTTCCAATTTCTTACGGTCTTCCTGCAATTTTTCACAGTCCTCATGTGTTTTGACAACTTTGACAATATGTGTTTTGACAACATGTGTTTTGTCATCTACAAATGTGATCATCTCGCTTGACATTCCATTTTCCAGATCATTTAAAAATATATTAAATAGCACCGGTCCTAGTAGAGATCCCTGTGGCACTCCACTGAGAAAAATGGCCAATTAACCCTACCCTCTGTTTTCTGTCCAATAACCAATTCCTAATCCACAAAAGAATATTGCCTCCTATCCCATGACTCTCTAGTTTTCTCAGGAGTTTCTGATGAAGAACTTTGTCAAAAGTTTTCTGAAAATCTATATCAACCGGC
Source organism: Geotrypetes seraphini (assembly GCF_902459505.1). Taxonomy (NCBI): domain Eukaryota; kingdom Metazoa; phylum Chordata; class Amphibia; order Gymnophiona; family Dermophiidae; genus Geotrypetes; species Geotrypetes seraphini. The sequence goes on from NC_047085.1 coordinate 409,716,766, forward strand.
TCACATTTATCCACATGTTTACTCATATCTTCAAAAAAATCAAGCAAATTGGTGAGACAAGACCTCCCTTGGCTGAACCTGTAGGGATATTTCTGTATTCACACCTGAAGGTTAGGCCTCTATGATGTCATCAAGCCTGAACCATTGTTTCAAGAAACTCTCTCTGCAAGCAACTTTCAAGCATGAATTTTGCAAGAAGTAAGAAGTACACTGCTTTACAGTTTCTGCCTGATGCATTATGGGGATGTACCCGAATGTTGCTATTCAAGGGCATTCATCTGTGCTTTAATAATGGGACAGTGTGAATCTTGAAGAAATTATTCTGTTCTTATCTGTCTAACGGCCCTGGGTCTTCCAGCATATATGATACTTTATACAGAAAGGCTATTCATCAAGTTCTGTTTCTGGATTGGTCCGAGGAAGTCATCTGATGAGATTCAAGAAATGAAAGGTGCTAATTAATTAATAATTAGTTAGTCTGTGATAAGGTCCGGGGAAGCTCAGATCTGCTCACAGATGTTCTAATTGTAAACTTTTTCTTTCAATAATTAGACCTGTAAGTTACCTTGTGTGATTCTCTGCCTAAGAGATAGAAATTCGGACATTTAAAAACTGTTCTGAACTTAGCACAGATAAACGGAACTTATTGCTGATGATTTATAGCCTCATCAAGGATTTTCAACACGTGTAACTTTTACAACGGTATTCCTGACGTCTTCCAGCTGACACGAAGTTTTCTTCCACCTAATTGTGCCGGAGAGGCTAATTAAGGGTGAGCATACGGAAATTACTTTTATTAGCTTGGGAATTAGATAGGAATCTATTAATAAAGGTAAAGGGTTGAAAAGTTACCTGGGTGATAATATAATCATTTGTTAATCAGGGATTATTATTATAAGGAATAGTGTGTGTTTAACAAGAAGTTTTACTTAATTGTCTAACCATTAGATTGTGATAATCATGTACTGAGTTTCATTTGTGTAATTAGATATTTTGAACAATATTTAGATTCTGCAGCTGGCTTGTGAATTATATTTTTCTATTTTCATAATAAAGATATTTCTCATTAGCCTGGGTTTTGTGTCGTATAATTAGACCATGATATTTGGACTTGAATAAGAGGTTATGGTTTTCTCTAGACCACTTAACAGAGACGTAACGTGTTTATAATACTGCTAAGTGAACCATAAATCCTTCTACAGATTTTGGGGGCTCGTCCGGGATATCTAGGTTTCTAATTTACGACCGTTGCCATGTCTGTGGACACTGAAACTCAGATTTCGTGGCATGCTCTTGAAAAAGATGTTTTTCAGAAATTAGCTGTGCAAGTTTTAAAACAGACAGATTCTGATGTGTATTTTTCTGACCTTGTACGTTTATTACATGCAGATATAGAGGACTCTAATCAGGCGTACTGTTCAGTATTGCAGCGTCTCCTACATGCTCGTACTAAACCTACAGGAGAAAATTATTCAGAGCTCATCTGTGCATTGTTAGCTTTTAAAACTTCTGTCTCTGCTAGTTTATCTCAACAACGTCAGCTTCAGAGTGATTTATATGAGCAATTAGAGGATTGTAAAAATTCTTTGCAGGCAGAACGGACTCGTAATGATTCCCTTGAACTGTTAGCTTCTAATTGTGAAGATCAACATTCCGACTTTGATCAGGTGATGTCTGAGTTACGACATCAATGTTCTGAGTTGAATGCTGAACTTGAAAGTCAGAAAAAAAGAACAGTGGATATTTCTTGTGTTAAGTGTACATCTTTAGTGACGCAACTTAATACTGTCCGGGCTCAGAAGGCAGATTTACAGCTTTCTTTATCTACTTGTCAGAAAAATCATGCTGAGGTTTTATCTAGATTGCAGAATGAACTTGCAGACGTAACTTCTGCTTATGTTTGTCTGGGTGAAAAGTTAGACGCTACCGAACGTCTGTCTAATGATAAGGCAGCCCGTGCTGACAGGCAATTATGTGCCTTACAAGCGGACTTTGTTGAGTCTCAGAACCGATTTTCCGAAAGTGAGTTACAGGTCACACAGTTAACTGACTCGTTATGTCAGGCAGATGCCGATAATTTGGCTCTGCGCCAGAATGTTCAAGCTATATCCTCCCAAAGAACTGCGTTAGCTACTGATGTGAAAGTTTTGCAAGACAAGGTTGCTACTTTTTGTAGTGAGAGGGATATTCAAGCTCCCTTTCTCCCTGTGTCGCCTCTTCATTTTCCTACACCAGCTCCTAGAACAGTCTTTCGTTCTTTTTACAGCTCTAGTGGGGGAGGTGGGAACAGGAATTCGCAGGAGTGTTCTGATTCTACTGCAGATGACTTGTTGCCTAGTAACAAACCCTGCCCTGAGAAATTAGTGACACTAGCTGACCGCCCAGTGCAGCAACCACGCCCTGTAAGGTCTATCTCAAATTCCTGTGACGTCACTGAACCTTCTGACTCTAAACCTCATCCGGTAAGGTCAGTTTACAGTGAGCCTAAACAACCACCAGATGGCACCAAAGCACCAGACATTTCACAACATACTCCACAAAGGTCACAGCACAATAATGAAACAGGGAAAGAAACTCAAAAGAAAGGAGGTAGTTATACTATACCACCCTATCACGTACAGATAATGAAGATGTTTAAACAAATGATAGAACCTTTTAGAGAGGGAACTAAGCTAACTATTGAAGTACATTTGGCCTCAATACATGAGTTCTTTGAGACTTATGCAGTGACAGAGGACAGTGATAAGCTTCGTTTACTCCGTTGGTCCTTTGCTTCTGAGTGTTCTGAGACGTTGCGATCCATCATCACTGGTACTTCGGATGTGTTAGAGGTGGAACAACAACTCAAAAGTCGTTATGGTACATACGCTGATTCCATTGAATCTCGCAAAGCTGCATTCCATTTGCGTTGTGGACTCCAAGAAAATCCCCGTGAATTTGCTTTCCGTCTGAAACGACATTTCTTTCCAGACAGGACTCCTTCTGAGGACGAACTGGAGTATGGAGAATTCCGATCTCTCTTTGCAAAAGCCTTGCCTGAATATATGAGTGTGGTTGTGGCTGGTATGAAAAAGGCCTCTTACTCATCGATCCTAGCCGTAGCCGAGGATTTCTATGATCATAAAGTCAGGGTTCCTGCAGGCCCATCTGAGAAACCGGTGCCCAAAGCACGATCTAAGGAATCTAAGCTGAGTGTTTGCGCAGTTCAGAATTCACTTGCTTTGGAACCTAGTAGCTCTGTAGTTTCCACTCCAGGACCTGTTTCATCTCGTCCAGCGGACCAGACTTCCTCTTCTGATGCACCACCCAATAGGGATGGACCCAAGATACAGAAGAAGAGACGGCCCAATAAGCAACAGAAGCAGAGTGACCTCAGTGTGATAATGGAACAATTGGCTCAGGTGGTGAATCGTATTTCTGCCCTGGAATTGACTTCTAAACAATTGGCAGCATCTGTCCCCGCGAGAAAGGAACAGACCTCAAGGAGAATGGATAACAATATCGGTTACAGGCCTTCCGGAGCTCGAGTGGTCAAGTCTGTAGTAACTGATACCCATGCTTCCTCAGTAGACGACCTGGATGACACACCCGAATTGTTAGAGGATGATACCGCATGACTAGTCCGAGAACCAATTTCTCCACCCACTATTGTATCTTCTGTCCAAACAACATCTCCTGATGCTACACAAGACATAGATCTGGTACAATCCAGTGAATTATCTGAGAACACCGAGTGGCTTCCTTCGTGGGATTCCATTAAGTCACACAAGTATTTCTTGGGTAGGTTAACGCCTATGGGTCAACGGTACACTATACCTTTGCTTCTCCAACAGGTTTTGTCTTGTCCCGGTTTACTTGATACGGCTTCAGAAGTGACTTTGATCACTCAGGGACTATTCCAACGTTTGCAGACTACCCTGGGTACCCAGAATACACTGTTGATTGTTCCCAGTGATTTGTCTTTGGTTGCATATGGACATCAGAACATTGAGACAGTTGGTCAAACTTGGCTGACCTTGCAGTTAGGCAAAATGAATGTTAAACACCCAGTGATTATTACCACTAGTCCAGGAGAGGAGTTTTTGATTGGAAACGATCTTTTGAAGAGATTGCGGCCTATTTTGGATTACGTCCAAGAAGTGGTCTGGGCTCAGGTGACTCGTCCCCTTCCTTTTGGAAAGGTACCAACTACACGCCTTCCCCAGGTTACCAGTACTGTGGAACGAAACGATACTTCAATTCGAATAAATTTCCTGCGTTCAGCGGATCCACACATTTTGGAGCTACGGTATGCCAATGTTCCAGAAGGGGGTCCCACAGACCGCGAGATTGTCAGCGTTCCTAAGGAACAAATATCTGACATTGTTCTCCAGGCTGACCATTTGGAGATTGTTCTGAAGTCTACGTTCCCCGTGCCAGATCCACCTCAAGAGACTGTCCAAGACCCGACCTCATCTATTTCCAACTCTTTGACCTCTCATCCTCGTCTACTGGCTGTACTTCACCAGGATGATACTGACTTGTTTGTTGATGTTCACCTGCACGGTTCTGTCCCAGTTCAAGCTCAACTGCTACTCCAGAGTGACATCTCCATGATTAGTGAATCTTTTTACTGTCAACTTCAGCGAACCACATCAGTTCCGTTTGTTCGGCGCCACTCTACTCACCTACCTATACCAGGTCAGGGGGTCAAGCCTCTTGTTGGGGTTTGTAGCCTTCCGCTGACCCTGGGTTCAAAGACTTTCACTCATCACTTTTCTGTGGTGAAAGGCCTATACACATCCTTGTGTTTAGGATCAGAATGTCTTGTTCGTCTAGGAGTCTACGTTGATTTGGTGAACGGTGTGCTTTGGAGCAGATTGCAAGGCACCCCGGTAGAAAATGTGGACCTGATGGATGGTCTGAAGGCTGGACAACTTCTTCCTCAAATTTGTGAAGTGGTTTGTGCTGAAGACGTCAAGATTCCTGGCCTTGTGCATGATTTTGCTCTACCTCTTCGTTTGGCCCATGGTCAACGCATGCTCGATGATATTGGCTTTTTCAACCCGAATAACTCTTTTCTCGAGCATGGTCTTTCTCTAGGTGCTTTACCATGTCTTGAAGTACCTACCTCTTCTTTCCATGTATTGATTGTCAATGCTCAACCTACGGAAGTCTTTCTCTCCGCTGGAGAACATTTGGGTTTTCTAGTGGGTGAATCTTTTCCTGATGTTGAGGTAACATTGCCTATCATTGGCAGCTTGTCTTCCATTGTTGACCCCTGCCAGGGGGGGGATATACTGGACCATATTTTTACCTCACCTAAAGGACTCATTTCACTGGACTTCCTTTGGCCATATGATGCATCGACTTCCCATGTAACAGTGGAAAATGATTTTTTGATTTTATCCAGGAAGTTAGCTCTGTCTGACCAATCCAAAGCGGTGAATGCCATTGATTCTTCATCTTTGCAAGAACAGATTGAGGACCAAGTGGAAATCTCTTCCAACCAACCTTTTTCTAAGTTTGATGCTATGGTAAAGGAACAAGTGGACCTAGCTGATGCGTGCTCTTCTGATGAAGAAAAGGCTCAGTTCACACAGTTGTTGTACAAGTATCGAGACCTTTTTGCAGTGGATTCTTATGACACTGGACTGACTGATCTACATGTGACCAAGATTCCTACGGATCTCCACAGTAAGCCCGTCTTCGTACGTCAGTATAAGATTCCTTTGGCCTCGTATGAGTCCGTGCAAGAGATACTTGATACCCTGGAAACTAGGGGTATCATTAGGCTTTGCAACAGTACATACAACTCACCCTTGTGGCCAATCCTGAAGAAGAATAACAGTTGGAGAATTGCCTTGGACTACCGACAGCTAAACAAGCGGGTACCCTTGTCTAGGTGGCCTATGGCCCATCTTGACCAGAGCTTGACTACCATCAAAGGAGCTAAGTATTTTACCAGCTTGGATTTAGCTTCTGGATTTTGGACAGTTCCTGTACATCCACCGGATCAATACAAACTAGCATTTACCTTTGGGAAGAAACAGTACACATGGAATAGAACACCTTTTGGTTTTCTGAACTCTCCAGCTGAGTTCAACATATTTCTCCATAAAGCCCTTCCAGATGCGGAAGCTCGAGGAACTTTAGTCTATGTGGATGACATCCTGATCAAGAGTCCCACCTTTCAGAAACACCTGGAAGAGGTAGAACATGTGTTCCAACAATTGCAAAATGCAGGAGCTAAATTGACCCTTGCCAAAGGTCAATGGTGCCGAACATCTCTGAATTATTTAGGGTATGACATTTCCTCTGAAGGTCTTCGACCACAGAAGAAAAGGATACAGGCCCTACAACAGTTGAGGAAACCTACCAATTTGACGGAACTTCGTTCATTTTTAGGAATATGCAATTATTCTCGACAGTTCATAGATCAGTATGCAGAGATCTCTAGACCCTTGGTTGCCTTACTAAAGAAGGATGTACCTTGGACGTGGGGTCCTGAACAGGAAGATGCTATGCAAGAGATGAAAGAGCAGCTTAGTCGCTTTCCTTGCTTGTCCTACCCTGAGAGTGGTCGTGAATTCTTCATCGACCTAGGATTCTCCAAACACTCTATGAGTGCTGTCCTGTACCAGAAATACGACTCTGACAAGCGTGTGGTGGCCTATGCAAGCAAAGGCTTCACCGATGTAGAGAAGAAGTATTCTGAATGTGAGAAAGCTCTACTGTCCACTGTTTGGGCTCTTCAACATTTTCGGAGTTACATCCAAGGAGAAAAACTCATTGTAGAGACTTGTCATCAACCCATTAGTTTCTTGGGTAGTGACAAGATCAAGACTGGTCGTGTCTCCAATAGCCGAATAGTCTCATGGACTTTGGCTCTCCAAGGATGGCCTTTACAGGTAACGTATGCCCTGAAACATCGAAATACAGTAGCCCAAGGGATAGCAGAATTGCATGATTGTACAGAACAAGATTCTCTTACAGGTATACCGGAACCTGATGTTCCACCAGAAGAGGAGGAACCCCATCGTCATCATCTTTACGATGAACAGCTATGTGCCAATATACCTCACGTCTACGTAGATGGCTGTGCCTTCCACCAGACCTCGACCCATAATTTGGTCGCAGGAGTAGGTGTAGTGTGGAATGTCGACACACCTATGGAAACTTTGAAGTATAGATTGGGTGCTAAAACCAACCAATACGCAGAGATTGTAGCAGCCTTGGTCGCTGTACAGTCTGCGGTACAAAAGGGGATCCCAGAACTGATTATCTGTACAGATTCTGATTATGTGCGTCAAAACTTTGTGTCTCACTTACCCGTGTGGAAAAAAAAGGACATGTTAAATTCCAAAGGAAAGCCTGTCCATCATGGCGACTTGATTCTAGCCTTAGATCAATTGGTACGAGACAATGACATGAACATCTACTGGAAGAAAGTGAAAGGTCATGCTAAGGTTAATAGTTCTGACAAGATCGGAAATGACCTTGCGGATCAACTGGCCAAAGAAGGTGCTTTGTCAGGTGAACTATGGCAATGCCCTGAAGAGTTGTTTTCAATGGTACATGCTATTACTCGACGCCAAGCGAAACAGGTAGCTGAAACACCTGTAGTGCGGTGGGGTAATGATATCCCTTCCTTTGATCTTGTAACCGCTCAGAAGACTGATCTTATCCTGGGAAAGTTCTATAACTTCATACAGAATCCACAGGATCATCCATTGTCTGAAGACGATCAGAAGGATGAAGAACTCAGGATACTCTACACCTCCAGAGAGAAATTTTCAATTCATCAGAACCTGCTCACTCGGACGAGTAAGCATGGTATTGTGCAGTGGGTTGTACCCCGTGCATATCGAGGAATCATGTTGCAACATGCCCATGATGAACCTTGTGCAGGACATAGAGGTGAAGAAGTTACCTATGAGACACTGAAGCAAGTGGCCTATTGGCCTCATATGCGGCAAGATGTGCAGTTATATACGAGAGGTTGCTTGACTTGTTGTCAATTTCAACCCTCTACACCACTTCACCGAGCACCCTTGAGAAAGAAGGGTTTGGTCATGCCCTGGTCCGACATCCAGATTGACTGGATAGGCCCAGTGGTCCGTTCCTCCCGAGGTAATAAGTATATGTTGACTGTCACTTGTTTGTTTACAAAGTGGATTGAGTGCTTGCCTGCACCCAATTGTACGGCAGAGACTACCGCTACCTTGTTACTGAATCATGTGTTCAGTAGGTGGGGTTTGCCCATGAGAGTGGACTCAGACCAAGGATCACATTTCACTGCAGAGGTGATGCGACATATGTGGAAGATGCTTGGAGTGAAAAGTAAATTGCACATAGCTTACCACCCTCAATCATCGGGACAAGTGGAAAGAGCGAATCGTACTATCATCACGATCCTGAAGAAGTACGTGTCTACCTCTGGTAAGAATTGGGACATGAAGTTACCTTTGGTACTGATGGCTATTCGTGCCACGCCTCACCGGTCTACGGGGGTGACGCCTTTTGAAATGATGACAGGTAGAGAAATGACATTACCAATTCATTTGTTGTATAGAACTAATGATGTAAATCTTTCTAGTGCTACTACTGCTCATGAATATGTCACCCATTTACGTAACCATTTACAGGGTGCATTTTCCTTTGCCCAGAAAAATCTGGAAATTGCTGCTAAAGGTAGAAAAGCCTATTATGATCATAGGACTACCACAAAGGAATACCAAATTGGCGACAAGGTATTCTATTACAATTTTGGCAAAACCAAGGCCAAAGAAAGTAAATTTTTGCCAAGTTGGCATGGTCCATTCCCTATAGTGGAAAAAGCTTCACCTGTGGCTTATCAAATTCACATCAAATCAAATTTTCCAGGTGCAGATGTCCTTAAATGGGTCCACATTAATCAACTGAGACCATGTCATCCCAGTAAATTTGCCCAGGATGAAACCATTATTGTGATGAAGACATTAACCTAGCAACAGCCTAGGCTGTTTTCTCTCTTTTCTGTTTTTCAGATGGCGAAACGAGTTCTGCCGATGCTGTTCCTGGTTGTCCTGCTGATTGGCGTTGGTACCAAAGTAATCGATCCTGGTCCGCAGTCCCGTGTTGTCCTTCAAGATTCTCCTGGTTTCTTGTTCTTCCCGTTCCAGATCCTGCTCCAGCACATCTTCTTTCGATGTTTCTCTTTTCCATTTGGACTCTACTCCTACTGAAACTGAATTGGAAATCCTGGATGTTTTCTGTGGACATTCCATCAACTTTACCCTTGAAGTGGAACAATAATTGATGACAAAACCTTCCCACACCATTGAACTGAAAGTTGATAACGATAAGCTTCATATTGAGGACTTTCATATTGGCTCCTCCAATGTACATGAAGTTGTTGATACCCGCAGTATTGATCTTTTTATCACTGTTGTTATTCCAATTTTTGCCATCCTGTGGGTTCTCTTATTTGGGTTCTCTGTTTTTGCACTCTATGAGACCATCCGGATTAGACGTCTTATTCAACAGAAACCATCACATACAGACTTAAGAATGCATGATTTCATTGCGGCTATGAAAGAGTAATTTTGCTAGCCGTATTTTTGATTATGATCTATCTGTCTTAACTTTTGCTTTGGCATACCTTTTGTGCCTTGCTAAGTAGTTATGATTTTTGATTTTATCATATATTGCCATTATTCAGTGATTTTATTATCATTTATTTGGCTGGGTTCATATATTTTACCCTTGCCTTTATGATTATTATCCATTGATTATTGATATCTTTGATTTATTGCTGATTTTTATGGTATTGCTTATGTTTATGCATTTTTATATCACCTTGGGTCTTGTCGATCCTTTCCTACTTAGTTAGGTTGAAGGTGAAATTGACTCCATTGAAGTTATTTCTCCTCCAAAAGGGGGGACTGTAGGGATATTTCTGTATTCACACCTGAAGGTTAGGCCTCTATGATGTCATCAAGCCTGAACCATTGTTTCAAGAAACTCTCTCTGCAAGCAACTTTCAAGCATGAATTTTGCAAGAAGTAAGAAGTACACTGCTTTACAGTTTCTGCCTGATGCATTATGGGGATGTACCCGAATGTTGCTATTCAAGGGCATTCATCTGTGCTTTAATAATGGGACAGTGTGAATCTTGAAGAAATTATTCTGTTCTTATCTGTCTAACGGCCCTGGGTCTTCCAGCATATATGATACTTTATACAGAAAGGCTATTCATCAAGTTCTGTTTCTGGATTGGTCCGAGGAAGTCATCTGATGAGATTCAAGAAATGAAAGGTGCTAATTAATTAATAATTAGTTAGTCTGTGATAAGGTCCGGGGAAGCTCAGATCTGCTCACAGATGTTCTAATTGTAAACTTTTTCTTTCAATAATTAGACCTGTAAGTTACCTTGTGTGATTCTCTGCCTAAGAGATAGAAATTCGGACATTTAAAAACTGTTCTGAACTTAGCACAGATAAACGGAACTTATTGCTGATGATTTATAGCCTCATCAAGGATTTTCAACACGTGTAACTTTTACAACGGTATTCCTGACGTCTTCCAGCTGACACGAAGTTTTCTTCCACCTAATTGTGCCGGAGAGGCTAATTAAGGGTGAGCATACGGAAATTACTTTTATTAGCTTGGGAATTAGATAGGAATCTATTAATAAAGGTAAAGGGTTGAAAAGTTACCTGGGTGATAATATAATCATTTGTTAATCAGGGATTATTATTATAAGGAATAGTGTGTGTTTAACAAGAAGTTTTACTTAATTGTCTAACCATTAGATTGTGATAATCATGTACTGAGTTTCATTTGTGTAATTAGATATTTTGAACAATATTTAGATTCTGCAGCTGGCTTGTGAATTATATTTTTCTATTTTCATAATAAAGATATTTCTCATTAGCCTGGGTTTTGTGTCGTATAATTAGACCATGATATTTGGACTTGAATAAGAGGTTATGGTTTTCTCTAGACCACTTAACAGAGACGTAACGTGTTTATAATACTGCTAAGTGAACCATAAATCCTTCTACAAACCCATGCTGACTCTGTCCCATTATACCATGTTTGTCTACATGTTCCATAATTTTATTTTTTATACTTTGATAGTTTATGTATGTATTTTTGTAAGCCGCTTAGGTTTAAGCGGGTTAGAAATGTAAATAAATACATATTAAGATCTTAATTAATTAATTAAATACAATTTGAAGATCTTTAATATGTATTTATTTACAACATTTCTAACCCACTTAAACCTAAGCGGCTTACAAAATACATACACAACTATCAAAGTATCCTTTAGAAGAAAGGCAGAAGAGAGAAGATATGACAGTTTTTAACCATTAAATATCTTTAAGTAGTGTGTTTGTATATTATATGTATTGACCTGTATTGGGAGAAGATGATACACCATAACCAGCAATAAATGAGCATCAAAAACTCAACAAGCTAAACTTCAAAAGCTGGAACCGCACAACAATGCTTTCATGGGGTACCAATAACTATATTGGCTCATAGACACAAGGGAAAAAAAAAAAAACAGCACAGACAAAAACCTATCAGGCAAAAAAAAAAAGACTGCCTGCTCTAAAAAAAAACTGGCTGTGACACTAACAATTCTACAAAAAACTTCTCTCAGTTTCAGGAAAATATTCCTCTAAAAAATAAATGCAAAAGTTCTCAAAAACACAAAATAAGTCACTTAGTTATAACCTTCAAAGGAGAGATTGGCTGTAGTTCTCCCCACTTCCTGAACCCACAGTCACAATCCAGAGGTTTAAAGTTAATCTTTGCACAGCATTGTTTTTCTCAGCAAGCAATACCATTAACACCTCCTTGGAACTCCTACTTCAGGCTTTTTAGTGCATGTCAATACACAAAACAGCCCCCAAATGGGGAAACTGCAACACCAACAATTTTCCCTCTTGCAGATCACAGATCCAACCAATCATATACAGTCATATCTCAATGGAAATATTCTCAACAAGGGCCTCTCATTTTGCGGGACAACCCTGCTGCTTCAGGAGATTATCAGCTGAGAACTGCATACTAGAAATGGTAACCACTAAAAAGAAACACTAACACTCAACAACCAATCATTCTTAAAGAGATAGACACTGCAAAAAATGGAACCAAGTCAAAGAATGCTTGCCATTCAGTAGGGTAATTAAGCCCAAAGGGAGCAACTGTGTTAGCTTTAAAGATCCATTTATGTTCTTTCCTTCTAAGCACTACGTTAATATCTCCCCTTCTCTTAAATACAGGTTGGGCAATCACCATACAACAAAGCTCTTCAAACTTATGATTTTGCTGCAGTGTTGTAAATGAGGGCCTCTTCTTTTTGCTTTGATATACAATAATGATAATGATGTATCATTCTAGTGAAAGGAAGAAGAAGAAAAATGGAATTGCGAGACTAAAAGATGATATGTATCGATATGTGGAGATTGATGAGGAAAAAGCAAACATGTTAAACAAATACTTCTGTTCTGTGCTCACAGAAGAAGATCCTGGAGAAGGACCAAGATTGTCTGACAAAGTTACACACGAGAATGGAGTAGATACCGTGTCGTTCACAGAAGAAAGTGTTTATGAACAACTTGAAAAATTGAGGTGGACAAAGCGATGGGACCGGATGGGATCCATCTCAGGATTATTAAGGGAGTTCAGAGAGGTTCTGGCGGGACCTATTAAAGATTCATTCAACAAATCCTTGGAGATGGCAGTGGTTCCTGGGGATTGGAGAAGAGTGGATGTGGTCCCTATTCACAAAGGTGGTTGCAGAGATGAAGTGGAAAACTACAAGCCGGTAAGCCTCACTTTGGTTATTGGAAAAATAATGGAAGCGTTGCTGAAGGAAAGGATAATTAAATTCCTAGAATCAAATGGGTTACAGGATTCGAGGCAACATGGTTTTACAAAAGGTAAATCGTGCCAGACGAATCTGTTTGAATTCTTTGATTGGGTGACTGGAGAATTGGATCAAGGGCATATGCTAGATGTAATTTACTTAGATTTCAGCAAAGTCTTTGATACGGTTCCTCATAGAAGGCTCTTGAACAAACATGACGGGCTGAAGTTAGGACCCAAAGTGGTGAACTGGATTAAAAACTGGTTGCCAGAAGGTGGTGGTTAATGGAATTCCCTCGGAGGAGGAAAAGGTGAGTAGTGGAGTCCCTCAGGGATCGGTGCAGGAACTGATCCTGTTCAATATGTTTGTGAGTAACATTGCTAAAGGGTTAGAAGGAAAAGTTTGCCTTTTTGCGGATAATACCAAGATTTGTAACAGAGTGAACACCGAGGAGGGAGTGGAAAACATGAAAAAGGATCTGCAAAAGTTAGAAGAATGGTGTAATATCTGGCAACTAAAATTCAATGCAATGAAGTACAGAGTAATGCATTTGGGGATTAGAAATCGGAAGGAGTCTTATGTGCTGGGAGGCGAGAGGCTGATATGCACGGATGGGGAGAGGGACCTTGGGGTGATAGTGTCTGAAGATCTAAAAGTGAAGAAATAGTGTGACAAGGCGGTGGCTGTTGCCAGAAGGATGCTAGGCTGTATAGAGAGAGAGAGGCGTGACCAGTAGAAGAAAGAAGGTGTTGATGCCCCTGTTCAGGTCAATGGTGAGGCCCCGGAGTATTGTGTTTAGTTTTGGACACTGTATCTGGCGAAGGACAGAAAAAGACTTGAAGCGGTCCAGAGGAAGGCAACAAAAATGGTAGGAGGTTTATGCCAGAAGACATATGAGGAGAGACTGGAAGCCCTGAATATGTATATCCTAGAGGAAAGAAGGGACAGGGGAGATATGATTCAGACGTTCAAATACTTCAAAGGTGTTAACGCAGAACAAATCTATTCCAGAGAAAGGAAAATGGTAAAACAAGATGGCATAATTTGAGGTTGAAGGGTGGCAGATTCAAGAGTAATGTTAGGAAATTCTTCTTTACAGAGAAGGTGGTTGATGCGTGGAATGCACTCCCGAGGGATGTGGTGGAGAAGGAGATGGTGACAGAGTTCAAATAAGCGTGGGATGAACACAGAGGATCTCTAATCAGAAAATAATGGGTATACACTGAAGGAACTAAAGCCAGTACTGGGCAGGCTTGCACGGCCTGTGTCCCTTATATGGACATTCAGTTGAGGACTGGCTGGGATGGTTAAGATGGGCTGGAGTGAACTTTGATGGAGACTCCAGTAGATGGAACCTAAGCACACTACTGGGCAGGGCTCTGGGTTTCTGGCCCAGAAATATCTAAGAAAAAGGACCATTTAAACTAAATTAATTTATGAAGCATGTATGGTTGGGCAGACTGGATGGACCACTCGGGTCATTTACTATGTTACTACGTAGTTGTAAAATTCCAAGAAGTTTGGACAGTATAAGCCAGATTTCATGGGCTTATTACATGAATCACTCCTACAGATTCACAAGAAGTGCTATTTTTTAATACATAATCCTTATTGTTGTTATTAAGCACAGTCCCCTCTCCAGTAATTGGATAAACAGAGAACTGATCACATTTCTGATGGCCATCTTCGTGTGTAGAATCTTTAGTCTAGACATCCAAATCTGTCAGCTAAATTGGAATTCCAAGTGTAAGTAAAGACTGGATGGGCTCTCATAATATGCCAATATTTCTTAATACTTTGAGCTATCTTATTAGCCATTGTAGTATATTTCAGATTACAAATGATAGTAGAATCATCTACCAACTCTACAGTTTCTTATATCCCTCAAATTTCAACAAGGATTACTGTAGAACTATCACTGACCTCTTTATTAGATACTTTACGATTGGAGTTGGATCAGCATGCCACTTTTTGTTTAATATCATTAGATATATCAGGAACATTTGATTCAGTGGATCTTCAGAAATTACTGTTGAGATTAAAGACTCTTGGAATGGGTGGTACTGTTTTTAATTGGTTTACTACGTATTTGACAGATTGTTTATTTCAGGTAAGGAATGGAAATAAGATCTCAAGTAAATACTCGGTGAGAAGTGGAGTTCCTCAAGGATCGACACTCTCGGCGTTACTATTTAACATCCATATGGCCACAATAGGTCAGTTGTTTCAATCATTGGAGATTGAATATTGAATATATGCGGATGATATTATCCTTTTTTCCCAAGTGTGTGTATGGGGAGAAACATAGAAACATAGAAATTGACGGCAGATAAGGGCCACGGCCCATCCAGTCTGCCCACCCTAATGACCCTCCCCTGCCTTTATTTGCGAATAGATCCCACGTGTCGATCCCATTTGGCCTTAAAATCAGGCACGCTGCTGGCCTCAATCACCTGAAGTGGAAGACCATTCCAGCGATCAACCACCCTTTCGGTGAAAAAGAATTTCCTGGTGTCACCACGCAGTTTCCCGCCTCTGATTTTCCACGGATGTCCTCTTGTTGCCGTGGGACCCTTGAAAAAGAAGATAACCTCCTCTGCATCGATGCGGCCCGTGAGATACTTGAATGTCTCGATCATGTCTCCCCTCTCTCTGCGCTCCTCGAGCGAGTATAGCTGTAATTTATCTAACCGTTCTTCGTACGGGAGATCCTTCAGTCCCGAGACCATCTGGGTGGCCATTCTCTGGACTGACTCCAGCCTCAGCACATCCTTACGGTAATGCGGCCTCCAGAATTGCACACAGTATTCCAGAAGATCTGGAGAGATTGATGAGTAATTATATGAGTGAGATTGTTGGATGGACGGGAAAGCAGGGTTTGAGATTGAATGTGGAGAAGACGGAGGTAATGTTTGTGGAGAGATCTGACCAGGATAAGTGGACAAAGAAATTAAAGGTGATGGATAAAGTACTGCAAGTGAGCGAGCCAATGACAATTCTAGGAGTAAGACTTGATTCAGGCCTTACAATGAACTGTCAAGTGGCTAAGACAGTACAAGCATGTTTCGCACAGATATATTTATTGTATTGAGTGAAACCAATTCTGTCCCTCTTTTGACTTTCGTACTGTTTTGCAGGCGATGGTCCTGTCAAGGCTTGACTACTGCAATATTCCGAACCTTGGAATAACCAAAACCAGGTGCAGGGCATTGCAAGTGGTTCAAAATGCAGCAGCCAAATTGATAACAGGAACTTCGAGATATGAACATATTACAAACTTATCTTCAACAGTTACACTGGCTGCATTTAGAATTCAGTATGAAGCACTGATGATTATCATCAATTCTTATACGGTACAATCCCTGAATTCTTTAAGAACAAGATGACTAGTTACCAACCGAAAAGATCATTGCACTCTGAAAATTGAGCGCTGCTGAAAGCGAATGTTAATCCAAAATACGTGGAAACCAATGTAATGACCTTTTGTTGTGCAGGGGTAAGATTGTGGAACTCCCTCATTGGGCAAATACAGAAATGTAGTGATAGGATCACATTTAGAAAACTACTTAAAACACAATTGTTTGTAAATATGTTTATTTAAGTAGTGACTTTCCCTGTTCGCTGATTTTCCAAAGGATTTGATTATTTGTGTTTATCTGTTTTATTTGTTGTAAAATTTTATGTATGTAACATTCTTGTAAACCATTTTAGCTGGTAAAGAAATTTTAAAAATAAATAAATGTGGGTTACAATAAGATTCTTAAACCATTAAATATGGTCAACAGTTGATAGGATTAAAGAGAGAAGAGGCATGCACAGGAGGTGAGTCAATTTAAATTGAAAGGAATCTCTGGAATAAGGGGGCTTAGGATGAAGGTGAAAAGGAACAGACTCAGGAGTAATCTAAGGAAATACATCTTCACAGAAAAAGTGATGAATTCATGGAACAGTCTCCTGGTGGAGGTTGTAAATATGAAAACTGTAAATAAATTCAAGAAAGCTTGTGACAAGTACACAGTATCTCTAATGAAGAGATAGTAGATGTCATGGATGGGCAGACTGGAAAGGCCATCTTCATTTTTCTTTTGGTTTTATGTAAAGCTTAAACCCATACTTAGTTAGCTGACTTAGAGCAGTTATAAATGCCAATATCTAAATTTGTTTACAGTATGAATGTATTTGTTGCAAAACTGGAAAATGCATACATATTAGTTAGACTAATCCATATAACATCAATAACATACTCTTTTTAAAATTCTGTGCTATGTAGGTAGCAGCTTTTCTAAAACTGCAACTTAATAGCAAGGAGCATTTATGTGTGTAAATACCCCTCTCCCCCCCTTTTTGTGTTGGTGCTTTGGTCAAGTGGATTATATCTGGGTAGCAGAAGAACTTGTGATGCCCAATGGACTTTAAATGTTGTAGGGATTGGGAGTCACAGAAACTTGTGAGGCATAGTTCTTATAGAACTAAATGTCCTTATTTAAATATACAAACTCTGCATAAGCCTTATAAAATAGCCTCCTCAATTGTTCTCTCAGGGTTTCAACAGCTGGCATTGTGCTAGTTCCAGGTTTCCGGGTCTCGCTGTGAGACCCAGAAACCTGCAACAAGAACCTCCTCGTTATAGCAGGTGTCCAGGTCTCGCTGTGTCTCTGTAGAAAGGACAGATGTTTCAGCCATCATGCTGTGGCTTTCTTCAGGGTATGCTGTGAGTTTCAGAAATACTGGCTATAGATAAGACAGTATTAATAAGAAAAAGGAATACATATACCATGCATAAGCATATAAATAACTGAATTATCCAAGGTGATACAGTTAGTTCACCCTTTATACCTTGTATCCAAAAAAGGTTTCAATGCTAGTCTTTAGACCCTCAGAGACGCCACCAGAAGATCACATTATCATATCTTCTGGCTTTACGCACCTAATCGTCACTGGGTCAATATATGGTGTGTATCAATTACTAATTATTTTATCGTTTTTTTAATTTAGTTAATTTTAAAACAATAAATAGTTTTAAAGAATATTTTGTATAAATTGAATACTTAGCTTCACTGGTGGTTGGTGGTTAGCAAGGGATTAATGAGCCAACATGTTTCACCCGTAGAGGGGGTTTCCTCAGGGCTACTATCCCTTTTTAGTACCAATTTTTTCACGACATGACCACCCAATCTAAGACTTTTAAGATCGATAAAAACGATAAAATAATTAGTAATTGATACACACCATATATTGACCTAGTGACGATTAGGTGCGTAAAGCCAGAAGATATGATAATGTGATCTTCTGGTGGCGTCTCTGAGGGTCTAAAGACTAGCATTGAAACCTTTTTTGGATACAAGGTATAAAGGGTGAACTAACTGTATCACCTTGGATAATTCAGTGATATTCTCTTCCTTGTAAAAAAACTTTTTTGTGTTATATATCAGCCAGATACATCAATTTATTAAGCATATAAATATGCATACATTGATAGCTCTATCTGTATATATAGAGACATTAAGACCACCACTGTATTTAAGATCAAACTTTTTAATGTTTCTGAGGCTCAAATGGAACCACAGGACAACAATAATTTTAAGGCAAGGTCATATAAGTATTCAGCAGAAGATTTATTTGGTTAATTACCGTTAAATATTCAAGTAGAGGGGACTGTTCCATTGGTAATTCCAATTGCCTTGAAGATTCAGGATTTAATTTCTCTGTCTTATACTCCTCACTTTCACCAAGAAGAATCTGGGAGCCTTTTCTCTTTCCTCTGGAGCACTGCCTCTATGTAAAGAGTAAGATAACCACAAGGAAATATTTTATTTTCAGCAATGATATATTGTGTTATATATGAATACCAAAAAGAAGTTAAATGTTTATTGAATGAACATCTGGACTTCATCAGTCTGAAATAAGTGACCCTTCTCAACTCCTTTGTCCTCATCTCTAGATAGCTCCACCATGGGCTACTGTGACAACTTCCTTATAGACTAACTACATGAGATACTATCCTCCTAATTCTATAAATTTGTGTACCCTAATTTCCAAAATGAACGTGCAAGTTATAGAATAAGATCAGTTTTGCATGTAACTTAATTCCATTGAATTAAGACAATTCTTGGCTTTAATTGGACTTAATTGGCACTAATTAGCAGTTTTGCATATAACTGCCCTAAATCACCATTTTATAAGCTATGGGGCTCATAACCAAAAAAAAAGAAAAAAGTCTAAAAAGTGGCCTAAATGGGTACTTGGACGATCAAAAAGCCTAATCGTCCAAGTACCCATAATCAAAGCTGGTTTTAGACGTATCTAAAACCAACTTAGGCCTTTCCCCTGCCTCTAAACGCACAAAGAGAAAAGAGGTGTTTTTAGAGGAGGGGAAAGGGCGGGCGGTGGGTGGGAGGTTGGCTGACCTACACCTAGGCGTACGACAGGTATAACCAAAACATTTGACAGGTTGCCTTGTTGGTACTTATACGTTTTGATTTAGACCAAGCCAAAACAGGTATAAGTGCCGAAAAAGGGGCTGCTGAGCTGATCGCTGCAGCTCAGCAGCCCAGCAACCTGCCTATCGCTGCAGGAGAGATGGCTCATCTTTCCTGCTGCGATGATGATCGCCTACACCCCTTCGAACCATGGCACTTCGGGGTGAGCATCGGGGCGGGGTTTGAGCCGCCTGGGCCAATCAGGCCCTAAGGCCAGCCATTCCCGTAATGGCTGGCCTGTCGGACGGACGGGCTTGGCACCCGTCCGTCTGACCAACGTTTTTTAAGATACGGGGAAGGGGGTGGGGGTGGGGGGGTCGTGGGGTCAGCGGATGGGTCGCAGGTCGGTGGGGGGGCCGATCGGGGGTTCAGGTAGGGCAGTCATGGGGGGGGTTTCATCAAGGGCAGGAGGGCCTGGGATCCCTCCTGCCCGTATTTGAGTGGGGGGTGGGGGTTAAAGGGTGTCGTGGGCCAGGAGGGCTTGGGCTCCCTCCTGGCCGGATCGTGAGGGGAGGAGGGGGAGAGGAAGATCGCTGGGCCAGGAGGGCTCCCTCCTGGCTGGATCGTATGGGGGGGGGGGAGATTGCGGGGCAAGAGGGCTTGGGCTCCCTCTTGTCCCGATGTTGTCGGGGAAGGTCACGGCTGGCGGGGCAAGAGGGCTTGGGCTCCCTCTTGTCCCAATGTTGTCGAGGAGGGTGGATTCTGTAACCGGTGTTGTTTTTGACAGACACCAGTTACAGAATCCAGCTTTTAGGCGAAGGACTGGCTCCTCCTTCGCCTAAAAGCCCTTGTTTTGGACGTTTGGGGCTTAGGCTTTTTTTAGGTAGATTATATGGTGTTAGTGTAGACATAGTGGTGGTCTGGGCATTTAAACAGCTGAACGTAGAGGCAGGCCATTATAAAAAAAAACCTCCTTTTGGATTTTTTTTTGATAATGGACATTTTCCCTGCTTCTACTTTCAACGTTTAAGGCCTTAGGCCAAAAGGAGACTTAGACAGTTTTTTTGATTATGCCCCTCCACGTGCTCAAATTCCATAGCACACAATTTCAAGGGGGTATGGACAGATCAGTGGTGTGTCAGACATTTACAGATGTAAACTATAGAATTCTACTGTTTATGCGCCTAACTGCTTACAGTTATGTGCAAGCATTTAGGATAGCCACTGAGTTGGCATAAATGCTCACGCCTATAATTAAGCATTTGAATATAGACTTATGCTAGTATTCTATCATGTAGCTGTGCGCATAACTACCATTATTGAATTCACACTTAGCATGCATCATCTCAGTGCCTTAATTTCAGTGACCTTCTGAGAATTTATCCCTATATCTTCTTTACAAGTTGTTCTACTCAGTTTCTCTTAGAGAATGGAAAAAGTTAAAAATCTAGTCAATGAGCCTGAGAATTGTGTCGCGTCAACATGCATCAAAAGTTAGTGTCAACTTAACAAATTGGCAATAGTACAGTTGCAAAATCAATAAAGAGTAGTTACTGAATTTACTGGTAGAACTGAAAAAAAAGAGTAAAAAGGGAATAAATGCTATTAAGAAGAGGTTTTAAAATGGTTTTAAAATGGTGAAATTGACCATATATTACTACACATTGAATGCATCAAAAAGCACTTAACTAACAACCTAACTCAAGATTAGTGATGACAGCTCTACACAATAAGAAATATCACCGTAAAAGGTCAGGGAATAAAGAGCTTTGTAGCTAAAGTAAGTCAGCACTTATAACTCTAATGCAAGTGGCTATGTGGCTAATTTAAGCCAAATCTTAAAATAATTTTCCTAATAGATCTAAAACACTACAGAAAAGCATGCTACCTTAAACAACGCAGAACTGTTTAGTAGTTTCATCACAAACCTGGAATTTCCAAAGACAAAACAGGTGAGACAGTTTAAGAAAAGATGAGGGAAAGATGTACTTATTAGGATTCAACCAAATTTTTGTGCCATTATTCTTGTAACAATATAAGATCATTTCAGAATTTCCCTAACTAGCAAAATGCTGCTTAAGTGCTACGTATCAATTTTATAAGCAATAATTGCAAATATATTTTTTCCTGCAAATATTCTTCAAATTGATTTGCAAAATAACTTGTATTAAAAAGTGAACCAGCCTAAACTGTCTTGAGGGGTGGGGGTTGTCAAGATGAAAGAGATTAGTAACAAGAATATTCTATGAAAAGCACCTAAAATCCATATGCCATCAACCTCTACAAAGCAAACAACCAGCTCAGTTGTATTTTCAGGACTCCACTTTATAATAACACGATATAACTCATATAGAGTCCTATTTAGCTTATTATGTCTTGTTTAGCTTATAGACCTCAGTGGTACCACCTGTATGCCACTAAACTTTTAGATCATACAGTGTTCAGGTACCCATAGTCATCATCAGCCTCAATAGATGCATACTTTAAATATTTTTAGATACTTTATTTTAAATAATTAAATAAATAAGTATAGATACTCATCTTCATCTACGCAGGTGGGGGTAGGCACTCCGACATAGATCTATGTTTCGCCCCAAAGGGCTTTATCAAGGAAATCCCCCTTAAATCAAATGGCTCATGTTCCCCGCGTTTGCAGATTTAACCAGGTTTGATATCTAAGTTTGTCCCCATATGCTTTGTGACTATTTTAATAGCCGTCCTCTGCACGGACTCCGTCATGTTTTAATTTTTTGGGGAAAGTGTGATCTCCAGAATTGTACTCTATATTCTTAATGATGTCTCAGCAGAATCTTATACAAGGCATCATCCCCTTCTTTTTTTTCTACTGGCTATTCCTCTTCCTATGCACCCAGGAATCTTTCCAGCTTTTGCCATCATCTTTTCTCCTTGTTTGGTCACCTAAAGACCATCACATACAATCGCACCCATACCCCACTCCACTTTTGTTGTTTACCTTATAAATTGTACCCTGTTCCCTCAAGTTTTTGCAGCCCATATGTAACCCTGCATTTTTTAGCATCAAATCTTAGCTAACAAGTTCTGGCCAATTTTCCAAGCTTCACTAGGTCATTCCTCATATTAACCACACCTTCAGGGGTGTCTACTCTATTGCAGATTTTGGTATTCTGCAAAAAGGCAAACCTTAACAGATAGCCCTTCAGCAATATCACTTACAAAAATGTAACATTCTTTTCCTCAGAGTGAGTTTCATTTACCAATACCCTCTAACTCAACCAGTTCTTAACTCAGTCAGTAAGTTTAGGGCCCATATTGCATATGTTTGGCTTATTTATTAATCATCTATGCATAAAAATGTCAAAGGCTTTGTTAAAATCTAAATACAGAAGAATACTTACAGGAAGTGTAATAAAATGTGAACAAAAATTAAAATGCTGCAAATGAATATTTCCAAGATGAGAAGTTTAGAAGAGCATGCAGAGAACACCAAGCTAATAACATATGGTTACAGTGCTTATTTGTTGCACCTCCTAGCCAAAAACTTCAGTGTCTCAGAAATAAAGACTAATATTGAAATTGCCAAATTCCTCCATACACAATGGATTCCCAAACAGCTTACTGTTCTGCACAAGCAAAAGGATGTGAAGATTGTGACCCAGTTTCTTAGATGGTATGAACAAGATCCAAATATTCTGGAGAGAAATGTCACTGACAACAAGACGTTGGTGCATCACTGCGACTCGGAAAGTAAAAGACAAAGAATGATGAAGTAAAGTGCTCACCTGCCTTCGGGAGCAACCGAAAAATAACTTCTCTGCAGAAATACAGAAGTTAGTTGAATGATGCAACAAATGTGTCATCTTGCATGGGAACTACAGTGGTGCCTCGCATAACGAACGCCTCGCACAGCGAATGCTGCGCACAACGAACTTCTTGTCTTGATTCGTACAACGGACTTCGTTTCACACAACGAAGTCGCCCGAGCTGCATCCTTCCGCGCAGACACTGCGCTTAACTGCCCTCTCTCACTTGTTTCCCCCGATTATCCAGCATCTAGCCCTCCCCCCCAAACACTTCCTGTTTCCAGCGAGGCGGCCCACGTCAGAGGGGACGGGGTATCGAAGCGCGAGCGAGCTGCGGAAGTGGTGTTGGTGGTGGACGGCCTCAGGTATGAGTTAGGATGGTGGGGTGGGGAGGGGAGGCCTGAGAGCGAGCATGCGCGCACAGAGAGGAGACGGGGAGAGACGCGCTGGATTGGCAACGGTTGCTCTCTGTCGCCTCCCGGCTCCAGCGGCGTGACAGTTTTCAAACAGGCGTGTGGTTCTTTCTAAGCAGAACCACCAGCTTTAACGGTGCTGACTCCTGACTACAGCCTCCAACAGATGACTGCTTCCCATTGCATCCGGCCGCTGGCAGGTCTCGCGCGCAGCAGCCAATGGGTGCCAGCCACGAGTCGGCCAGCAACAGAGGGGGGAATCAGGAGAGACGAGCATCAGAGGGTGGAGGAGAGGCAAGGTAGAAGAAGAAAATCAGAGAGGAGGAGAGAAGCAGAGAGAGAGATTGGACAAAGAGGAGGGGATGGTGAAGGAGGAAGAGAACAGAAAAGGAAAGCATAGGAGGAGCATTAGAGAGGGAGAGGAGAAGACAGTTTGCCAGCCTGAGAAACTCCCTAACCCCTTATGCTGCTGCACAGGGAAATGGGGAAAAATGACAGACAGACAGCGGGAGGGAGGGAGACAGAAAGAAAGAAAGAAAGACACAGGGGCAGTGAGAGGGACAGAAAGACAGACAGAGAAAGGGGGCCAGAGAGAGAGTCAGCGGGAGAAGGAAAGGGGGCTGCTTTGGGGGGCGGAGCTACTCTCGCCGCTTCCCCGATGCTAGAAAAAAAAAAAAATGAACAGTTAAGTCCCAGTTTTTGCAGCTGAGACTCTGCCCTCTCTCACTGTAAAATTAGACTCTACTTAGTCTGTCTTTAAATTTAAAAAATGTGTGTTGTTTTAAAAAACAATTATGTTTTTAGATGTATCTAAATAAAAATAATAACAAAAAATTTATCTTTTTTTATGTCATCTTAGCATATTTTATGCTACAGAACGAATTATTTTTTTTTACATGTATTGTTATGGGAAAACGCGTTTCACATAACGAACTTTTCGCATAACAAACTTGCTCCTGGAACCAATTAAGTTTGTTGTGTGAGGCACCACTGTATGTGGAAAAGTGATATGTTCAATTGATCACAGTTACGGTACTTCTATTAAAGCCGTTAAATGTATTTTGCCTTAACTTTTTGATTTACCCTCATAACTCAAAGACATTTTTTGTTGTCAATATCTTGCTGGGTGAGGGCTATCCGTCATTGAACTTGAAGAAATAACTCAAATTTAGATACACCAGTTGGTATGAATTATTGGCCAATTTAGTCTCTAATGTTTTGCTAAAATTATTAAGAAGACTGGTTGGAAACAATTGTACTTTTATTGAAAAGAACAATAGCCTTGATCATTATCAATTGGACTTTGCCTTGCTATCGAACTACGACACTTTTGCTCTCTAATTTAAATGTTTCAAATATAATTTTTACATAGACACAAACCCTTTGTTGGTATAGCTGGGTATTTTGTCTTCCTTTTATACTTTGAACCATAATATTTTGCTATACTGATTAAGTGAATGCAGTATAAGCTCTGTTTACCTCCTTTTTGTAAGGACGAGTTTTCCCTTTTTCAAATAATTTTTTCCCCTTTCTACTGTATTTTCATTATTATTGTCCTTTCTTTCCTATCAATAATGGAGTTCTACCCTAATTCCTTTTGTTCCTGTTTTGTTTAGTGATTTTGTTTTGTCCTGTCATGATTCTGTTGATTTTATTTTATGTTTTTAGCCTTGTTACTTACATTATGTAAACCCTTTTTAATGCTTAGTAAACCGCTAAGAAGTTTTGATTTGGCGGTATAAGAAATTTTTAATAAACTTGGAAACTTGGCAAATTTAACCTCCCAATTAGTCAATTTTGAGGACTAGGCGAGTTTGTTTATTTTTACAAGATTTTAAAAAGTCAGCTGCAAATTTGGAAGAACGTTTTTTAAATAGAGGATACTAAAAAATAATCAGACAAGCTTATTTACGAGCACAATTCACTCAAAGACAATTATTATTGTAAGAAAGTTCTAAGCAATCTGAAGAAGAAAAATTGATATGCGTGTTACCCTATCAACTGTGGTTAATAAATTTCTCTCTCTGATAAAAGAACATTGGCACATCCTCTAGCTGCATAATGTGTTATCCCTGCTACTTATATTTGCTTTCATGTGGGGTAGAATGACTGGACAGAGGTTCACCTGTTAGAAATTTGGATATAAAAATAGAATAGGAAAGGGCACCAATAGGGTGCCCAAACAATTGAAGAAGACCAAAGATCCTCAAAGAGGTAGAGCGATAAGAGCATTGAATAATACTGATTGCACGACTACACATGTAATATATATTCTGATCTGTCCATGCAATCTAGTGTATGTCAGACGAACAACTCATCCTATCCAGATTAGACTCAATTAACATAAATCTAGGATATGAACCAAGAATATTCAGGGACCTCTGCCAGCTTTTAGTTTGTTTGTAATACTGGAATTTACGGTAAATGAACATTTATTTTGTGTGTTTGTGAATAAGTGCATTTAGAGCTGTTTGGGATGTCAGCCAGAGTTCTTTATTCAATTGAGAAAGGTGATGACATATTGGCATTTGGTTGTTTGACATCTTTTCACTATATGCTTGTTTCTTGGGGTCACATAAGATATAATGTCACCTCATAACACTACTTTGATGGTTTTCCAGTAAAGGGTCGGATTGGTGGTGTTCATTAAATTTAGCAAAATCATTCCATTTATTCTGTAAAAATGTTGAAAATCTTTATCCTCCAACAAATATGCAGGAAACCTCCAACCATTATTTCTCAGGGGCCAACCAGGAAGCTACAGGTCCAACCAAATAAGAGCATGGAATGATATCTCTAATGGGCCTATCTCAGCCCCTAGAACACAAGCAAACACTATTTTAGATATTAAGATGTAATCGAACCGGGAAAGCAAGTTATGAACTTGATCAATGGGTAAAGTCAGACTCCATAGGAAGAAGTCGCCAGGGTCTATAAGCGTAAGGGCAGTACAATGATAGGGGACACCCCTAGACTCCATTCCACATTGGGGACGCCCTGTTGGTAAATTGTCTACCTGAGGGTCCAATACCTGATTCAAGTCCCCTGCCAAGAGGAGAGGGGTGGTCAACTCTCATATACCCAAATGGGCTAGATCAGTGAAGAAGGAATGAGTGTATATGTTGGGAGCATAAACAGCTAATAATCTGAACACAGTGCCCTGAATTGTGATCTGCAAAAGAAAACTTTGACCATCCTTATGGTGCAGTTTAATCTCACCTGGCAAGTGCTTTCTAACCAGCACTGCTACACCAGCTCTCTTGTGTGTAGAAGAGGAGCAAACAACCTCACCCGCCCAGCCCCTCCTAAGTTTCTGATGTTCCGCATCTGTTAACTTTGTCTCCTGCAAACATGCTATGTCACCTTTATGATGTTTCAACTGAGATATTTTTGTCTGTTTCACAGGAGATGATATAACAGACACGTTTCAAGAGATTATCCTTAAACCCTGAGCGGCCATATCATCTCCAAAAGAAGATATCTGCATATTCCTATGCTCGTCCTTTCTCTCGGTGAGCCGAGCCTTTCCTCAAGAGTTATTCTGCACAACAAGGTCACCAAGAGGAAAACTTGGAATAGGAAAAAGGAAATTAGGTGCATTCTAGAATCCTTAAACAACTGAAAAGAAGTAACATAACCATGTATACACACCCTAACTATCTCCGCTGCCCTGAAATCCCCACCCTAGAGAACAAGAGACCGTAATTATACAGAAGATGAATGAAGATCCCAATTCTGCTCATTCTTACCTTCCCTCCCCCACACACATACACCCCATACCTCCCCAATACACTCATACCAAATAAAGCCGGTGAAGCCAGGAACTAGATCATTAGTGATGGATAAGTCCTCACACTTCACGCTCCCTTGTTAGGAAAGTGCACACTAGTAAAACAGCCAAAGTCAAAATAGATTATGGAGCCATTTCTGGTGCTTCATTCAGAGTATTCAGGAAGCCTTGTACTGCTTTTATGGACTCATAAGTTACCCATTTCCCAGAGACACAAACTTTTAATACTGCAGGATAAAGCAACATAAAGCTAATCTTTTTGTCCACCAAGGTAAGCAAATGGGATGAAACTTCCTTCTGCGCTCCTGCAGAGCTGGTGAGAAATCATGAAATATCTTTATTGGGTGTTCTTCCTACAGCTCTTTTCCTTAAAGCCCCGCAAAATATCAATTTTATGAAGAAAGTTATGAATCTTTGCGATCACCACTCTGGCCTGCGTGTAGTCTTTTTGACGCTGACCCATGCAGTGTGCACAGTTCACACAGAGGACGCCCGCCCTGGGAGTAAGTTGAAATTCTTTCGCTACCGAGGACTCCAATAGTTGAGGCAAAATATACTCTAGTAAAGTCTCAGAGAATCCCACAAAATTACATCTCTGGGAACGGTTCTTAACATCTTCCAGTTTGTTAGCGTGTTCAGTGAGCTGCTTTTGTAGCTGCTGAACCGTGGGGGCCATGGCGGTGTCGGCGTCTTCCAATGTAGAAGCTCATTTTTCCAGCTCATCCATGTGACTCGTAGTGTCTATTAGCAGAATGTCCATATAAGTGATTTGGTAAGAAAGTTGTTCTAACCAAGGGTGTAAGGCAGTGGTTATCGCCAAGGTGAGTTGTTGTAGTTGTAAAGTTGTAAAAGATAAGGTGTCTTCCAGGTCATGCACCACCATTTTGTCCTCAATCGTGAAATTTTTTCCTTCTTTTTTTTTTTACGTTTTCGCTGCCATGCACTCGGCATGTTGTTCTAGGTATTTATCCATTAAGTAGTTATCCGCAATCTGGCATAGTACGACCGCTGATTAATCAGAAAAATTAAGAAAGGAATGAGGTTGAGGCACTGGGACCCAAGAGCTGAGTCTGCTCGGGTCAATGCATCACGTAATTCTTAACAATAAGGTATTTAAATCACAAAAAAAGAGCATGGAATCCTCTCAACCAACCTTTTTATGATGCCCCTGACCTGGCAAAAAAATTTCTCATATTGTAGGCATGTCAAGAGCACTGTTTCCTTCTATGCATTGTGGAGGAATAGTTATTATTCTCATTACCATTCATTTTAATGAAGTTTACTCCCATTCTACTAGGGCTGCCGATTCGCCGATTCGAATCAATTCACTTAAAAAAACCATCAGACTTATCGATTCCAGGAGTCTTGACATACCTCCAGGCCTCCTAAAGTAGCAGCAGTGGTGGCAGTGACTGACTTGGCACTGCGCGGTGAACAGGCTTCTCCTGGCCTGCCTCGCTGGGGGCTTCCCTCTACAATGTCACTGATGATGTGTCAGAGGGAAGCCCTGTTCACCATGCTGCCTCTTTCAAGCTGGTCACCGCCACTCCCACTGCTAATTTAGGAGACCCAAAATGGGGTGGGGAGTCGGTCAGGAGGTACTGCATAGGAGAATAGGAAGGATGGAAAGCTGCTGCACAGGGAGATAGGAAGGAGGAAAGCTGCTACACAGGGTGATAGGAAGGATGGAAAGATTCACATGGGGGGAGAGAGGAGAGGAAGAATTGAAGATGGGATGGAGGAAAGGAAGGGAGAGATGCAACAGAGATAGAAAGGGGTTAGAGGGAGATATTAGTTTAGTTTATCATCATTTCTAGTTCACCTTTATCCACAATAATTAACAAAATAACTTGCCCATAACAATCAAACTTATCACCAAATGACATACTTCATGGTAGAAAGCATATATCTTCCTATCCATTGTTTCAGTTATTATATTGCATTAAATACCATATTCATAGTACAAAATAGATGGGGGGGAGTTAACATTTGTTTAAATTCCTGCAAATCTTTCAACTGTCGTAAATACACTGGTAATTTGTTACACTCTGTATGTCCTACACAAAAGAACACACTTCTCCTTGTATTCTCATAATGAAGGCTTTTTGAAGATATAACAATCAAACTTGCCTACACTGAATATCTTAATTGTCTCATTGGGATATACTGTATCAGACGATCACATAAATACCTAGGCGCCACTTGATTAAAACTCAAATAAGCCATCAGCAATAGTTTGTATTTTACTCAAAACTCCATAGTCAACCAGTACAATGCAATATAATGTCTTGTGGAAAACACCACCTCCCAACAAGAGTGAAACTATCTTTAGAATTGGGACAAAAAAATCTGGAAATAGTAGCTACGTGTACTCTCCTCACTATGTGTCTGGCATTCAGCTCTTGAAAAAACAGGGGGCAGGTATCTTTGTTTTTTTGAGAGCTGAATGCCAGACACATAGTGAGGAGCAGTGTTCCTGCTAAGCTGCGCTGGCGTGCGCTGGCGCACAAAATATCACATCGCAGCGCACAAGTTTCTCGTCACAGCGCACGGCGTACGGCAGATGGCAGGGCGGCGAGAGGAGAATCGGGCGAGTTGGCTCATAACTTGCTGGCTTTTAGCTCACAGCGAAAAAAGTTTGCTCACAACACCCGCCCGCTTAGAGGGAGCACTGGTGAGGAGAGTACACGTAGCTATTATTTCCAGAAAAAGTTTCATTGCATTTGGGATTAATCACTATATGAAAAGAGAAAAGACTCCCGAGACAGGCAAGATCCAAAACACTGGCCGTGTCGGGTCATATATTTTGAAATAAAGTAATTTTTGTCCCATTTCTAAAGGCAGTTTCACTTGTTGAGTGGTGGTGTTTTCCGCTGTATATTTAAACTCCCTTTCTCTGTAAGCTGTAATATAATGTCTTGTAACATGCTCAAATTTTCCAATCTCACACATCCATGTTATTGAGTTTTGAGCCTCTTGAAGGCATGCATACACACGGTAGGCTGTTTTCTGCATCGGGTTAGTAAAAGCGATCGTCGTTAAAGCTGTGAAAACAGGTTTAGCGACAATCGCTGATTTTAGTGCATCTAACCCTTAGTGTTTTGCATTTCAGCTGTGACCAGAGAATGCTTAGAGTTTGGACAAGGAGATTGTGTAGTAAGGAAAGGACAGAGCCACTGTTGGCAGATAACCAGAGAAAGAGGCATAGGTAGGAATGTGTTTTGGTTGGAGCAAGAGGGAATAAATAAAAGTGTTTGTTATTTAGTGATGAAAGCACTTTTATATCCCTGGAAATCATGAAAAAACAAATCGTGAGAAAGTTCCCATGAGAGGAATATAAACCAGGGCAAAAATATTTTGGTTAAGTATCTAACAAAGGTGGTGATATTGGTATGCATAGCAGCCAGAGGAATTGGCAGACTTCACATTGTTTAGATCTCCTACCCAGGACAGGATTAATTCTTTTTTCTTTTATTATAAAATTCAAAACAAACAACAAAGATTACCATACCAGTGCCAGTGTACAGTTTTAGTTCTATGCAAGCCCCAAACATCTCTGAACAAATCTCCCCTTCCTTCCCTTCCCACCTATTGCCCAGGACTTTAACTCTGAACCCTTTCCATACGTATTAAAAAAAAAAAAAGTGTTCAAATGCATTGTAAAGCAGTAATACTATCCAAAACATAAGTCTATATTAATAACCATTAACCCATATGAATGTATAAACAACAAAATCTGTAACTCCTCTGGTACATTCCACAACAAGGCAAGTGGTCCACCAAAGAATCCAATGTGGAACAAACGAAGATCAGCAGACAATAAAGAGATTCAAATAAGGTTTATTCAAGATGCTCCCAGGAACCATGCCTGATGCATTTCGCCAAACAAGGCTGGTCAATGCTAACAAACAACCATGTCTTTCATACACATAGGACACAGAACCACCATCACCCAGTATGGAATACGTAACCAAAACTGCCCCTCCCCCTTTTTTTTTTACAAAAGCACTAAAGAGGTTTTTAGCACTGGTGGGCTGAATGTTATGAGCTGTTCTGACGATCATAGAAATTCTATGACAATTGAAGCAGTGCAGAACATTCAGCATGCTGGCTTGTGTTACAAACCGAAGGAACTGTACAGTTTAGGATCCCCCAATACTGAACAAAACAAAGATAGCAGATGTAAATTTGAAAAAAAAGAGACATAACAAATCACTTTACAAATTAACAAATATAAAAAAAGAAACAAAAAATGGAAAATAAGATAATACCAATTTATTGAACTAATATATTTTTTTAATTAGCTTTCAGAGGTCAAACCCTCTTTCCTTAGTATACTGCTGTTACAATATCCTGTCCTGACCTGAGGAATGAGAATTTGGTCTCTGAAAGTTAGTAAAAAATGTATTAAAATTAGTCCAATAAAACAATCACTGTATTTCCACTTTCTATTTATAAACATTTATCAACACAGCTACAATACTAATTTATCCTAAATCAAAAAAATTAAAAATATAATTTTTTTTTTCAACCTTTGTTGTCTTGATTTTCATATAGGCTATCAGCTGAATTGTGCTTGGGTATTTCCATTTGCAGTAGAGTTCTCCATAGTTTATTGTAATCCACAGTCAAAAGCTTTGCTGTGGCGATGAAGCAAAGGTATAGGGATTTTTTGTATTATTTGTTCTTCTCCAATATTCATCTAACATTGGACTAGGACTTAAAAACGAGTGGCACCTAACAACCGTTGTCGCCCGGTTTCTGCTTTTTTCATCTTGCCATTTTCTTCCTTCCTTCTATCCACTGTCTGCCCCTTCCAGAAACAGTCTGCCAACCCCCTTCCATCTTTCCCATTTCTCCTCCTCCCCCCCGCCTTGGTCTGGCATCCATCTTCTTCCCTCTGTTCCCCTCATGGTCTGGCATTTCTCTTTTTCCATCGCTCCTCCCCTCCCACCTGTGGTTTTTAGCATCTTTCTTCTCATTTCCTCTACTCAGATCTGATATCTCTGTCTTCTTCCCCGTTCTCTGGCATCTTTCTTTCCTCTCTCTTCCCTTTCCTTTTCTTCTCTGGTCTTCCTTCTCTATTTTCTGCCTTCGTCTAAATGACATTATTTCTTACTATTCAGTCCTCAGTTTCCCTTTTCACTGTGTCTACCCACAGCATGCCACCCCTACAGACGAGCAGGAGGAAGGAGAAGGAGTTTAGAGGGGAAGAACTCCTCCATCTATCCCCCCTTGAAACAATTTACACCTATGCTGATGACATCCTTGTCCTTCTTGAGACCGACTCGAACCTCACCGATCTCCCACTGAATATATCCTCCTGTATCTCAAACCTCCAATCTTGGGCCCACTCCGTCCAAATGAAATTGAACGAATCCAAGACAAAACTACTTTGGCTTGGCCCAAAATTAGCCCAGCTACCCCCCTCAATCCCACTACCTTCCGGCTCCTCTCTGCAGCTCGAATTCTCCAATAAGGTCCTAGGTGTCATCATTGATTCTACACTGCCCTTCAACGACCACCTCAACTCCCTGGTAAAAAAATGCTATTTCAGCCTTCACATGCTGAGATCAGTAAGATCCTGTTTCCATCAAAATCACTTTGCCGTTCTCGTCCAATCCATCATCCTCTCCAGACTGGACTATTGCAATTCCATCTTCATATGCCTAACGAAGAAAAACCTCCACAGACTCCAGCGGATCCAAAACGCCGCGGCCAAACTTATCTTTTCTAAAAGTAAATTTGATCACGTCTCACCTCTCCTTTCCAAGCTCCACTGGCTTCCAATAACTTCCAGAGTCCGCTTCAAATGCATCAGCTTAACCTTCAAGATCCTCCACGGCATCCTTCCTCCATTAATTCCTCTATCCTGGAATTCCTCGAATCTTAGTACCTCCAGACCTACCCAAAAATCAAAACTTTCCTTCCCCTCATTAAAAGGCATCTCCCACCCAGGAAAACTGGGGACTTCCCTCCTCTTCAGACTCACCGAGCTCTGGAATAACCTCACCTCCCCCCTTCGGAACCTGAGTGCTCTCCAACCCTTCCGCAAACACCTGAAAACCTGGCTTTTCTCTAAAATCTAACCTCTCCCCCCCTCGCACATCCTAACTCTCTAACACTCTTCTCCCCTCCGATCTTCATCTAACCCTTTCCCTGGAGTTCCTTTCTTATTACAATCCCTGTAAACCGTGCCGAGCTCCACGACCATGGAGATGGTGCGGTATAAAAACCTAAGGTTTAGTTTAGTTTAGTTTAGGAGGAGAAAAAGCAGAAGGAAGCAGACAGCTAGAGAGAGAACTAGGGGTAGCGGCAATAGTTAGCTCCGCCCACCCCCAACATCACCCACCAGAGCTCCCCCTTAAAAGGGGAGGAGCCAACAGCAAACTAAAGGCTCGGGCAGACGAGCAGGAAGAAGGAGGTGTTTTGAGGGGCAAACAAAAGAGAGAGAAGAGGGGGAGAAAAAGCAGAAGGAAGCAGAGAGCAGAGAATTAGGAGCAGCAGCGAGAGTTAGCTCTGCCCAACCCCAACGTCATCCACCAGAGCTCCCCCTTAAAAGGGGAGAAGCCAACGGCGCTCAGCTGTTCAGCAAGCGTTAAAGATGCTTGCCTTAGCGAGAGCGTCTTCCGCGAAGGGCCTTAAGAAGGGAAGAGTCACTGAAGAAGAGCAAGAGGACAGCCATAGCAGACACAGAGGACAGCCACAGCAGACAACAGACTGGCAAGCGGACAATAAGAGAAGCAGCAGACAGAAGCAGAAAGTTGAGCTACCCAGTTTTCTGCACCGTCTGCCATAGGTATGACTACCTCTCCTCTGGGAGGCGGTCTTATGTATGCACGCGATGCGAGGAACTGAGAGCTTGAAGAAACAAATCAGGCTCCTGGAAGGCTGAATACTGGAACTGGAAGCACTTCGACCAGTGGAGGAGGACAGAGAGGCACAGAATGTCAACTCAGAGGAAACCATTGAGGAAGAAGTCAGTGAGTTAGAGAAGTTCATCGAGAATGCATACAGGGATGCTGTAGAAAATCACCAGCGACAGTAGAACTGCAAAGATACACCTACAAGGAGTGAGGACCACCTGGAGGACAACCACAAGGAAGAAATAGGTGACACAGTGAGATCTTGAAACAGCGGAGGGAACCCACATGAAGACAAGTCCGGTGCAAGCCAACGCTAGGATGGGGGAAGATGGAAGTGCACAGAAGACACGGACCTATGCTTGGAGAGATGGTCATACATCAGGGACACAGACATGCGGTTAAAGAGGCAAGAGAAGATAGAGAGGACAGAAATCGTCATGGGGGACTCCATCATCAGAAAAGTCAACAGCCATATAGCAAGAGGAAGACAGAATCAGCTGGTGACCTGCCTACTGGGAGCCAAGGTAGAAGACATAGTGAGCCGCCTCGACAGGATCATCGACAGCGTGGAAGAGGAAGATACGACGGTGGTGATCTATGTGGGGACAAACAACGTGAACAACAGGAACTACAGCAGGAAAGGACAGAAGGACCAGTTCCGGATCCTAGGAGGGAAGCTGAAAACCAGAACGCAGAGGGTAGCGTTCTCAGAGATCCTGCTGGTACCCAGGGCCGAGAAGAGGCAGATGGAGCTGCAAGCAGTCAACGCATGGATGAGGCACTGGTGTTAGGAAGAAGGATTCCACTTTGTGCGCAACTGGACAACATTCTGGAGGAAGATCAAGCTATTCAGGAAGGATGGACTCCACCTCAGCGGAGATGGAACGAGGCTACTTACAAGCAACATCATGAGAGAAATTGAGAAGTTTTTAAACTAAGAAGAAAGGGAAAGCTGACAGTCGACTATAGGAATCGATGGTTTGGGAATCGGTATACCCAGAGGATATCGTGCAAGAAGACAGCGGGGAAGACTCACCGGATCATAGGCAAAATAGAAATCATGACGGATCGAAAAGGACACAAGAGGGAAGAATTTGCAAGAAAGTAACAGGCGACAAACTCAAGTGTATATACACAAATGCAAGAAGCCTAAGAAACAAGATGGGGGAATTGGAAGCTATGGCACAAAAAGATAACCTTGACATTATCGGCATCACTGAAACATGGTAGAACGAGGAAAACGCCTGGAACACTGTGCTACTGGGATACAAACTATACCACAGAGACAGAGTAGGTCAAAAAGGTGGGGGTATTGCCCTATACATCAAAGAAGGAATTGTGTCTACCGGAGAGAACACGACGGAAACGAAAAAATAAGGTAGAGTATATGGGACAAAAGGAACGGAAACGAAGATCGGCACCTACTACCGACCCCCAGGACAATCTGAAGAAATTGATGAAGAGATGACGGATGAGATTAAACGCAATTGCATGGGAGGCAATGCAGTTATCATGAGTGACTTCAATTATCTGGGGATAGACTGGAACCTAGGCACCTCCAGCTGCAGTAGGGAGACCAAGTTCCTGGATGCTGTAGGCGATTGCTTCCTGGAACAACTTGTCAAGGAAAATACAAGAGGAAATGCAATTCTGGACTTAATTCTAAATGGACTATGAAAACCGGTGCAAGGTATAGAAGTAGAAGGGATGCTGGGAAGCAATGATCACAATATGATCCACTTCGTCCTGAATAAGGGAGCACAACATTGATCCAGAACGTCGAACACGGCACTGAACTTCCGAAAAGGAAATTACGAAGGGATGAGACTCATGGTGAGGAAGAAGATTAAGAAGAGGATAAGCACTGTAAAAATACTAGAGCAAGAATGGTCCCTTTTCAGATCACCGAGGCACAAAATATATATATATATATATATATATATATATATATATATATATATATACATACCACGTATCACCAATGGATCCAAAAGGAAAAAGAACAAGGAACCGGCATGGCTCACTGTAGCGGTGAAGGAAGCGATCAGAGAAAAGAAGACTTTGTTTAAGGAATGGAAAAGGTCAAAAACGGACTAAAACTGGAAAAAGCACAAACAACATCAAAGCAGGTGCTATGAGGCGGTAAAAAGGGCCAAAAGAGACTATGAAGAAAAAATTGCCAAGGAGGTGAAAAACTTCAAGCTGTCTTTTTGATATATTAAGGGGAAACGACCTGCGAAGGAAGCGGTGGGGCCACTGGATGACCATGGAATAAAGGGAGTGCTAAAGGAGGACAAAGCCATCGCCGACAAACTGAACACATTATTTGCATCTGTATTTATCGAAGAGGATATAGACAACATACCAGAAGCCGACAGGCTATACGAAGGAAACGAGGATAGGGAAACTGACAGGATTGACAGTTAGCCTAGAAAAGGCATCCATCCAAGGGTAATCAAGGAACTGAAAGGGACTATAGCTGAACGACTTCAACTAATAGCCAATTTGGCGATCAAATCGGGAAGGATTCCGGAAGACTAGAAAGTGGCGAATGTCACGCTGATCTTCAAGACAGGTTAAAGGGGAGATCCTGGAAACTACAGACCGGTGAGTCTGACCTCAGTACCGGGAAAGATGGTAGAGGTACTGATAAAGGATCACATCATTGATCACTTGATGGACACAATTTGATGAGGACCAGACAGCATGGCTTCTTGATGAGGACCAGACAGCATGGCTTCGGCAAGGGAAGATCTTGCTTGATGAACTTGCTGCACTTCTTCGAGGGAGTAACTAGGCAGATAGACAAGGGCAAGCTGGATTTTCAGAAGGCGTTCGACAAGGTCCCGCATGAACGGCTACTTCGAAAAATTGTGAGCTATGGAATCGGGGGTGAAATACTTGTGTGGATTAAAAACTAGTTGGTGGATAGGAAACAGAAAGTGGGGGTAAATGGACAATATTCGGACTGGAAAAGCGTCATGAGTGGAGTGCCGCAGGGTTCGGTGCTTGGACCCATGCTCTTCAACATATTTATAAATGACCTGGAAATTGGTACGATGAGCGAAGTGATTAAATTTGCGGACGATACAAAGTTATTCAGAGTGGTGAAGACGCAGAAGGTTTGCGAAGACCTGCAACGTGACATAAACACGCTTACGAAATGGGCCGCAACATGGCAAATGAGGTTTAACGTGGATAAGTGTAAGATGATGCATGTCGGTAACAGAAATCTTACTCACGAATACAGGATGTCTGGTGCGGTACTTGGAGAGACCCCCAGGAAGAAACCTGGGAGTACTGGTTGACAAGTCAATGAAGCCATCCACGCAATGCGCGGTGGCTGCGAAAAGGGCGAACAGAATGTTAGGAATGATTAAGAAGGGGATCACGAGCAGATCAGAGAAGATTATCATGCCACTGATATACCTCCACCTGGAATACTACGTCCAGCACTGGTTGCCATACATGAAGAAGGACACGGTACTAATCGAAAGGGCCCAGAGAAGAGTGACTAAAATGGTTAAAGGGCTGGAGGGAGTTGACATACAGTGAGAGATTAGAGAAAGTGGGCCTTTTCTCCCTCGAACAGAGGAGATTGAGAGGAGACATGATTGAAACATTCAAGGTACTGAAGGGAATAGACTTAGTAGATAGAGACAGGTTGTTCACCCTCTCCAAGGTAGAGAGAACGAGAGGGCACTCTCTAAAGTTAAAAGGGGATAGATTCCATATAAATGTAAGGAAGTTCTTCTTCACCCAAAGAGTGGTGGAAAACTGGAACGCTCTTCCGGAAGCTGTTATAGGGGAAAACACCCTCCAGGGATTCAAGATAAAGTTAGACAAGTTCCTGCTGAACCAGAACATATGCAGGTAAAGCTAGTGTTAGTTAGGGCACTGGTCTATGACCTAAGGGCTGCTGCGTGAGCGGACTGCTGGGCACAATGGACCACTGGTCTGACCTAGCAGCGGCAATTATTATGTTCTTATGTTCTTTCCTTCATCCCTCCACTATCTCACTAACTCTATCTTCTTCCCCCATCCAGCATATGCCCTTTTTCTTTATCCTCTCCTTCTATTCAGTATGTGTTCTTTTTCTCCACTTCCATTCAGCATTTGCTCTCCCTTCTCAAATGACATCCATCTGCCCCCTTTTCTCTCTCCCCTCTTCTCCCTACTTTCATCATCTGCCTCCTTCTCTCTCTCTCTTCTCCCTACTTCCATCATCTGCTTCCTTCTGCCCACTTCTATCATTATCATCTGCCCCCTTCTCTCTCTCTCCCTCCTTCCCCCTCACCTTAACGGGTCACCACTCGCCTTTTGTTCCGATTTTTTTTTTCCACATGGGGACAAGGTCGGCAACGCCTCCCCCCCCCATAAACTGCACTTCAGATCAACATACTACGCCATACTTTAATATTGTTACTTGCTTATTTTTTACTGCTGTAATTGACTGTTGCTTATTTTTGACTTATTGCTGTACACAACCTTGAGTGAATTCATTCATAAATGTAGTAAATAAATCCTAGTAAATAAAATAAATAAACAAAACACTTTAAACTTTGTTTACCAAGCCATCCTCAATATTCAAACATGTCAACATCAACACAGTAACACTCCAGTTTTTTTGGTAATGACCTAATCAAGGCTGAGTTCATATTTCCCCATGCATGATCTGTGGAGTCACAAAATTATGTTTGCTCCTTAAGGTCCATGGCAGTGACATTCATGGACCATCCCTCCTCCATTGCTTCCAGTTGAAAAAGCTCAGAAACTTTCAAAATTAATGTCCAACACCATCTGCATGAGTGGCAAAGCCTGCATTCAGTCAGTTGTGAAACACTTTCTTGTAACTTTCCATACTCCTTTGGGATGGGAGTTGAGGGTGGGGAGAATGTTAGGGATTGCATTGCACAGACTGCACTTCTGTTCTTCTTGTGACCTGATGAGCTGTGAGGAAATGCGGCTGAAGGAACATTTGAAAAGTCTTTTTTTAGTAGAGTGCAGTCTGTCATGGGAAGGAAATACCATTTAAAGAGCAGCTACAGAAGCTGTGATAGAACAGCAGTTAAGATCGGCAACGTCCATCCCCCCTCCCCCACACACACACACATCAACGTCAAGTAAGATCGGCAATGCGGTGCTTAGCCCAAAGCTTCCCCTCTGACATAGCTTCCTGTTTCTGCCCATGCAGTTCTTATCAGAGGGAAGCTTTGGGATGAGCACCGCGTAGCCGATCTTACTTGCCATTGATGCATGGGGGGGCCCATTGCCGATCTTAAGTGCCGGGGGGGGTGTTGCTGATCTTACTTGCTGTTTGAAAAAAAAGGCGAGGTGAAGGGAGACAACTGCTCTCAGTGTGCCCTTCTTCAGCGGGCCCCCCTAACAATTTTGGACCCTAGGCACGTGCCTACTGGACCAACCCTTTAATCTGGCCCTGTTCCTACCATTGTTTTCAGTATCACCTCTATGCTGATAACTCCCGGAGCTACCTCTCCACACCCGATATCTCTGTAGGAATCCACACCTGAGTCTCAGCCTGCCTGACATTGCCTCCTGGATGTCCCACCGCAATCTAAAACTAAATACGGCTAAGATTGAGCACCTTATCTTTTCATCTAAACTCATATCCTTCCTTCCACTATTCTCTATTTGTGTGGATAACACTCTTCTCCTCCCTGTCTTGTTAGCTTGCAGCCTCAGGGTAATCTTTGACTCCTTCTCTGATCACATCCAGCAAACTGCTAAAGCCTGTCACGGCTTCTATAACAGGCATGTTCAACTTCAAGCAGGTCGTGATCTACTTTTTCCGGCCAAAAGTGCCGGTGATCTACCACCATGAAAATTAAGTTTCAAATTAAATTTTAACCCAATAAAGTTGGAAGTTCCCCCCCCCCCTTTTTTTTTTAAATGAACCTGTCATTTACTTGGATGTGATCAGCTGTTAAGCAAATTAAGCAAAAACAAAACAGAGAGACAAAGATCCAGTAAGAACTGCAAGGGAAAATGGAAAGTACATTTTTTCTTAAAGTTTTATTGAGTAATAACTTTTTTTAACTGTCTTAATAACTTTCTTTAACTTTTATTGAGTAATTTGTGTTAATTTTAGGTTCAGTATTGATCCAGGCTAATCTTGCACAATCTTTAATATTTTGCTCTTGCTCATTAGTGAGACGTCTGAGCCTGCATTTCATCCACCAGCTTTTTGAAGTTGGGTGAATATTGTGTGAGGGCCAGTTTCAGGCAATCCTGGAGATGTTCATCTGTCATGGTGGAACGTTGTGTATGCTGTCATTTTCAGATGGGAAAATGCAGATTCACACAAATAAGTTGATCCGAAACAGGAGTATACAGCTTCACTGCATCTTCTCAAGTTGGGAAATTTGTCTCTAGGCACTAGCTTCCAAAACGATTCTTGCTCAGCACGGGTCTTGAGAAAAATGGCATTTTTAAGGGCTAATATTTTATTCTCATGAGATGGCTTGTTCAATGAGTAATTTTTACTGAAAGTAGCTGCAGTTTCTTTACTCCACAACTGTTCCAATTTTTTGGAAGCCACATAATCTATTTTTGAATTCCTGGATAACAGAACAGATTTCTGTCACAAACTTCTCGTTATGAAAAACAAAATTTAGATATTGTCCCAAATGGTCCTGCATATTAGGAAAATGATCAAAAGTGTTGTTTGCTAGGTCAGTGCAGTCATCATTAGCTCAATTTTGCTCTTATAAGATGAAACTGTACTCATCATCTTGCCAAGACATTTGTTTTTACCTTGTAGTTCAAAGTTCATATCACTTAGTTTGCCTGTAAAGTCAGTGAGAAAAGCCAGATCACATAACCACTCCTCATCTTTCAACTCTGCTTGGTCATATCCCCTCTCCTTCAAAAAACTTTTTATTTCATTCAGCAAATCATGAAATCTTTGCAGAAATTTGTTACTACTTAGCCACCTTACATCTGTGTGCAAAATGATTTCTGCTGCCCCTTCATCAAGAGCAAGACTGAAAAGTCATCTTTGAAGTGATCTTCCACAAACTGAATTTACAATTTTGAAAGTGATGACCATGACAGTCTTTGTATTGAATCTCTTGCTTATCAAAACTTGCTGGTGAATGATGCAGTGGCAAGAAAGGAAACCCTTAACCTCACCTTTCATTGCTCTTGATCCATCAGTAGTAATGGAAACAAATCTATGCAATGAAAGATTACACTTTGTCACAAAAGAATAGAAAGAACTGAATATTTTCTAACCGATAGTTCTCCCTTTTAAAGAAATCATTCCAATTACCATATTTTTCGCTTCATAAGACACAACTGACCACTAGACAAACCCAAATGTAGAGGAGGCTCTGTGGATCTTGGCTGAGGAAGGAGTGAGGCTGAGCACAAGGAAGCAGCATTTAAAAAAAGGTACCAGTGGAGGTGATTAAAAAAGTGTATTTGTTCCATAAGACACACCCACTTTTTTGGGGGAAAAAGTGTGTCTTATGGATCGAAAATTACGGTAGTTTTTCTTTAACATTGAGGTCTTCAAAAACCATCCGTATTAAGACTAGTAACTGGGCTATGTCTCTTATGTCTGTAGATTTATCTAGTTGGAGTGAGAAGCAACACAATTTGAAACATCCTTCAACAATTGTTCAGTTGTGTCTCCACAGATCTTTTCTATTCCACACACAACTGTGTTTCTTGACAATTGTATATCTTGAATAGCAGCTATGATCTCTTTCTTATTTTCAAATCCTTCAAAAAGATTGTCTTCTGCTTCAAGAAAACAATTTTTTTCAAATTTCCCTTCAGTGAAAGGTTTGCATTTATTTGCGATCAGGTTGCTGACCTTGAAGGATGCTATGGTTGCATTGACCAAATGTGACCTTGGCTTCGCCATCGATTTAAGTTCTTTGAGCTTCAGTTTACAAATTTCACTTTTGGGTGGAAAATCAGCATCAAACTTATTGCTATGCAGAGCTTTATAATGACGTTCCAGATTACCCTTTTTGGGCAAGGATACTGGGAGTTACAAATTAGACAACAACACTTGTCTTTCACCATGATGAAGAGGTAGTCCATTTCCCATTCATCATGAAAGTGTTAAGTTTTGCTCCGCTTTGGAACACTCATCTTCGTTATACTGGGGTGACTGGATGTAAGAAGGCCAAATCTGCTAAGTTAGTATAAACACTGGCTGAATCTGGTTCAAAACTGTCACTGTCCCAAAGTATTAAAGATCAACAGGAACTGAAGAGCTCTGGATGATGTGTAATACAAGGACTGGAAATGCCAAAACCAAACATTCAGTTCTAAATGTAAAAATAAGAATTCATCATACTGGCGCCAATAATCAAATACCGCCAAATATGTAACCTATCCTTAAAAACTGGAGAGATCCCGGAGGACTAGAAAATAGCAAATGTCATGCCCATCTTCAAGAAGGGTTCAAGGGGTGACCTGGGAAACTACAGGCCGGTGAGCTTGACCTCGGTCCCGGGAAAGATGATGGAAGCACTGATTAAGGACAGCATCTGTGAACACATAGAAAACAATGGACAGCTAAAGTCGAGTCAGCACGGCTTCTGCAAGGGTAGGTCATGCCTCACAAACTTATTGTACTTCTTTGAGGGGGTAAACAGCCAGGTGGATAAAGGGGAATCCATTGACATCATTTACCTTGACTTCCAAAAAGCTTTCGACAAGGTACCGCACGAGCGACTGCTTAAAAAGCTGTGGAAACACGGGGTGCAAGGGGAGGTCCAAAGGGGATGGGGAGGGGATGGATCAAAGAACTGGCTGGCAGGCAGGAAACAGAGGGTTGGAGTAAAGGGCCATTACTCAGACTGGCAATGG
Source organism: Geotrypetes seraphini (assembly GCF_902459505.1). NCBI lineage: Eukaryota > Metazoa > Chordata > Amphibia > Gymnophiona > Dermophiidae > Geotrypetes > Geotrypetes seraphini. The sequence continues at coordinate 409,759,727 of NC_047085.1, forward strand.
GTCACGAGCGGAGTTCCGCAGGGGTCGGTGCTGGGACCGCTCTTGTTCAATATATTTATTAATGACCTGGAGGCGGGAACAAAATGTGAGGTTATTAAATTTGCGGATGACACCAAACTCTATAGCAGGGTTGAAACCACGGAAAGACTGCGAAGATCTGCAAAGGGACCTAACGACACTAGAAGAATGGGCCAAAAAGTGGCAAATGAGCTTTAACGTAGGGAAATGCAAGGTCATGCATGTAGGGAAAAAGAACCCAATGTTCAGCTACAAAATGGGGGGATCACTGCTAGGGGTAAGTAACCTTGAAAGAGACCTGGGAGTGATGGTAGACACAACTTTGAAGGCGTCGGCACAGTGCGCCACAGCCTCAAGAAAAGCAAACAAAATGTTGGGTATCATTAAGAAGGGTATCACGACCAGGACGAAGGAAGTCATCCTTTCCACAGTATCGTGCAATGGTGCGCCCGCATCTGGAATACTGTGTCCAGTACTGGTCGCCATACCTCAAGAAGGACATGGCGGTACTTAAGGGAGTCCAGAGAAGAGCAACTAAACTGATAAAGGGTATGGAAAACCTCTCATATACTGACAGACTGAAAAAGCTGGGGCTTTTCTCCCTGGAAAAGCGGAGACTTAGAGGAGACATGATATAAACCTTCAAGATCCTGAAGGATATAGAAAAGGTAGACAGGAACAGATTTTTCAGATTATGGGGAACCACAAGTACAAGGCGGCACTCGGAGAAATTAAAAGAGGACAGGTTTAGAACAAACGCCAGGAAGTTATTTTTCACCCAGAGGGTGGTGGATACATGGAATGCGCTTCCGGAGGCTGTGATAGGCCGGAGCATGTTACAAGGCTTCAAAGAAGGTTTGGATAGGTTCCTAGAGGATAAAGGAATTGAGGGGTACAGATAGGAGTAGAGGTAGGTCATAGGGATAGTCAGGGACCACTGCTCAGGAAATGGGCTTGATGGGCCGCCGCGGGAGCTGGGCGAGATGGACCTCTGGTCTGCCTCAGCGGAGGCAACTTCTTATGTTCTTAAAAAAAAATTCAAACACCTGTCCAGCAAACCAGATAAAATCATATACTGCCAAACAAATTCAAATAACACCACACAATTTAATAAATTCTGCACATAGTGTAGAATCAGCGCAAAGGGAAGGCGAAATAAAATTGCAGTGTAGAATCAACGCAAAGGCTAGGCAAAAAAAAAATTGCAGAGGCAAGCAAAAGTCACAGTGGTTTCAACCAATTCAAAGGTAAGGCATAGGCAAGTTAGAACAAAATTGGAAAAGCCCGCCAAAATCACCAAATTCTTGACACTTTGTTGTGTCTGCCCGAAAATGTTTAATGAAAGCGAACTATAAAGTGGCCAATGACCAGCACACGATACAACTAATACACTAAGTGTATTCAGATAAAGCCTGGGCGAATGGCTATTGCCCAGTATATAACACACTTCTAAGGGGTGTTGGGGCAGGGGCTGGAATGGGTGATTCTGAGAGGCAGGAGGCCAGGTATTATGCTGGACCTATGGCATATTGTCACGAGGCATGGGCGGCAGCCCCCTGGGGTACCCACAAACTATAGGCATGAAAACAACAAGCGCCCCCAATACACCCACAGGCAAGATTCCCGCAGGCAGGGAAAAAAGACAGGCAAAGGATCAGCAGCGGCGGCAAGCCCTTGGCAGACGACCTGCCAGCACAAGCTTCCTCCTAGCGACGGGGAGAGCTACTGGAGAGCCAAGTGGGGCTGGCGATCTACCTCTGACCCCTCTGCGATCTACAGGTAGATTGCGATATACCTGTTGGACATGCCCGCTCTATAATATTATCAAAATCTGACCTCTTCTTTTTGAGCATACTACCAAAACCCTTATCCACACTCACTTCTCACTTAAATTACTGCAACTTGCTTCTCTCAGGTTTTCCACTCAACCATCTCTCTCCTCTTCAATCTGCTCAAAATTCTGCTGCCCTACTTATATTCCGATAGAACTGCTATACTCACATTACACCCCTTTCCTCAAGTCACTTCATTGGCTCCCCATCCAATACAGTTCAAATTCTTCTTATTGACTTACAAGTACATTCACTCTGCAGCCCCTCCATCTCTCTCCTCAATTTTGTCTCCCTATGCTCCTTCTCGTGAACGCTATTCATTGGGTAAATTCTTCTTATCCATACCCTTCTCCTCTACTACCAACTCCAGACTCTGTCCCTTCTATCTTGATGCACTGTATGCCTGGAACAGACTGCCTGAGTCAATATGTCAAGCTCCGTCTCCAGCAGTATTCAAATCCAAACTAAAAGGCCACTTTTTTCAGACTGCTTACAAGTACCAATCACCATATAAAGGGAGGTACACAGGGAGAGATATGGCCAGCAGGAAAAAGGAAGTCCCTATATAAGATGCTGGCGAGACCTCATTTAGAATATTGTGTACAATTCTGGAGACTGCACCTTCAAAAAGATATAAACAGAATGGAGTCAATCCAGAGGAAGGCTACTAAAATGGTTGGTAGTCTGGTCATATGGGGACATACTCAAAGATCTCAATATGTATACTTTTGAGGAAAGGAGGGAGAGGGGAGATATGATAGAATCATTTAAATACCTATGTGGCATAAATAGGCATGAGGCCAGTCTCTTTTAATTGAAAGGAAACTCCAGGGTGAAAGGGCATAGGATGAATATAAGAGGTGACAGGCTCAAGTGTAATCTAAGGAAATACTTATTTACAGAATGGGTAACAGATGCGTGGAATAGTCTACCAGTAGAGATTAGTGGAGAATTCAGAAAAGCATGGGACAGGCACATGGGATCTCTTATGAAGAGGAGGAGATAGTGGATGCTGCAGACTGGATGGGCTGGATGGGCTATTTTCCCTTTATCTGTCATCATGTTTCTATGTTAGAGGTGGACTATAATGCAAAGTTAATCACCTGTAGCAGGTGTTCTCTGATGACAGCAGGCATATATTCTCACATCTAAAGAACCCAGAACAGACAGTCAAAAAAATGTATTGTCACTTTAATCTTCAGGACTGCCCATATCGTACGCGTGCTGGTACCTCCCTGCTTGTTGTCGGTTTGCGGAACCTGTAATTCAGTAAGATAGCTAAGAAGCCAACTAGGGAAGGTAGGAGGGTTGTAAGAATATATCCCTGATGTCCTTGGAGAGCACCTGCTAGAGGTGAGTAGCTTTGCTTTCTCCAAGGCAAAGCATGCATCATATTTTCACATCTGAGACTCCCAAGCTGCGAGGGTTATGCCTCTAGGAAGAGGGTTGCTGGTAACTACCATGAACCTGGCAAAACTGAAAGGATTGGTGGTTAAGTTGGTATTTAGGCAGATAATACATTTTATAGAACTGGTTGCCCAAACTGACTATCCCATCTGGAATGAGTCTCCAAACAGTAATGGGACATGAAGGTATGAATTGAGGACCAACTTAGCTGCTTTACAGATGTCCTCAATAGATGTAAAATGATGAAGGGCTACAGAAGTTCCCACAGTTCAAATTTTATGAGCAGTGAACTGGCCTACAAGTGTCAGCCAAGCCAAGCATATGCAAAAGGAGCTCCAAGTCTGTTAGAATTGAACGACAGAAAGAGTTGAGTGGTAGTTCTGTGAGGCTTGGTGTGATCCAATTATTAAGCCAGTGCTCGTTTACAATCCAATGTGTGTAGAGCTGCCTCACCAGGATGAGAATTTGGTCTCGGGAAGAAAACAGGGAGAACTATGGACTGGTCAAGATGAAATTCAATGACAAATTTTGGTAGGAACTTGGGATGTGTTTGAAGGACCACGCAGTCATGGAAGAATGTTGTATATGGTAGGTCTGAGACTTGTGCTTGACATTCACTGATTCTGCGTACAGATGTGAGGGCCATAAGGAAGACCACTTTCCAAGTAAGATGCTTGAGGGAAGAAGTAGAAAGAGGTTCAAAGGGAGACTTCATCAGGGTGGATAGCACAATGTTTAGTTCCCATGTAATGGCAGGAGGTTTGAGAGGTGGCTTGGTATGGCATAGACCCTTCATGAATCTGGAAACTAAGGGATGTACAGATAGTTGTTTCTTGTCCAATGGTCAATGACGCCAATTGGATATGATCCTAAACGAGGAAAATCTACGAGATCCCCATCAACATGGATTTACAAAGGGAAGGTCCTGCCAATCCAATTTGATCAGCTTCTTTGACTGGGTTACAAGGAAGCTGGATATAGGAGAGTCCCTAGACATCGTATACTTGGACTTCAGTAAAGCATTTGATAGCGTCCCACACCGAAGGTTACTAAGCAAGATGAGTTTGATGGGATTAGGTGACACATTAACTGCATGGGTTAAGGACTGGCTCAGAGGCAGAACTCAGAGGGTGGTGGTAAACGGCATCCCCTCCGAAACAGCGGAGGTCATCAGCGGAGTGCCGCAGGGCTCGGTCCTGGGCCCAATCCTATTCAACATCTTTGTAAGAGACTTGGCTAAGGGGCTTCGAGGCAAAATTACATTATTCGACGATGACGCCAAACTATGCACCGTAATAGGCAAGAGCACAACAGAACAAAGCACAGTGCCTAACAAAAGCTCAATGCCCAACAGTATGACGCAAGATCTACTCCTACTGGAGCATTGGTCCAGGACTTGGCAACTAAGTTTCAATGCCAAAAAATGCAAGGTCATGCACCTTGGCAGCAAAAATCCATGCCAGACTTACTCCCTAAATAGAGAGACCGTAGCAAGGACTGTAGCAAAACATGACTTGGGGGTAATCATTAGTGAAGACATGAAGACTGCCAATCAAGTGGAAAAAGCTTCATCCAAGGCTAGACAAATCATAGGTTGTATCCGCAGAAGTTTCATCAGCCGGAAGCCCGAGGTCATAATGCCGTTGTACAGACCCCATCTGGAATACTGTGTACAATTCTGGAGGCCACATTACCGCAAAGATATGCTGAGAGTTGAGTCGGTTCAGCGAATGGCCACCCAGATGGTCTCTGGACTCAAGGATCTCCCGTATGAGGAACGGATGGATAAGTTGCATCTATACTCACTCGAGGAACGCAGAGAGAGGGGAGACATGATCGAGACGTTCAAATATGTCACGGGCCATATTGAGGTGGAAGAAGATATCTTTTTTCTCAGGGGGGCCCAGGGCAACGAGAGGGCATCCGCTGAAACTCAGGGGTGGGAAATTTCATGGTGACACCAGAAAATATTTCTTCACCGAAAGAGTGATTGATCGCTGGAATGATCTTCCAATGCAGGTAGTTGAGGCCAGCAGCGTGCCAGATTTTAAGAAAAAAATGGGATTGGCACGTGGGATCTCTTCATAAAGGTAGGTAAGGTAGGCAGACTAGATGGGCCATGGCCCTTTTCTGCCGTCAGTTTCTATGTTTCTATGACAGGTACCAATAACACTGAGATGAATTCACACGGAAGTAGTCTCGAGACCAGAACTGGAAAAGTGAAGAAGATAAGCCAGAATTGATGGTAAAGGACATATGATTATATCTAGCAAGTGCAGATTATATCAGACAGTGACGCAAGCCCATTTGATATGGTAGCACTACTATGTGGAAGGTTTCTGGAAGCTTCTATAATGGCAGATAGTATGAAAGCATTTACTCTCTGGGAGAGAGATACCATGTTATGAGTGCTAATGAGAGTAGATTAGGATGAAGGAGAGAGAGCCTTAGTTCTATATGAGCAATGCTGGAAAAACTTAAACTATGATGGGTTTCTATATACTGAGTTGCAGGAGAGGAAACCATGGTTGACATGGCCTCCAAGGTGCTATAAGAATCATGGTGGCTTGTTCTTGGCAAAGTTTAATTAGAGTTTTCTTGACTAGTGGAATTTGTCTCGCCAGTCAAGGAAAACCAATCAATACACAATCAGGCACAATCAGGAGTTCAAACACTTAAAATAGCTTCCAATATAGTTTGAACAATTAATATATAAGAGAAGCTATGCTTACATATATATTTAATAAATATTTTATTATGTAAATTCACTTTATCATATACCATACAAACATCAATATCTAATGAGATAGATCACCAGATATAAACCTAAAAAGATTATCTAATGAAGTTGATTCTCTAATAAGATTGAAAACCTTGAATTATTGGTATTCATTGAACTATTGTCCTTTTAATATGAAAAAGTCAGTTCCATATGTCTCAGAGATATACTTTCTGTATATCAAGGATATACTTCCTGTGTCCGATGAAGCAGTATATTGTATCTTGCATCTTTGTATCACCGCTGATCACATTAACAGTTTTATCAGCCAGCCCACACAGAACTGTGTTTCGCTAAATCAGCATCATCAGGAGCTGTAACCGCATCAGGTTTCCATATATTCTTGCATCTATATAATAAATATCGATTTATACATGTAATCCACAAACTACATTTTCCATAATAAATTATTACCACTTCAAAAAAATGTATTTACCTTTAATCCTTTAAATTTATTATAAAACAGCAACAGGGGTATTCCACCTCTGTTCTTACTCAAAAGGACCCAAAAGGTGAAGTAGAAAATAACCACACCTACTCATAAATCCCTATATATACACCACTCCCTTTCACAGTATTAATTTTTATTGCTAATTACAAGAGATTCCCACCTCCTTTTTTAAAAATTCTTTATTTATAAGTTTCAAATTTGACACTTTACAAGTCAAGAAAGGAAAAATACAATGTAAAATAAAAATGGAACTCAAAATTATTTAAAAGGTATCACCTTATTACAAAGTATAGTTAGTCCACTATATATCTTGGGGATGTAGCTGAAGATAAACTGAAATAAGACATAGGAAATATATCAAGAACTAAAGAGAGGGGCCTGAATTCCCATGAACATTTCTTTTTTGAGCTATTTGAAAACAGCAAGACTCATATAGGAGGTACTAACTGCTCTCTAGCTGAAATAAATTTAGACAACTGCTGCAGTTCAAAGAAAACATATCTATTATCTCTATTTGTCAAAATGCACTTGCAGCAATATCTTACTACAAAAGTTGCCCCTAACTGAACTGCCTGAGGTCTCAAAATGAGAAATTTTTTCCTTCTCTTCTGGGTAGAATGAGAGACATATCTGGATACATCCGCTATAATAAAACCCTAAGCACGCATGCGCACTTCAAACGACGTGATCCCTGCCTCCGTGATTTGTGCCTCCGTGGTGCCGCATGCGCAGTAGGAGCTTGAGGCGGTTTGAAATGTGTGCGGCGGTTTCCCCAGCAATGTTCCTGCCCCGATCTCCGATGCCGGCTGACTTATGACTGACCAGCAGCGGCAGCAGCTGCGGGGCATTTGCTAGGCAAGCCCACTTCGATAATGCGAGGCGGGCCGGCCTAGCAAAAGCCTCGAGGCTGCCCGGCCTAGCGGATGCTGGACAGGGAGCAGGTAAGGGAGAAGGGGTACTACTGAGACATTCCTGCCTCAGGACGCAAGGAGCCGAAACACAGTTCTAAAGCTCAATACCGCAATAGAAAAAGCTAGATCCAAGCTCAATCCCCAGCCCAGAGCATCACAGTACCCGTGGTCTCCATTTCATTTAATGAAGGGAAGGGTGGAACAGAAGCTTCCCACATGCAACAGGCAAAGGAAGAGGCATTGCAGATGCCTGACTTGGCCCAATGCCCATACGGGACGCTTTCTCCCCTTCCAACAGCTTAGACGGCCACAGTCTCCAGCTGTTCTCGGCACCGACCGTGTAGAGGGGGAATAACAGCTGGAAAACCGAGCCGGGAAATGGCACCGCTGCAGCTACAACGCATGTGTACACAGCAGGCCAGTGAGCAGGGAAGAGGTACTGCTGTACATGGGGGAGGTTAAAGGAAAGTAGAAGGGGTGCTGCTGTACAGGGGGGAGCAGGAAAGGAGTACTGCTGGACAGGGAGGAGGTAAGAGGAAGGGAGAAGGGCTACTGCTGGACAGGGGAGAGCAGGGAAGGAGTACTGCTGGACAGGGAGGAGGTAAGAGGAAGGGAGAAGGGCTACTGCTGGATAGGGGGGAACAGGGAAGGGGTGCTTCTGGACAAGCGGGAGGAGAAAGGAATGGAGAAGGGCTACTGCTGGACAGTGGGAGCAGGAAAGAGGTGCTGCTGGACAGGGGGGAGGTAAAAGTAAGGGAGAAGGGAAGACAGACAGGGGGAGAGAGACAGAAAGGAAAAAAAGACAGACAGACAGGAGGTAGGGAGAGAGATAGAAATAAATGCCTAAGTCTACACATCTATTCTAGCATCCATTAATATAACGGGCTAAAAAACTACTTCTTATAATATTAGTAAAAAAGGGAACATCCTTATATTTAAAAAACCTCTTAAGCATCCATTCCCTATCAGAATCAATAGCAAACTGTACAATTAATATTGTTGAGACTCGAACCTCAGTATCCAACCTCTCCAAGAAATTAGTCAAATCCAAACTGTCCGCAGACAGATTGGGATTTTGAGATTTAACTCTTGTTAGAAGGTAATATATTTTTGAGAGAGGTGGATATGAGATTTCTGGGACTTTCAGAATTTCACTCAAATACCTTTTAAACATTGCCAAGGCAGTTGTAGGATGAACTTTCGGAAAATTAATAATGTTTGTAGGAAAGCCAAATTACCAGTGGCCTAGAGGTGAAAGTTATTGATGATGTTCTCTTGGGACACGAGTCCTTGACCATTTTAGGTGTAAGGCTTGATTCTGGATTAACAATGAAGCTGCAAGTAACTAAGACCATTCAATAATGTTTTGCACAAATGCATTTGTTATACCGATTAAAACCAATGCTAGTGCCATATAATTTTTGAACGATTGTTCAGGCTATGGTTTGGCTAGACTTGATTACTACAATGCCCTGTACCTTGGAATAACAAAAAGCAAGAAGCAGAGCATTGCAGGTTATACAAAACGCAGCAGCACAATTGATAATGGGATCATATTTCACCACATCTCCAAAAATGAGACTGGTAAAATGACTTTCTGTTGTGCAGGAGTTAAGTTATGGAACTCCTTGGTGGGTCATATACGAAATTGCTGTGAAAAGGGCAGGCTTAGAAAACTACTTAAGACACAGTTATTTGTAGATGCCTTTTTCTAGCTCTCTCTAGTAAAACTGATGAACTATCCACGATCTTTAGTATCCAAATTATGATATCTTTCTGAGGTTTGTTTGCATGTTTATTTTATCACATGTCTATATTATCATATATTTGTTTTATCTTGTGTTTATTTTAATATTATGTATGTAAATTATGTAAACCGCTTAGTTTTAAATGGTATATAAATTTTAAAAATAAAATAATAAATAATAATCCAGAGATTACATCTCCTAATAGAGTTTTCCATCATTTCTTGTTTAAAATGCAAACTAACACAGTCCTTGGCCCAAGTAAGAGCTTGTACTTCCAAAGTTTTTATCTTAGTCTCAAAGTCACTCGATTTACTCTCCAAATTCGCTACCTTGGTTTTAAGTTCCAAATTCTCTGAAAGCACAGTAGTACACCGGGTATAAAGTTGCTGAATTTGATTCCCAAGAGAAACTTGCATATTTGATATAGCATTCCAAATTGATTTCATTGTGAAGACCTTTGGCCTCTGTAAGGGAACAATCTCTATTCCAGAGCTCCCTGCAGCACCCAGTGTGCCTGAACCCACTTCAGTTATAAGGGAAACTCTTTGAGCTTCCTGTAAGTCTCATCGTCAACTGCACAGATGTTAATGGCTCCTCCTGCCCCCTTCCAGAGTCGGTCCTCCTGCTCCTTGAGGCCAACAAGAGGGTTCCCCGGGCCGGCACATCCAAAAACGACTCCTCTGTGCACCGGGACAGTACAGCGGACTTCGCTCTTTGGAGGACAGAGTGACACTCGAAGGAGAGATCACGCACCTCAGTTTGCATGTTCTCTCCAGCCGTGGAAACCTCTGATTGTTGCGTTCTTGTTGTGTCCATAAAGGCATCCATTGGGCTAGTTTGCAAAACACATTCGTCCCGGAAAACCCAAACTTTTAACTTTCTTTTTACCATCCTGTAAACAGGGAAAAATTCTCATCGAAGGCACGATAGCATCTCCGCGGAAGCATCAGGGCGCCATCTTAGGTAAGCTCCTCCCCAGATTCACATCTCCTAACCTTCTGATTACAAAACATTCCACTCTACCTCCTTGTTAAGTCAAGTTCCATTGTTTTCCACTGGTAAACACTGTTCCCTGCGTAATAATGCTTCTGACACATTCCCCCCACCCCTAACAAGTTTAACCTGAATCAACACTACAAACCGTACGTCATCAATTTGATGTCTCGCTTCTACCCAATGGCCAACCAGAGGGGTTTCCAACTTTGTTAACCTCAAATTGCTCAAATGTTGTGCAATTCTCAGCTTTATTTTTCATTTGGACTGTCTGATGTACCATTTCCTGCAAGGACACCTTATGCAATATACTACTTGACTCGTATTACAATCAGAATGGATTCTCAAACACAGTCAAGGAGAAAGACATCTGAATCTAGATGACTGGGAGTGTAGTCTGGAACAGAAGAGTGAAAGTTTGTTGTTAGGGGGGAGGGGGAGACAAAGAGGTCTTCTTCGAGGGTCTCCTCCAATCCAAGAATATCCATCGCAAAAGGGGCATGTTGAACAACCACTCATAGATTAGAGGAGTCTACTCAGCTTGTCTGCTAAGATGTTTTGTTTTCTTGCTAAGTAAACTGCCTTGAGGAAGATGTTGCGAGTAATTGCCCAGGTCCATATTTGTATCACTTCCTGGCAGAGTGGGTGAGACCCTGTGCTGCCTTGTTTGTTCAAGTAAAACATAGCTATTTGATTGTCTGTATGATTGGGTAACAAGAAAGCTGGATATAGGGAAGTCCCTGGACGTCGTGTACTTGGACTTCAGCAAAGCGTTTGATAGCATCCCACACCGCAGGTTATTGAGTAAGATGGGTTCGATGGGACTGGGTGAAACATTAACCGCATGGGTTAGGGACTGGCTTAGAGATAGACTTCAGAGGGTAGTGGTAAACGACGGAGGTGATTAGCGGAGTGCCGCAGGGCTCAGTCTTGGGCCCGATCCTATTTAACATCTTCATAAGAGACTTGGCTGAGGGGCTTCGAGGTAAAATTACATTATTCGCCGATGACGCCAAAATATGCAACATAGTAGGCAACCGCTCAACAGATGAAAGAACAGTGCCCGACAAAAGCTCAATGCCCGACAGTATGACGCAGGACCTACTCCTGCTGGAGCATTGGTCAAAGACTTGGCAACTAAGTTTCAATGCCAAAAAATCCAAGGTCATGCACCTTGGCGGCAAAAATCCATGCAGTACTTACACCCTAAATGGTGAGATCCTAGCAAAACTGTAGCAGAACATAACTTGGGGGTGATCATTAGCAAAGACATGAAGACTGCCAATCAAGTGGAGAAAGCTTCATCCAGGGCTAGACAAATCATGCGCTGTATCCGTAGAAGTTTTGTCAGCCATAAGCCCGAGGTCATAATGCCATTGTAAGATCCATGGTGAGACCCCATCTGGAATACTGTGTACAATTCTGGAGGCCGCATTATCAAAAAGATGTGCGAAGAGTTGAGTTGGTTCAGTGAATGGCCACCAGGATGGTCTCAGGTCTCAAGGATCTCCCGTATGAGGAACGACTGGGTAAGTTGCAGCTGTACTCACTCGAGGAACACAGAGAGAGGGGAGACATGATCGAGACGTTCAAATATGTCACAGGCCGTATCGAGGTGGAAGAGGATCTCTTTTTCCTTAAAGGACTCACGGCAACAAGAGGGCATCCGTTGAAAATCAGGGGTGGGAAATTTCATGGCGACAGCAGAAAATATTTCTTCACCGAAAGGGTAGTTGATCGCTGGAATAATCTTCCACAACAAGTAATTGAGGCCAGCATCTTGCCAGATTTTAAGAAAAGATGGGATTGGCACGTGGGATCTCTTCATGGAGGTAGTTAGGGGGTGAGCCATTAGTGTGGGCAGACTACATGGGCCGTGGCCCTTTTCTGCCGTCATGTTCTATGTTTCTATTTGATTCTGAAGGCGATCCTGGAAGGTGTTAAAGGCACTGCAAATTTTCTGGAACTCCAGGAGATTGATGTGGAGAGTTTTTTTGTGAAGAATCCAGATGCCTTGAGTGTGTTGACCGTTGAGGTGGGCTCCCCAGCCTAGCATGGAAGCATCTGTAGTAAGCAACTTCTGGTATGGTGGGGACTGAAAGATAAGGCCCCTGGTTAGATTGGACAGAAACATCCACCACAGAAGGGATTGAGTGAACTGTGAGGTCACTTGTATTGGTTGAGATAGAGGCTTGAGTCCACTGAGAGGAGAGAGCTTATCGCAGCACTTGGAGGTGAAGACGTGCAAATGAACTGTGGATGCAATGTGACCCAGCAAACCTAACATTTGATATGCAGTGATGTTTGGTAGAGAGGAAACTTTCTGGCACAGGTAGATAAGATTGTCAACTCTCTGTAGAGGTAGAAAAGCTCAAGCCTGGATTGTGTCTAGAAATGCTCTAGAATTGGATGGAGACCTCCAGTCTTTTTTGGTATCAGGAAAGATTTGGAGGGAGTAGAACCTTCGGCCCCTCTTTCATTGAGCTGGAAGAGGGCTGAGAGCTCATGATGGAGAGTCTTTTGAAGGGAGTTCAAAAATATTATTTTAAAGGATAGTTCAGAAGTTTCTGCAGTAAGTGAAAGGCATAACCGTGGTCCACCACTTGGAGGACCCATTGCTCTGATGTTATAAGGGTACAGCAATGGTAAAAGTGCTGGTGTGCTTCATAGGGGAAGAGCCTGAGGGAGAGAGAGAGAGAAACACTGGCAATTCTCTCTAGAAGGGTGTCATAAAGATTGTAATTGCTTGGATTGTGACAGAGACTGAGGCTTCTGTTGTCTCTGCTGTCTAGGATGCCTTTAATTTGTTGTTCGAGATGATGTAAATGGCTGATTATACCTACACTTGGAGGAGTAGAAAGTAGAGCATCTTGAGATATTGGAATACCGTTTGAAGATTGTGCCTGTGAAGATTGTACATTAAACAAGGTTATCATACAATCCGTGTGCTTCTTGATTCGCTCTGTAGTCCCCTCAATGCAATCCAGAAACAAATTGTCACCTATGCATAGGATTATTGGAGACTTGGTCTAAATCTGAGAGATAAGTCTGCCTGTGCATTGCAATAGACACTGCTGAAGTGTGGGAGGTGACATCAAATGTTGATCTGACCATATATTTTCTGGTCTCTAACAAATCATTGGTCATATGTTGAAAAGATTTGAGCTGATCCAATGGAAGCTGGTAACTGTTAATCTAATCTAACCTGGTATTTGTGCGTTACACTATACCTACAAAGTTCAAGGCGACTTACAGTAAGAAAAGGAGAACAGATTAGTACATTGCTGACATCCTGGGATAAACATTATAATATTAGGTTGCACTAGAGGGGAAAAGTAAGACTTTTGGGATTTCTCAAGGTAGAGATATCCACAGGAGGTACATTAAGAGAGCAATCAGAGGAGGAGTAAAGCACAGCAAAGTCCAGAAGTAGTGGAAGACAGTTGCACCATTAGCTAGTGAGTAGCTGAGTACAGTGCCAGTTAAAGTCATTAGTTGGCATGTAGCTGAGTTCTTGGTTACTGCATAGTAGTTGGATGAGGTGATCAGAGCTGAAAAATGTTGAACTAGTGGCTGGTAGAGAGAGTCGAAAAGTAGTTTCTTATGAAATGTGGTGTAGTTGGGTTCTGTTCTGACAGTTTCGGTGAGGTTGTTCCAAGTTTTCATACCCAAGAATGTGAACATTGAGTGGAATACTCTTTTGTATTTGAGGTTTTTTGTTGTGGGGAGGTTAAATTGAATCCTGTCGATATTTGTGTGTGAAGTGTGGAGAACAGGTGAATTAGTAGCACAGCGAAGTTTCCGTAGAGTATGCGGTATATGATGCAGGATGCTTTGAATTTTATTCGAGATGAGACGGGTAGCCAGTGAAGTTGTTTGAAGTAGTTGGAGCTTGAGTCGTATTTTTTTCAGTTTGAATATGAGTCTTGTAGCTGTATTTTGTATGTGCTGCATTTTGCAAATAAAGGTGGTGTTAGTACCCATGTAGATGGAGTTGCAGTAATCTAGCTGGGACAAGATCAGCATCTGCACGAGCAAGGCAAAGTGATGTTGATGGAAGTGTGGTCTGGTGAGTCTCGGTTGTCTCATAGTGAAGAAGGTTTTCTTCCAGAGGTTAGAGATTTGCAGATCCATTGACAGCATGGAATCCAAAATACTGCCCAGATCTTTGGAGGATTTTTCTACTGTGAGGGTGTTACCTGTTTGGAGAGTGATGTTTGCCATGGTTGTCTGTTGTGGGGTATGAAAGTAAAGAATTTGATTTGAGGCATTTAGCTTTAGTTTGTTGTTTGTTGCCCAGGGTTGTATTGTGTCTATGTTGTCTGAGATTTTTTGGATTGTATCAGTTTGGTTACTGGTTATTGGGATGAGGAGAAGGATGTCATCTGCATATGACAAGATGCACTCATCATTGAATTTAATCTCTCCAAGTGAGCTCATAAATAGGTTGAATAATATAGGGGAGAGCGGGGAGCCTTGAGGCAGAATGGCTTCCAGAGATTTGAGATAAAATGTTATATAAAAGTTACAATTGAGTATTATTAGCGAGCATGGTTGCTTGGAATATCCATGTGCCAAACTTATCCAAGGTTTTGCCCTCTCTGCCTGGTGGAGTACTCTTATAAGTATGACGGCTGCTTGCTCGTTTTAAGGCAGACTCTATCAGAGACTGGTGCTATAGTTGTGGTCTATCAAATCTAGGACAAGTCTAATTTACATGGAGCCACTGGAATAGAGTGGGGTATCCCAATTTTTATAGAGGGCTTCCTTCATAAGCTTATAGAATGGTACCTTGATACAATCTTTAGGATACTTCTTGTAGCCTAAGGTCTCCATGAGTACTGCCTAAAGCTCCTCTTCTGACTCCATGTTAATAGAGAGTGCCTCCTCTATCTGTCTGATGAAGTTAGTAAAGGATAGAATTTCAGGAAGAGATGGAGACTGATATCATCAGCAGAGAAATTTGGGTAGTCATTGGAAAAGCATGGTGACTAATCTCAGTCAGAGTTCTCAATGTCAGCTCTTCTGGTAATGAAACATTGAGAACGTTAAGAGTGAGACAAAGAGCATCGGCGTGAGGTTGGAGTGCTCTGCTTCCTTGAAGAAGACACATATGTTGTGCGTCTCTTTAATGCAGATTACTTAATGTCAAGGTGTCTGAGATCGATGCCTCAATGTACTGTGTGGTGATGCTCAGACTAGGCTGAACCTGGGATTCACGATGCAGGAGTTTGCACTGGATGCAACTGCAGAATCCTAGCTAGTTCTTGCTTGAAGCTGTTCCTTCAGCAATTGCACCAGTCAAAGGGCTCAATGGTCCGTGGAGGTTGAGTAGATGTCAACGAAGGGAAATGAAAGAAAAGACAAAATAATGACAAAACTGAATGAAAAAAAGGAACCAGAAAGCATTAAAAAAGGCTACATAAGAACATAAGAATTGCCACTGCTGGGTCAGAAAAGTGGTCCATCGTGCCCAGCAGTCCTCTCCTGCAGCAGACCCTAGGTCAAAGACCAGTGCCCTAACTGAGACCAACCCTACCTGCATACATTCCGGTTCAGCAGGAACTTGTCTAACTTTGTCTTGAATCCCTGGAGGGTGTTTTCCCCTATAACAACCACCGAAAGAGTGTTCCAGTTTTCCACCACTCTCTGGGTGAAGAAGAACTTCCTTACGTTTGTACGGAATCTATCCCCTTTTAACTTTAGAGAGTGCCCTCTCGTTCTTCCTACCTTGGAGAGGATGAACAACCTGTCTTTACTAAATCTACTCCCTTCAGTATCTTGAATGTTTCTATCAAGTCCCCCCTCAGTCTCTTTTTTTCAAGGGAGAAGAGGCCCAGTTTCTCTAATCTCTCACTGTACGTCAACTCCTCCAGCCCCTTAACCATTTTAGTCACTCTTCTCTGTACCCTTTCGAGTAGTACTGTGTCCTTCTTCATGTACGGCGACCAGTGCTGGATGCAGTACTCCAGGTGAGGGTGAACCATGGCCTGGTACAGCGGCATGATAACCTTCTCCGATCTGGTTGTGATCCCCTTCTTAATCATTCCTAGCATTCTGTTCGTGTAAACATAAAATGATTTGCATCACTTAAGCAAAACTTCAACAGCTCTGTTGCTCATACCATTCAACTGAGTCAAATTTTAACTGACTTGCTCAAGATCACAAGGAACAGCAGCAGAATATGAACCTGGCTTCCCTGGTTGTAAGCCCATTGCTATGAACTACAAGGCTACTCCTCTACTCCACTGCCCCCTGACTATTCTCCTTATTTCCCCTTCCCTACTCCTCTCAGTTCTACTCCAGCTCCCTTCCTTTCCAATCTTCTAATCCTATTCCAAATCACTCCTCAAATTATTAGTCCACTGCTCAAAACTACTTACATTTTGCTTCTACTCTTTCCTCTTATACCACCTTACCACCAAACAAAGCCAATATAAATTATATGGATGACATTAAAAAAAAAGAATCTATTTAGAGACACTTTGGTAGTCATTTTGCAAAGCAAACAGAAATATCCCCCTTCAAAACCTGCAAAAATTCTCAAAAAAAATTTTCCCCAATTCTCAGGCCTATGTTTCTCTCTTCCTTTGGAATATTATAGACCCATTTTCCATGTGAACTTCTGGTCAATACTTTCCTGTACTGTTCTGATAATAGCAATAAAAATATTATATGGAATTAAACATCCATACTATAAAAAAGTCCAATGTATATAAATTTAATAAAGTATGAGTATGAACCATAAAAGTTAGTAACACTTTATTCATACACTTTACATTAATTACTTCATATGATGCTCTATACAAACAAAAATATTGGGCAGAAAGCGTTGATACCTAACTTTTAATGAATAAGGTGAAATACCCAATTTAAGTTCATATCACATTTTCTACTACTAATAATAATAATAACTTTATTCTTTTATATCGCCATAACCAAATGTTCTAGGCGGTTTACTCTAAAAAGAGCTGGACAATCAGCAAAATATAATAATATAGTAAAAAATACAAATATTTGTAAAATAGAATTTCAATAATAAAACTCACTAAGTAATAAACTTATCAAACAAAGATAATTTCCAAAAACTGCAATAGGATAACACAGCTTGCTGAATACATTTATCTAACCAAGATTGTTGCCTACCAGCTCGAAATGCTAGGGTCCTATCTAAGAAGGTCTTATATCTACAATATCTTAAAATCCATGCACATCTAGGATTTGTTTCTTGTTTTATTTAATATATGTACATTTATCTTATAAAATTAATAAAAACATTGGAAAAAAAATCCATGCACTATTTATAGCACTTTAATAAATAGTTCCCTATGGAATTACTATGCCCCTCTTTTATTATGGCCCCCTTTTTTTAAAATAATAAGTAATGAACTAAATGAATAAATTAAAGTTTGTAGTTTAAAAGCTAGGGAGGATGGGCTCAAGACGGTGATGTAAGCAGGAGCAAGAGAACTGTGTGGCTTGTCTCTCTGAGAAAACCCGAAATGGGTATAGCTCCATAATCTGAGGCTTGTTCCCTTATTTACAAAATCCTTTCAGTATCATTTTGGCAACTGGTGGTTTATACATTTTTTAATTTAATTAGGTAACCACCTGGGTTTTTCCCATTTATTGTTGTACTCCTTTTATCAAGCCACGTTAGGGTTTTTAATCACTGGCTGCTGAATTCCTATCAACGTCTGAGCTTTTAACGCAATGGCCAGTGATTAAAAAACAAATATATGCCCGCCTTTATCAAGCTGCATTAGGGTTTTTTGTTATACAGTAGTTAATGCTATAAAAGATGAACATGCTAAATCAATCATGGGCAAACTACGGCCTGTTTAGTATTTTTATACCGGCCCGCTGACCGCGAGCCCTACATACCTCCCTCCAGAGCAGCGTTGGGCCGGCAGCACCCTAAACAGGCTGCTTTGCAGCCTTCTCTTAACAAAGAATTCCCTCTGCCGCATCACTGATGATGTCATCAGTAACTCGGCACACGGAAAGCTGCGATGAGAGAAGGTCATGAAGCAGCCTGTTTAGAGTGCTGCTGGCTCGACGCTACTCTGGAGGAAGGTATGTAGGGCTCACGGTCGGTGGGGTTCAGATGGGAGGGAAGGATGGAGGGTCAGCAGGGGTTCAGCTGTGCGGCAGGTGCTTAAGGGTTCTGCTGCACAAGGGATGGGAGGGAGGGAAGAATAGAAGCTGGGCAAGGGTTCTGCTGCACAGGGGGATGGGAGGGATGGAGGGATAGAAAGATGCTCTTGGTCCAGCCTCTCTTAAATTTGAGAATACACTGCTGCCCACAAGTCAAAAAGTTTGCCCACCCCTGTGCTAAATGCTCCCTTTAAAGCACCTTTAATTGAAAATCATTTTGGCTATATTATCTTTGTTGCTAAGGATGTGCATTATAGGTGGCAAGCACTGCTTAAGGAAAAATGGTTTTAAAAGAGTAAATAAAACAAATCTAACAAAATAATTCACTGCTCTGATAGACTTGGAGTAAAGCTCAAGGATTATCTTTGAGGCATACTAGATTAATTTGATGCTTCCAAAATTATTTTTGATATAAATTTATTTTAAAGTTTAAATTTCTTCTCATCCACAGTGACCACAGTGCATAGAGCAGTATCACAAAACTGCTAGAAGAATGCTCATCAAAAAAGACAGCTACAAATAATTAAAATGTCCTGCACTAATCATACAATCCCTTTCAAATGTGTGAATTTCATTAGACAATCTTGCAAATTAGACACTGCTATTCTGTATAAAACAGCCACCAGGAAAAAAAATTAAATGTCCAAGCATTGCCCTTTAATAGTCCAATTTATATGGGTAAAACACAAATATTATATTTAAAAAAAGTTAATAAAACAGGAAAAACTGAACTGTGGCTACTTTTCTGGAACTCTCAGAAAATATTATATAAAATTAACATGTAGAGTCAAAATATGATGAGAAGTTCATCATCAACTGTATGTTTTGAAAGCTTGTACTACATATTTTCTGTTAAGTTCATTAAACTATACAAAACAGCTCTATGAGACCACTTTTTATCAAGCCACGTTAGGGTTTTTTTTTTTATCACCGGCAACTGTGGTAAAAGCTACCAACACTCATAGAAGTTCCAATGACATTGGAACTTTACCGCAGCGCCCAGCGATATAAAGCTAACGCAAGCCTGATAAAAGGGGACCTAGATAATTTGAGGACCCCTTATTATCAAGCTGCAGTAGAGCATTTAGCACAGGATAGGCGAGGTAAATTCTCTGACACTCATAGGAATTGAAATGAGCGAGCAAATATTTCACTGGCGCCACGCTAAAACGTTCTACTGCAGTCGATAAAAGGGGGCCTTGATCAAATGTGAATGCCACATGCATAGTCACAAAAGAAAGTTGAATTTACCGTGCATTCTTAGTGAAACCTTCTTGGGCTCTGGTGGTATATCTATGTGAACAAATTTCCTGGTTCTTAATTTGTCTCCTTGATCTCTGGTCCCATCTGGCATGGTTTCCATGGCAATGTCTGCTTCCATGTCACTACTAACCTGCCTGGTCACATTCTAACATTGCCTGGAAGGGACGGATTAAAAAAAATCTGAACTAGATAAATAAAGAACAAAAAGGCATATTTTATATAAAAATAAAAAAATACATAAAAATAACAATAACCAAGATACATGTATTATAACAATATTTCAATTTGGGGAAAGAATGCAGATCATCGTTCATAGAATTCTTTTCAACACACATGTACCTATGTAGCTGTATTGTCTCTGTTTGTGTCTGACTTAGAGTGCATGTATGGGGCAGCTCTGTTCATGGCTTTCCCTACATACACTTTTCCTCAGCTGAAATAGTATAGGAAAAACATGCAGGGCCTAATCCTAGATGACAACAGTAAGTTTCAAGTTTATTGAAGTTTTATTTTCCACTTTAATTACCAAAGTGGTGTGCATTGTACAAAATTTATAAAAAAAAATAAAATAAGTATAATGGGGAAACGAGAACATAAATTACAACAAATAGTTGACGATACAAGCTACAAAAGGGAAATGGATGGGATACATTTCATAAAATAAAAGAAAGGGAGAAGGGAATTTATAACTAGGATTAAATGCATGAGAGTCAGACAACAGCCACCATTATCTGAGTCTCATATGCATTTAATCCTAGCTATAAATCTCACAGACATCTTTAAAAAGAAAGGTTTTAAGGCTAGATTTGAACTTGCTAAGGTTAGTCTCCTGTCTCAGGTCCAAAGGAAGGGTGTTCCACAAAGTGGGCACAACCACTGAATTAATAGACTTGCGTGTGGTATCATAAAATAATTGTCGAACCGAAGGGGACTGTAGAGATGCTACTGTGATGAACAAAGTGAACGCGAAGTTTCATATGGAATCAATAGCCTGTGGATAAATATAGGGGTATGATTAGTTTGGACTGTGAAAGCAAGGAAAATAATTTTGAATGCAACAAGCAAATTTTTTGGCAAATATAATTTTATTGCAGTATTTTGGATAAGTTGTAATCTCATGATCTCCTTTTCAGTAATACCCTGGTAAAGAGAATTACAGTAGTCTAAAGTAGAAATAACCAAAGAATGAATGAGAATATTGAGCGACTTTCGATCTAGAAGAGAGAAAATAGATCTTATTATTTTGAGTAAAAAAAACAACCAACCATTTTTGAACTACTGAGCTTATTTGTGCGTGGAAAGTTAGTTTGTTTGTCAAAAACCACTCCTAGGAGTTTGATAGTAGACAGTAGAGGGGCTCATTATTCACAGCATTAGACTTACAAAAGTTCCTTAGGTTACTATGGAACTTGTAAGTCTAGGTGCTCCTTTTACTAAGCTTGTGCTAGCAGTTTTAGCACGCGCTTAGCGCATGCTACAATGCCGCACACACTAGACGCTAACGCCTTCATTGAGCTGGCATTAGTTTTTCCACGGGGGTTGGTTTAGCGCGGAAGTTAGCACATGCTAATCTGCAGTGCGTGCTAAAAACGCTAGCACAGCTTAGTAAAAGGAGCCCTAAGCACTTTGAAAATATACCTCTAATTGTATTGGGATAGAGCAAATACACATAATTGAACTGTGAGGGATTCCTTTTCTTTTGCTGACAAAAAAAGCATGGCTTTAGAATTTGTAATTGCTGAGTGATAGAAGATTTGGCCAAGCCAAGTGCTAATCATATTCAGTTTTTGGCTGATTATCCTGAATTTCAAAACTGATTGTGTGTTTGAACTGGATGAATAAGTTGGATATAATCCGCATACACAAAGACCGTGAATCCTATTGATTATACAATGGTCAGAAAAGGGACAAGGAATAGATTGAAAAGCATGAGTGATAAGATGGAACCTTGGGTGACACCTGAACCTTGTGAATAAGGATCTGAAGAGGAAGTTTGAAGGCAGACCTGCTATTGTCTATTAGAGAAGTATGAAGTAAAACCATTTAAGGCAGTTCCTGAAATACCCAAAGAATCAAGATGGTTTAGAAGAATTCAATGGTCAATTATATCAAAGGCTGCCATTAGATCTAAAGAAATCAAAAGGACAGATTTTCTCTGATCTAGGTAGTTCCTGATCAATGTTAACTAAACCTAGGAGAGAAAGCTCCATAGAATAGTGAGGTCTGAAACCTGTTTGATTTGGGTGCATTGCATTTGTTTTCTTCAGGAATGGTGTTAGTTGATTGAAACACTATAATGTTAACTGAAAGCCAAAACCTATGGGAATGTAAATTCAAAATCACAAATAAGGTTACTATCCCACAACTAAAAGTTGTGTCATGTTGAGAGGAAAGGTCTCAGAGATCCTGCTTTTCAAGAACATTTAAGTGCTTTTCAATAACATTTAAAATAAGTGCAATTTATTTATTTATTGAAAAAGTTAAAAAAAAGTTTAAAAGTTTAAAGATTTAAATCAATGAGTGAAAGGTTTTGGTCGATAAAAGAAAATCCCACCTGCATGGTTATCTCAATGATTATTTATTGATTGAAGCAGGGTCTCTGAGACCTTCCTCTCAACACGACACAACTTTTAGTTGTGGGATAGTAACCTTATTTGTCAGTTGATTGAAGACAATCTTTTCGGTTAGCTTAGCAAGAAAAGGGATATTAGCTATTAGTCGATAACACAAGGCAACAAAAAAAAATTTTCTGAATCATCTGACAACACAGAACATTTTTCTAAATCAGTTGTTTACGCTGATTTCAGATCTTGTATAAGTTTTTTTTTTCCAGTCACGTAAACTTTTAAAGTTATGACTAAAGTTAGTTTACAGCGTTTTAGCATATAGGTTTTTAAGAATTACAGCATCAACTTAAAATAAACGTTGTATTATCTTCGGTCCAAAGTCAAATAAGCACACAGAATTGCATAATTATACTGGACTGTGTCACTTAGCAACCAATATTTCTTCAAAAATGCTTAGAGTATGATTTCTTTTTGCGAGTTGTGTCTGGATTGTCACATCCAGCAGTAGTCGGACATCATGCTCTCATTCCAGAAACCTTGGTAGCGATGCTCCATTAACTGAATGTCCTGATGAAAATGTTTTCCTTCCTCGTCACTCACCAAACTAAGGTTTTCCGGAAAAAAGTCAAGATGTGAGTGCAAAAAGTGTATTTTTAATGACATGCGACAGCCAAGTTTCTGATAAGAGTCAAGGAGATTCTGAACTCCTTCGTATGAAGGAAACTTATGGTTGCCCAGAAAGTTTTCCACTAACCACTTGAATACTTCCCAAGCTGCCAAGCTCCCAAGCTGAGCTGCTGAGAATGATTGCTTAAAATCTACATCCTCATAATGGATTTCTCTATGGGCCTATAAATATCCCTTCCTTCAGTTTTGCAGTGCTGATTTTTGGAAATTTCTTAACAAGATATTGAAAACCTGGTAAGTTTGCTTTACCCATGGCCTTTACTAGGTTCTTCATCAACCCCAGCTTGATATGAAGAGATGGAAGAAATATTTTATGAGGATCCACCAATGGCATAAATTTCTCACTGCATAGATATCTCTCAGCTGCCAGACACGCTTGACATAATATTTAGCTGGGCAAGTCACTTAATCCTCCATAGCTCCAGGTACGTTAGATAGATTGTGAGCTCACTGGGACAGATAGGGAAAATGCTTGAGTACCTGATTAGATAACCTTGATAGGTGGTATATAAAATCCTAATAAAACTTGAAAACTTGAAACTATCCCACAAGCACAGGAAACAGCAGTATGACTTTCTGATCACCACAGATGTTCCACTTGTGTGTTTTATAACTGATTACTTCTAGTAAATTCTTCATATTCTCCTCTTTCCTCCACACTGTTCAACATCTACCTTGCCTCATTAGAGAACCTACTACAAAGCTTAAAAGTTAAATTTTATATCTATGCTGACGATATCACCATTATTATTCCCCTTATTTCTCTGACCTCCGAGACAAAGATTCATCTATCATCCATTCTAAATGAAATTGAACGATGGATGACCGAATTCAAATTGAAATTCAACACCGACAAAACTAAATTTTTCCTGGCAAGCCCTAACGACAAAATTAAAGACTCTTCGATCTCCTTGAATGGTCAGGACTTCCCTATTGACCACTCCATTAAAATCCTGGGAGTCACCTTGGATCGCCACCTCACTTTAAATACATACACATACTTACAAGTTAAAAAATGCTTTTCGGTTCTATGGAAACTCAGAACCATCAGAAAATACTTTGATGCACCATCCTTCCACTTACTGGTTCAATCTTCCATCCTGAGCTTGCTCGATTATTACAACATTATTTACTTGGGTTCCTTCAAAAAAACCATTCTAAGACTCAGAGTCATTCAAAATTTGGCACGACTCCATTGGCTGCCCTTAGAGGCACGAATCCTGTTTAAGTTCGCTTGTCTATGTTATAAATCAATATTTGGCCTGGCCCCCGCTTACCTGGTTTCCCACTTCAATCTGGCTAGTTATCTTAGGCCCACATGAAGAATTCATCTGTTCACCTATCCGACAATAAAAGCCTGCCACTACATAAGATTCTTGGACAGAACTCTTGCCATCCAGGCAGGCAAATGGAATGACTGGCTTAGTAACGTTTTTGCGCACTCTTCATCCTACTTCAATTTTAGAAAACTATTAAAAACAAGTCTGTTCAATCGATTTGTTAACTAAGAACCTACTCAGCACTACTTATTCAATCCTGTAACCCTATGAACCTTTTAGCTTTCATATTCTTTATTATGTAAGATTGTATTGCTGACTTTGATTGTAACCTCTTCGCTGATTGTCCAGCGCCTCTTGCTGTAAACCTCCTCGAACTTATATGGCTTTGACGGTATATAAGAATAAAATTATTATTATTATTATATTCTCATAAGACTCCTTTAGATGAGCAGAATGGGCAATTGGTATACTTGGTTTGGAATTTCCGTTGTGCAGTAACATTGCCTTCAAACTTCTCTTGTGACAAACTGTTGAAGAGCCCGTTGATGTCATGACAAAAGCACAATGAGCCATTTGCAGTGAAGAATGTTGTTAAGTTATGTAATAAGTTATACTAGCATCTTTTGCAAGCAAGTGCTTTTGCTTAAGCCTTGAAGCAAGAAGTTCTGCTTTTTCTTTTGAAAGATTTAGTTCACAAATAAGATCTTTGAGCTCCGTTTGTCTAAAGGTCTCTGGTTCTGAATCTTCATCATTTACATAATCAGGATCAGATAATTCTGGATTGTGACCAGCTGCTGCATCATCATCATCACATTCCTCATCATGTTCCACAGAAGCAAGTCTATCTTGTGGAGTTACAGGGACAAGCAGTGAGTCATCATGAGGAATAGGCCTAATAGCAGAATTCAGAGTAGGATATATAATTTTGTGCTTAATTTTAGCTGAGAATCCACTTGTGTTCACAATGCAAAACTAGCAATCTTTAATATGGTTTGCAGTTCTCTCCATATCATTGGGATTGCAAATAACATTGCTGCCTTTTGTAGATTGAGCCAGTCACAAAGTCCATTGGAATAACTGATACAGATGATATGTGGAGCCCAAAACTTATCCCGGTCACCTAATGAACAGCCAAAGTACAATCTGTATACCTTCTTCAGATCTACAGTAATTGGGCGACGTGCTTTCGTCATGAATGAACCACAGACCTAACAAACTATCTGGATGATTAGTACAATGTCTTGGCATGATAAAGACTGATATTAATCACCGTAAATAATGTCTGTAGCATGAAAAAAACAAAGACAACTTCGTTAAACCTCCTTATACATTTATCCTATAAATGCATGATATATCGCCCAATTAACGTTTATAATTATATATAATGAGCCTCATCACAAAAATGTGATGTGCTAGTGAAAAACTAAATACAGATTTAGAATCAGCATGAAAAATACTACAAAATCTACCCAACATTAACTCTGATGACAATGATGTGTTGACTTGTGCAATTGGCGTAGTTGTCTGAGTTACCAGTGGAGAGCTTCTTGATTGGGTTAATTCGAGCTAATTTCCATTGATTTGGGATGGTTCCGAAAGAAAAGCTATTTCCAATCATACTTTGAATAAAAGGACTAAGGATGGAAAAATATTTTTTAATTAGAAAAGGAGGTAAAGATTCAGCCAAGCTGCCTGAGGTATTAATAGTTTGAATAGTTTTTTGAATTTCTGGTAATGAAAGGACATTAAATTCAGAGAACGAGCTGAGGGCTATAGAAAAGCCACAGCTTGCAAGTGAATTATATGCTTTGAATGAAGATTAGATTAGATTAGATTAGAGCAGTAGACTAACCAAAAAGGAAGCTGGTGAAGTCATTTTCATCAGTCACTGCTCTTTCACAAGCCAGAGTCACTAAGGTTAGACTGTCCCAAATCCAGAGAATAAAGAGTGAATTTAAAAGTGATGTGTCTGAAGTATAAATCTAGGGAAGAAAACCTGTCAAAAAGGCATCACATAAAGAAGAATAAAACTTAATTTAGCTTTCTTTGGTGCCGCTGAAAAGTCACAGAGAGGAAGCAGTATTATGGCAGTTTTCAAATAAACCTAGCAAGCTAATTAAATACTACAGGAACTAATGTTGAGGTAAACCTAGGAACAATGATTATACATTGATCAAATTTTGGTTACTAGATGAAAAGAACACAATCAGGAAACCTACTAGTTTACCATTTAACTTTGAGAAGGACAACTATGATAAAATAAGTTAAATGGTAAAACAAAAGTTACCCGGAGTAGCTGTAACTGCAAAGGTTAACAGTTTAAATTTTGCATGGATCTTGTTCAAAAATACCATCTTGGAAGCCCAGACCATGTATTTAAGGTAGAGCAAGGGCCAAATGATAGCATGCATGGTTAAAAGGTGAGGTTATAAGAGACCACTATAGCCAAAAGCGCATCAGTCAAAAATAAAACAAACAAAACAGAAAAAGAATCCAAATGAAGGAAACAGCAAAAGCACTAAGCATTGGCAAAGAAAGAAAAAGTAATTAGAAAAGAAGCATGAAGTAAAGGCAGAAACTCCATCTATAAGTGAAATATGTTGTTGATTGTGCCCTGTAGCGATGGAGAAACATCTATTCATCAATTTGGTATATTGTTAGAAAATACCCCCATCTTATAATTATAATTTGCTCATTGCTATTATTTTCTAACATAGTGGCCAATCATTTACTATGTTACTATGTCTGCCCAACAATCTTTTTTTTTATTATTTTTTGTGATATTTTTGCCATAGAAGTCTGTCTGGCACTGTCATCAGTTCCAACTACTGGAATAAATGCAAATGTTTATTATCTTTCTGCTTTATTAAAGTTTTTTTGAAATTTTGGTTTCAAATTATGCTATGCTACTGTTATGTTTTTTTGTTTTTTGTAATTGTTTATTTAAAGTGAAGCACAGCACAAAAAGAGACCAGATATAACAAACAGGCCACAACACCCCACAAATAGAATAATAGAATATTATGGTCTCCTTTTACTAAGGTGCGCTAGCGTTTTTAGTGCACACAGGATATCACCGCGCTAAGCAGCTAGAACTAACGCCAGCTCAATGCTGGCGTTAAAGTCTAGCGCGCGCTATTCCGTGTGTTAATGCCCTAAAGCAGCTTAGTATAAGGAGCCCAATATGCAGTATGCTTCCAAAAATGTTTGCCAGCCAGGCTACAAAAAGGAGTAACAGGGTGGGGGAGGAGAATTTTCTGTTAAGTTAGCCAAGTAGTTGGTAAAATCAGTTGAGTGGTGCATCCCTTGAAAAGATCCTGGAAAGAACAGTGGAGGACCCTTGTACTAAAACTTAGCAAATGATAATGGAATCAGTATGTGCTAAATGCTTAGAAGCCCAATTTATACCTATGGGCATCTTACCATTTAGTGTATGCCAATTCCATTAGCATGTGCTAAGGTTGGTAAAAGGAGGCATAAACACACAATAAAAACTTTTTTAGGTATATTAGAAGCAAGAAACCAGTAAAAGAATCAGTTGGACTGCTAGATGGAAGAGGAGTAAAGGGTGTACTCAGGGAAGATGAGGCCATAGCGGGGAGACCATTTGGTCTCCCTGTTATGGACTCATCTTCCCTGAGAACCTACTTGATGCAAGGTTCCACATTAGGAATCACTGCCCAGGAAAAAGATCTAGATGTCATTGTTGATGATACATTGAACTTTTCTGCTCAGTGTACAGTGACAGCTAAGAAAGCAATTAAAATGTTAGAAGTTGTTAGGAAATAAATAGAAAAAATTAGATAATTATAATGCCTTTGTTCCGCTCCATGGTTTGACCATACCTTGAATACTGTGTACCATTCTGGTCACCACACCTCATAAAAATATAGCGGAATTATAAAAGGTACAGAGAAGGGCAACATAAATGATTATGATTATTGAAAGCTTTTATACTGTTACTAATGACCAGGGAGTCAATTCAGAGTGGTCTACATGAGCCTCTGCAAAGGCGCTACACTAGATGAGCTTCTGTAAAGATGACATAATACATTAGCTTCTGTAGAGATGTTACCATACATGGGTGCTATCCTGAAATACACAGAGCTCTGTGGTGGTGTTATAGAGTTATTAAACAGTGGTGCCTCACATAACGGACGCCTCGCACAGCGAACACTGCGCACAATGAACTTTATGTCTTGATCCGTACAACGAACTTCGTTTCACACAACGAAGTCGCCCGAGCTGCATCCTTCCGCGCAGGCACTGCGCTTAACTGCCCTCTCTCCGCCTGGCTCCCTCTTGCCCCCCCGACTCCCCGACACGATCGGGGCAAAAAGGAGCCCAAGCCGATTCCCCAACTCCCCACACAATATCGGGCCAGGAGGGAGCCCAAGTCCTCCTGGCCACGGCGACCCCCTAACCCCACCCTGCACTACATTACGGGCAGGAGGGATCCCAGGCCCTCCTGCCCTCGACGCAAACCCCCCTCCCCCCAACGACCGCCCCCCCAAGAACCTCCGACCGCCCCCCCCAGCCGACCCGCGACCCCCCTGGCCGACCCCCACCCCCCTTCCCCGTACCTTTCTGTAGTTGGCCGGACAGACGGGAGCCAAACCCGCCTGTCCGGCAGGCAGCCAACGACGGAATGAGGCCGGATTGGCCCATCCGTCCCAAAGCTCCGCCTACTGGTGGGGCCTAAGGCGCCTGGGCAATCAGAATAGGCCCGGGAGCCTTAGGTCCCTCCTGGGGGCGGGGCCTGAGGCACATGGCTCCCCCTATTCTGATTGGCCCAGGCGCCTTAGGCCCCACCAGTAGGCGGAGCTTTGGGACGGATGGGCCAATCCGGCCTCATTCCGTCGTTGGCTGCCTGCCGGACAGGCGGGTTTGGCTCCCGTCTGTCCGGCCAACTACAGAAAGGTACGGGGAAGGGGGTGGGGGTGTCGTGGGGTCGGCCAGGGGGGTCGCGTCGGCTGGGGGGGCGGTCGGAGGTTCTTGGGGGGGGCGGTCGTTGGGGG
The DNA here is from genome assembly GCF_902459505.1 of Geotrypetes seraphini. Lineage (NCBI taxonomy): Eukaryota > Metazoa > Chordata > Amphibia > Gymnophiona > Dermophiidae > Geotrypetes > Geotrypetes seraphini. Next base: position 409,788,838 of record NC_047085.1, read on the forward strand.
GAGGGGGGTTTGCGTCGAGGGCAGGAGGGCCTGGGATCCCTCCTGCCCGTAATGTAGTGCGGGGTGGGGTTAGGGGGTCGCCGTGGCCAGGAGGATTTAGGCTCCCTCCTGGCCCGAACAACTAGGGGGGGGGGTCGCCAGGGCCAGGAGGACTTACCGTAAGCACCGTAAGGAGGTAAAGAAGGAGATGTTAGGGCATGTAAAGTAAGGGCATGTAAACAGTACCCGGCGTATAAGACGACCCCCGACTTTGGGGAGGATTTTAAGGTACTGAAAAGTCATCTTATACGCCGGCAAATACGGTATGTTTTTAGATGTATCTAAATAAAAATAATAACAAAAAATTTATCTTTTTTTATGTCATCTTAGCATATTTTATGCTACAGAACGAATTATTTTTTTTAACATGTATTGTTATGGGAAAACGCGTTTCACATAACGAACTTTTCGCATAACAAACTTGCTCCTGGAACCAATTAAGTTTGTTGTGTGAGGCACCACTGTACTGGCATGGTTATGCCAATAGTTCATCATCCTACTTATATGCACATGGTAGCTGGTTTTAAGGAAGGTTTGGACAAGTTCCTGGAGGAAAAGTCTATGGAGGATATGTCTAAAACCAGCTTTGGTTATGGGTACTTGGATGATCAGGCTTTTTGATCGTCCAAGTAGCCATTTAGGACACTTTTTAGACGTTTTGGGTTTTTTTAAATTATGAACCCCATACTGTATAGTGCAAAATATAGACAGCAGATATAAATTCTCAAAACTGACACGTTTTGATCACTAAATTGAAAAAAAATCATTTTTCCTACCTTTGCTGTCTGGTGATTTCATGAGTCTCTGGTTGAGTTTCCTTATGATCGTGTATCCTTTCTTTCATTTCTTTCTTTCTGCACTCAGGCCCAGCAATTGTTCCTTCCCTCCTTCCTTCCTATGTCCTTAGTGCCCCAGTGCCTCCATGCTGTGTCCTTAGCGCCCCCAGTGCCTCCTTCCCATGCCCTTAGTGTCCCAAGTGCCTCCTTCCCATGCCCTTAGTGTCCCCAGTGCCTCCGTCCTGTGTCCATAGTGTCCCCAGTGCCTCCGTCCTGTGTCCATAGTGTCCCCAGTGCCTCTGTCCTATGTCCATAGTGCCCCAGTGCCTCCGTCCTGTGTCCTTAGTGCCCCAGTGCCTCTGTCCTGTGTTCTTAGTGCCCCCAGTGCCTCCTTCCCGTGTCCTTAGTGCCCACAGTGCCTCCTTCCTATTATTTTGCTGGACGCTATACAGTATTCTTGAATATTTTCATGTCATATAAACTTGTTATCCCTTACATTGATTTCTTATTGTAATATGAAAATTTTTCAATAAAAATTATTTTTAAAAATAAAGACCTACCTCATTTGCACAAGAAATAACATATGTATACAAACCGTAATCATGTAAATAGCAATTTATGTAGTTCTAGAGAGAACAAGGCCACCTTTGTCACCCTCCTCCGTCAAACACCTTGATATTTCCCTAGTGGAGCCTCTTTTCACCCCCTCCATCCCTACACATGCTAAGTGCAAATATATTGTTGATTATAAAAAGATCTATTCATCAATTTGAAAATAACCCATCTTAAAAAATATGATTTATTCAGTTATTTTGTAATTATTTATTATCCTTCTGCATATTAAATGAATACTACTGTTTAAAAACAATTCAATTTGGCTCATGTTCTCTTATGTAATGTGTTGAGCGGTGGTTGAAATTATCTCTTAGTTCTTTTCTTTTTGCTTTCATGTACTGTTTTTTTAAGAGTTAATAAAGATTGAACTAAGAAAATTGATAAATAATTCAAAAGTTACTAGGAGAAGGGAACATGCATACAAACTATGGCAATCTCTATATAAGGTAATTTTTCCTAATGGAAACTAGGCTAAAATGATGTATGGTTTTAAATAAATAAAATCTCAAATGTATCTTTGTGAACGCTTCTTGCTGTGTGATCTGAAGTGCAAATGGCTTTAATTTGGCTGATGTGTTGAACTTGAATTATCTTCCTTTGGCAACATGACACGGTAACAAGAATTACGGTAAGTTGTGCTATATTTCTGTGGAAGTCTATAACTCTTTTACATTAAAGAATAATTCTGACTAAAACCTGACATGTGAAGGCAAACAGTAGTATAGATAGCAAAGATCAGTTTTCAGAAACCATGTCATGTCATAAAAACAAACGAAAGAGCTGAATTAGAATTGTAAGTGGAACTTTAGAAAGGGGTTTAAGATCCTTGGTTTTTACTCACAATCCTCAAGGAACACCAAGGGGTCAGATTTTCAGGAATGTCTCTAATAAACATGTATGTGAAATATTTGCATACAATGAGAACAGTAGGCATGCAAATCTCCCCCATGCATATTAATTAGAGATACAGAGTATTTTTGACCCATGACAATCTGGCTTTAAGGAAGGTCACAAAACCAAAATGGCTCTGTTAGCATTATACAATATTATATGTCATCTGGATACCTGGAAAGATGTTTTACTTATCTGATTGGATCTAACTTCTGCTTTTGATGTGACTAACCATTTCTTCTTGGCTCATCTCAATGAAACAGATTTAAAAGTACTACCCTGAATTGGTTTTGGTCTTGCTTTTCTCCTCCAGCAGTTTCCAAATCATGTAAGATAACATATCTACTTCACTGCACTTTTCTTATGAGGTCCCTTAGGGCTTAATCTTATCCCTACCCTGTTTAATGTCTTTATAGTTCTTCTAGCAACACTAATTCAGGATATATAAATCACTGCCTAATTTTTTCCTGATGATATCCAACTTCAGGTGTCTCATGATATCTTGGACCACTCCTTCCAAACCAATTTGTTCAGTACCTTAGACAAGATTGCTGCTTGGATTTACCAGCATAAAATGATCTTGAATCCTAAAATACAAGAAGCTTTATGGCTAAGAAATAATTTCATTCCTTTTTCAGTCTACCATCAATTAGATACTCATCCCCATCTCTAGGTGTTCTTTTTGACAACACTGTTTCTTAATCACAGCATCTCTAGGGTGATACAAAAATCCTTCTCTGCTCTTCAGAAAATTTGTTTGCTAAAACCTTGCTTGGACATTAGAGCTCTGAAAATATTAATTCACATCTTGGTAACCATGTCAATTATCGTAATTCACTTTTGTAAAGCCTGTCTTCCTATCAGTTAAGTTGCCTACAGCTCATTTAAAACAGGACTTGACAAATTTTCTTAGGTTCTAGGCACTATCTCAAGTACAGTATCTATCAGGAACCAGACTCTGAACAACTGGCATTATTTATTTATTCTCAACAGCAAAGATATACCTGTGTTCTCCAATACAATACTTCTTCTCAAGAAATTACAGATATCATCAGAAAACACTGGCAAATTATACAAAAATCTCCTTGTTTTCAGGATTCAAAAATAAGAATTGCATATTCAAGAACTTGGAACTTGAAAGAATTACTGGGCATTAACCAGATGATAATAGATTAAGAAAAACATTCAGAGGTCAACATATGACATGTGGAAAATGCCAGATATGTTCTGTTACCATCACTGTAAACAGTTTTGTAAACCCTATTAACAATAGAACATATCAATTACAACGTAACCAACTGTAAAAGTGATTTTATGGTCTATATGATAACTTGCCGTACAAAAAAATATGCATGGGCAAAACCACGATTGCTTAGGGTTCACGTGGTGGAACATAAGTCATGCATACATTTGTACCGTAAAGAAGCGCCTCTAGTAGCTCATTGTCTACAATACCATTATACTTTTGAACAAGTAAGATGTCAAGTAATTGATCAAGTGTTGGAATCTATAAGAGGAGGGGATAGGGGGAGAAAACTACTACAAACAGATCAAAGATGGATCTACCATCTTCAATGTTTACATCCAAAAGGTCTTAATTCTGCAATTAACTGGCAGACATTTTTTCTAAATTCCCATAAATTGCTAAACATTCTTCTAGATTTCTATAAAATGAGCTAAATTCATAGGGCTCCTTTTACTAAGGTGCACTAGGGCTTTAACACACGGAATAGCACGCACTAGACCTTAACACCAGCATTGAGCAGGCGTTAGTTCTAGAAGCGTAGTGCATGGTGTAGCATAAGGTAATTTCCTGCGTGCGCTAAAAACGCTAGCGCACCTTAGTAAAAGGAGCCCATAGTTTTAGGTCTTCTACTAAACAGCATCAATTGATAATCAATTTACATTTAATCCCAAAAAAATCCAATTAAATTTTATTAAGTTCCATTAATTCATTAAAGTTATAAAATATAATGTAATAACAAAGACTTTTTCTATCTAGTAAATAATTATGAATTGAAAATTGAAACTCATACAGATATAGAATCTTTTATCTGTTCTAGTTTCAACTTATTAACTTATCACTTGCTATGAATAGCAAAGGTGATTTTTTTTAAAAGAAGATTCCCATTTTTTTAAATTAAGACATCGCTGCTTTATTGCACAAAACAAACTACTATGAGGTAGTGTAGTTTTTAAATGTCATTAAATTATAGTTTTTAAAATTTTGTAAAATTTTGCAAACTGTCATCAATAGTGATTAAAACAGCATGGGCTCGCTGGGAAGTCTAACGTAAACTTGGAACGCAAACCGTGGAATGCAAGAGCAGAAAACATCTCTGCGGAATTACGTACACTTGGTGGCGTTTGCTAACTAGCAGGTCTCTTAACTTTGAACATCATTAGAAGACAATTTACAAAAACGAACATAAGCGCAGCGAACGTCACCACACTAGTATGTGTATACCAAGCTAAAAAGCGGGCTTCTCCATTTTGAATCTCGCTAGAAGCGCGCCTCTTTTCTGAGAATTTACTCTATAAAAAGTTAACTGCAAGCGCTCGTAAGTAACTCTCTATAAAAACTAGTCTATTTTGTTGTCTAAATAGTATCTTTATTTAGGAGTTGTTTAAAAAAGCCTTATATACTGAGTTATAATAAGAATGTTCTCCTTGTACAGCAGTGTATGTTTCTTGTGAGCGACTTCATCTACAGACTTCTTAACTTCTTAGTCGAGTAGCCTACAAAGATAGAGTATATAGTAATCTCTAGAAATTTAAGTAACTTTACAACAGCATAGCATTCTTATATATATATATATATATATATATATATACACATACTATTCATTAATTGTTTTTCCCAGGTACTTTAGCTAGATTGTGAGCCTTTGGGACAGTAAGGGAATTTCTAAGTACCTATCTTTACTTATCTTATTTTTATTGTATCCTTAATGTATATTTTCTGTAAACCGCTTCGAACCTAACGGTATAGCGGTATATAAGAAATAAAATTAAATTAAATTTAAATTAAATTAAATATAGTGTTTACCTTACCTACACAGTATTTTTATTAAACAATGGGTTAAAAAAAATGAGTTAATGAAAGGTAGAAAAAAACAATATGAATGAAATTTAGATTTAAAGGGAACTTGATAAATGTAAGCTAATAGAAAAAAAAGAGCTAATAAAGGATAAAAAAGAATTATGAATATGATATAGATTTAAAGGGTATTTGATATATGCAAGTGAATAATTATTATAGTTAGTATCTCTATATAGCTTTTCTTCACGTAGCATTCCGCAATGGTCAGTTAACTATGTTTATTTCTCTTTTTTTCAACTAGTGATTGCAAAATGGAAAGAATAACAACACACCTATTACAATTTATCACCTGATGAAGCTCCTAATCAAGTGAAACGGTGACGCTCCGTAGAGCGTGAACATATGATTATCTATTACTTTCCTATAAAATCAAAAATTATCACCATCAGTCTCTCAATAGTGCTATACAAGCTAAGTACTATAAGCTTTAATAGTAAATTTACATAAACAACTAATGGTACTATAATGAGAGCTAGCTGATACATCTCTAATACTATAATTATTAGATGAATTACAAAGAATTATCACTATTAGATGAATTATAAATTTTTTAAAAAATATTAAAAAAAGACAAATAAGACCAGTGATAGGTCACATCAGGCAATCTGGGCAGGTTTACTTCCCTCGAAAGCTGTGAACACTTGAGGTCTTTCAGCCATATACACATTAAACCTTGTAAGAACTAGAAGATTATATTAGAAGGTTTTTTGGTTAGACTCTCCTATTTTTGATCTATTTTTAAGGGACTAAGGCGGTAAAATTGGCCAAAAGAGACTATGAGTAAAAACATAGCCAAGGAGGTGAAAAACTTCTAGCCGTTCTTTCGATATATTAAGGGGAAACGACCTGCGAAGGAAGCAGTGGGGCCGTTGGATGACCGAGGAATGGAGTGCTAAAGGAGGACAAAGCCATCGCCGACAAACTGAACACATTTTTTGCATCTGTGTTTACCGAAGAGGATATACGCAACATACTGAAAGCCGACAGGCTATATGCAGGAAACGAAGACGGGAAACTGACAGGGTTAACAGTCAGTCTAGAAGAGGTTTGCCGGCAGAATGATAGGATTAAAAATGATAAATCCCCAGGACCGGATGGCATCCATCCAAGGGTACTCAAGGAACTGAAAGGAACTATAGCTGAACTGCTTAAACTGATAGCCAATCTGTCGACCAAAACGGGAAAAGTTCTGGAAGACTATAAGGTTGCAAATGTTATGCCAATCTTCAAGAAAGGTTCAAGGAGTGATCTGGGAAACTACAGACCAGTGAGTCTGACCTCAGTACCAGGAAAGATGGTAGAGGTGCTGATAAAGGACCACATCATTGAGCACCTTGACGGACACGATCTGATGAGGACCAGCCAGCATGGTTACAGCAGAGGAAGATCTTGGTTTGACGAACTTGCTGCACTTCTTCAAGGGAGTAAACAGACGGCTAGACAAGGGTGACCCGGTCGAAATAGTAGCATAGTAGATGACGGCAGATAAAGACCCGAATGGTCCATCCAGTCTGCCCAAACTGATTCAATTTAAATTTTTAATTTTTTCTTCTTAGCTATTTCTGGGCAAGAATCCAAAGCTCTACCCAGTACTGTGTTTGGGTTCCTACTGCCGAAATCTCCATTAAAACCTACCCAGCCCATCTACACCCTCCCAGCCATTGAAGCCCTCCCTAGCCCATCCTCCATCAAATGGCCATATACAGACACAGACCATGCAAGTCTGCCCAGTACTGGCCTTAGTTCCATTTTTAATATTATTTTCTGATTCTTGATCCTCTGTGTTCATCCCACGCTTCTTTGAACTCCGTCACAGTTTTACTCTCCACTACCTCTCTCGGGAGCTCATTCCAGGCATCCACCACCCTCTCCGTAAAGTAGAATTTCCTAACATTGCCTTTGAATCTGCCACCCCTCAACCTCAAATTATGTCCTCTGGTTTTACCATTTTCCTTTCTCTGGAAAAGATTATGTTCTACGTTAATACCCTTTAAGTATTTGAACGTCTGAATCATATCTCCCCTGTCTCTCCTTTCCTCTAGGGTATACATATTCAGGGCTTCCAGTCTCTCCTCATACGTCGTCTGGCGCAAGCCTCCTATCCTATCCTCTGGACCGCTTCAAGTCTTCTTACGTCCTTCGCCAGATACGGTCTCCAAAACTGAACACAATACTCCAAGGGGGCCTTATCAATGAACTGTACAGGGGCATCAATACCTTCTTCCTTCTACTGACTACGTCTCTCTTTATACAGCCCAGCATCCTTCTGGCAGCAGCCACTGCCTTGTCACACTGTTTTTTCGCTTTTAGATCTTCAGACACTATCACCCCAAGATCCCTCTCCCCGTCCGTGCATATCAGCTTCTCTCCTCCTAGCATATACGGTTCCTTCCGATTATTAATCCCCAAATGCATTACTCTGCATTTCTTTGCACTGAATTTTAGTTGCCAGGCATTAGACCATTCCTCTAACTTTTGCAGATCCTTTTTCATATTTTCCACTCCCTCTTTGGTGTCTACTCTGTTACAAATCTTGGTATCATCTGCAAAAAGGCACACTTTTCCTTCTGGGCTGGAGGCGCGCGACTGTGCTCTCTCTCTCTCCAAACCTCCCGGCTCCAGTGACGTAGGCAGCACCAGTGGCAACAACCGAGTGGTGGTAAGCAGCCCCGCTCCGGCCGTTGACCCTCCACAAACCTCCCGGCTCCAGCGGCGTAGGCAGCACCATAAACACGCTGCTTCGCGCCCTTCTACTGTCGATTTCCTCTGCCGCGTCTCTGATGACATCATCGGAGACAGACGCGGCAGAGGAAATCGTCAGTAGAAGGCCGCGAAGCAGCGTGTTTAAAGTGCTGCCTACGCGGCTGGATCCCCAAGGTTTGTCGGCGGTGGGAGGGTCAGGAGCAGGCCGGATGGAGCAGGACAACGGCAGTAAAAGAAGGGGGAGGGGCCGAACGGAGCAGGGAAGAGAAGGTAAGAGAAGGGAAATGGGGTGTGGGGGAAAATGCTGCTACTGTTTCTGCACAGGAAAGGGGGGATAGGAGGGAAATGCTGTTACTGCTGTATAGGGAAGTGGGATGGAAATGCTGCTGCACAGGGAAATGGGGAAAAATGACAGACAGACAGCGGGAGGGAGGGAGACAGAAAGAAAGAAAGACACAGGGGCAGGGAGAGGAACAGAAAGACAGACAGAGAAAGGGGGGCCAGAGAGTCAGCGGGAGAGGGAAAGGGGGATGCTTTAGGGGGAGGGGTGTGCTTGGGACAAACAGCTTTGCTCTGGGGGGAATACAGAAGGGGCCATGGAGAAACAGGGAGAGGGAAAGGGGGCTGCTTTGGGGGGAGGGGTGTGCTGGGGGGAGACAGAAGGGGCCATGGAGAGATAGAGAAAGGGGCTAGGCTTCAAGAGCAAACTAGATGCATATCTCCTTAAGAGAGGCATATAAGGATATGGTGGACTATAAATTAAGCCAGGTGTACACCTGGCAGGGCCTCCGCGTGTGCGGATCGCCGGACTTGATGGACCGAAGGTCTGATCCGGAGAAGGCAGTTCTTATGTTCTTATGTTCTTATGGCTGCTTTGGGGGGAGGTGTGCTGGGGACCGACAGCTTTGCTCTGGGGTGGGAAGACAGAAGAGGGCCATGGAGAGACATTTGGGTGGGGGGGTAGGTGGGTGCTGGGGGCAGACAGCTTTGCTTGGGGGGGAGGGGGATACAGAAGGATACAGACAGCGGCCAAGGAGAGAGAGATAAAGAAATACAGACAGACAGACATCTATTCTAGCACCCGTTAATGTAACGGGCTTAAAGACTAGTGATAGAAATATTCTAGACACTGAAGGGAATAGACTTAGTAGATAAAAACAGGTTGTTCACCCTCTCCAAGGTAGGGAGAACGAAAGGGCACTCTAAAGTTGAAAGGGGATAGATTCCGTACAAACGTAAGTAAGTTCTTCTTCACCCAGAGAGTGGTAGAAAACTGGAACGCTATTCCGGAGGCTGTTATAGGGGAAAACACCCTCCAGGGATTTAAGACAAAGTTGGACGGGTTCCTGTTGAACAGGAACGTAAGCAGGTAGGGCTGATCTCAGGGCACTGGTCTTTGACCTAGGGGCCACCGCAGGAGCAGACTGCTAGGCACTGGTCTGACCCAGCAGCGGCAAATTCTTATGTTTTTCTTGAGGGTTTGTAGATTATTTATTTATGCACATTTATAAACTGCACATTCAACGAATAATGTAAATTAAAGAGCTAAGGCCGGTATTGGACAAGTTTGCACGGATTGTGTCCCATATGTGATGATTTGGTGTAGGATTGTGCTGGGGAGGGAATCAATGGGAACTCCACTAACTTGGAACATGAGGATGTTACTGGCCAGACTTTATGATAGATATCCTGCAAACAGGATGGATGGATAGGCTGGGGTGAGCTTGGATGACAACTTCAGCATTTGGAACCTAAGGATAATACCAGGTGGACTTTACAGTCTATGACCCAGAAAAATCAAAGAAGAGACAAGTTAATTTAATCATGTATTTTTAATGGGTATAACTAATGGGCAGACTGGATGGACCATTCGGGTCGTTATCTGCCATCATTTACTATGTTACTATACTGTGATCAATGAGCTATTTATTACAGTAGCAGGGAAGGAATGGACAACAGACTACTACTCTTCTTCACTGCTCGCCCACCCACCCACAGGCTGTTGTTGCTAAGGCAATAGGAGAGGATACAGCTGCAGCTACTAAGGCTACCCTCAAAAGCTGCAGCCTTAGCTCTCTCCATTGTCCAACTGCTTCTAGCCCTATCCACTAATTTGTATATTTTCATGAGAGATTTTAGATTATTATTGTTGGACTTTGTTATTCCTTAGTTGAACATTGTGTAATGTAATTCTTTTTAATGCTCCTTTTCTACATTTCATATCTAATATAATAAAACGTTAGGCCGCGCATGCGCACTCCCTATGCGTGCACCGGTTTTCCGTGAGCTGTAGCAACCCGCATGTAGGAATGCGCATGCGCGCAAATTTCCTGAGGCAGCTGTTGGCTTAGCGGCAGGTTGGAGACAGCGTCATTCCTCAGGTCCCCCTCCCCCCCTTCTCTCCCTCCCAACCCGGGCAGAGGCGCAGCCGACAAACGTACCCGGGGCCGAAGGACCAAGGCTTTAGCTGAGAGTTACGGGTATCTTGAACCAGCACTTCCGCTCCTCTTTCTCTGGCCATGAGGTGCAGGGATCAGATTAAATACATTATGGCAAGGCGAACAGGGCCATACCGAAGCTCTGACTTGAACTGCCAGTTGGCCGGCTCCCTTGCCGGAGTTATTTTTTCAGTTTAAAGGTGCCGCCGCGGCTCCTGTCACGAGCCGCACCTGCTTCAAAGAAGACTTCTAATGCAGGCGGGGATCATTAGAGGAGCCGCCGCGGCACCTTTAAACTGAAAAATAGCTCCGGCAAGGGAGTCGGGCAGATCACCAAGGCAGCCACTCCCCCCCCCCTCCCGCCCTCTCTCTGTCTGTAAAAAAAAAAAAAAAACTACAACAACCCCAACAATCGCTGGCATGTAGGGGGAAAGGGGAGTTTGCAACAATAAAAACTCCTGATGCCCGCGACTGTGACCCCCCCCCCAAAGTAAACTCCCTTGGAGCAAGGGGGGAGAGAGAGATCATTCCCATCTGTCCGAAGAAGGAACCGGCAGATTAGATGGTCAGCTGAGGGTAGGAGCAAAGGAATCAATCATGAGATGAGGGTGGAGGACAAGGAGGAGAATGATAGTTGGGTGGGAGCGGAAAGAGATGCCTGATTGGGAGTTGGGGCCTTGATTGGTGAGAAGAGAGACATGGGATAGCCACTAGAGAGAGAGGCTTTGGGCTGGAAAGCAGGCATTTGGAGTACAGGTAGGAGAGAGTGCATGGACGGGGTGGCCCACCCCACCCCCACCTCAGCGAACGAGAGCTAAAGGAACCCCTCCCCTCCCCCACCATGAGTGTGCGGGCAACTGACCACAGCTGGATTGAAGAAAGGACAAGGGATCCCTTAGCTGGCACTGCTGGAAGGCAGCTTCATTGAGGGTCTGGGCAGGAAGAGCGACAGAAAGAAAAAAAGATAGAAAGAAAGAAAGAAAGATAGCGGGAGGGAGAAAGAAAGATAGAAATAAATAAAGAAACATAGGGCAGGGAGAGAGACAGAAAAAAAAAAGATAGACGGGGCAGGGAGAGAGACAGAAAGAAAGGAAGAAAGAGACAGGGGGGCAGGAGAAAGACAAGACAGACATCTATTCTAGCACCCGTTAATGTAACGGGCTTAAACACTATTCTTACATATGTTATTACACCCTCTTTGTCCAATATAGTTCTTTTGATATCATTTTTGATTTATATTTGCTTTAAGGATCTCTATGGGCTCCTATTACAAAGGTGTGCTAGCGTTTTTAGTGCACGCACAAAATTAGCACACGCTAGCCAGAAAATTATCACCTGCTTAAAAGGAGGTGGTAGCAGCTAGCGTGCGCTAAAACCGCTAGTGCACCTTTGTAAAAGGAGCCCTATGTTGTATTATCTTTCCATATTTCATTTATTATATTTTATGGTGGGAATATTGTATATAGGATGTTTCCATTTTATGTGTCATTTATTTGCCTTCTCTTGAAGTTTATAGATGATGATTTGATGAATAGTATATCATGGTTTTAATATTATTTTATATTTGTGCATTATTAAAGATTTAATATTTTATGTATGTTTATGTTTTTAGACTTCTGCGGCAGGCCAGTTTGGCTGAAACATGTACAAGTTGAGTCATTGAGTTTTTGAGCCTTTCTGGATAAATAAAAGGTTATTTTTAAAATTAAATTGTACCCAATTTTGGGGGGACATTTCCACTAGTTGCACTCCACATTAAAACATTCAAGAAACAGCCTTTGCTCAGTAGAGTTCACATTCCCAACAGCAATCTCTCTGTATCTCTCCTCTCTCCACATGCAGTAGCTACTTTCAATTCCTTGGGCACCTCTCCCCCACAAGCAGGAGCATCACAATCCCTCTTCCCCCTCTCTCCTCCCCCAGAGTAGACTCTCAGCTCTTCTCTTCCTATCCCCTTTTCTTTAAAAAAAATAAAAAAACACCCTAAACTAAAACATTAAATCGATCTTACCAACTGGGTTGCTGGAGAATCTCTTCCTCAGTAACAATATATGTTCCTTATTAAGCACTGCTTCTCCATATCTTCTCCTGATTAATAAGGCTTCTTATGAGCTGCCTTTTCAGAGTGAATAACTCTGCACTTCCAATTTTCATGTTCTGTTCCACAACAACCTGGCCTCCTCCCCATCCAGTTCTATCTTCATCCCTTTTCCTGTCATTTCCAAAGATCCATCCAGGCAGTGTTTCTCAACTCACGGTACGCGGGCCACCTTTTGGGGGTACACAGCCTGGCAGCCAATTCCTGCCAATTTCCACTCGTCCATCCGCCGCAGCTGCCGCCATTGCATGGGATCTCTCATTCCTGCCTGCTTTTCCCACCCCCCATGACAACCTTCTTGGAGCCACATTTGCTCCTTCTGTCTTCGGCAGCACTCCTTGCGGTGGGTGGCGTAAGCAGCAATTCAGGCTCTGCACATAAGTGGCTGACCCAGAAGCCTTCTCTCCGAAGTCAGAGTTGATGTTAGAGAGAAGGCTTCTTGGTCAGCTTACTTCATCCATTGCAGGAGCGCTGCTGGGGGCTGAGGACCAAAGGAGGAGCGAGTGCAGTTCAGACAAGTAAGGGGAACATGATGTTTTGTGACTGTTCGTTCAATAATAATTGACTTAGTACTACTAGAAACACTTTGTGTTACATTGCAGCTGAAGTGGTTTGCATATTTATATTATATACAGGTACTTCCTCTGTCGTTAGTGGGCTTTCAATGCAAGTTTTATCTGGGGCAATGGAGGGTTAAGTGTCTTGCCCAAAGTCACAAGGAGCCACACTAGAAATCAAACCTAGTTCTGCTGTGGTTTAAGTGCCTTATGTGTTAGGGGGCATGGCATGGGTGGATAATTTGACAAGAAATTCCATTGATTAATTGTTAATTGAGTTGGATGTGGTGGTGGAGAGGGAAGAGGAGCTGATTGAAGGGGATACAAGATGGGGGAATATTGGACATAGTGATGGAGGGAGAGATGTGTAATGGTGCTGGAGAGGGGTGATAGGAATGAGAATGGTGCCGGTGTACAGTGATGAAAAATGCTGCACATGATTTATGGGATGAGGGGGGAGAGAAATATTGGACTGGGATGGGGGCCAGAGAGAAGGAAGGGAGAGATGTCAGACCACTGGAAGGGGGAGGGGATGTGTGTGAGAGAACTTGCCTATAGTGACTAATCAGTACAAGTACTTTTTATGTATCTAACGTTGTATGAAAAGTTTAATTAGTATTCCCCAAGACCTTGGCTGAGATTGGTTGTTTATAAAAATAAATATAAGAAATGGCATTACAATTAGTACTATTATTATGGGGGTGGAGTCAAGGACGGAGCTTGGGCAGAGCGGGGGTACTCGTCTGATGTTTGTTAGGATTAGGGCAGTGTCTCTTAAACTTTCTCAAGCCGGAGCACACTAAAGGTAGTGGCCATGGCTTGAGGCACCCAGAAATGTACTGACGTCGCCGTGATGACATCACTCATATGCGTGATATCATCTCGTTGACATCCACGCATCTGCAGAGGCCCTCCAAATGGGCCCTGAGATGCCAGTAGGGGGTGCCAGCAGGGAAGAGAGCCGAAGAGGAGAGGCACTGGCGCCAGTTGATTGCCTACAGCAGTATTTCTCAACTACTTCAAGCTAAGTACCCCCTAAGTCTAACAAATATCAACTGAGTACCCCAACCACAGACCTCCCTAGGCCCACCCAAGCTCTGCCCCAGATACCATCCCCTTTACTAATTGTAATGCAAGTTTTCCATTCATTTTTCATATACACATGATATACACAGTAGATATAAATTCTTAAAACTGACACATTTCAATCACTATATTGAAAATAAAATCATTTTACCTACCGGCGATCCTCTGCAGGCTGCTGTAATTATCTTTAAAGGTGAGATTGGGTGGCCAGGGGGGAAGCCGGAGGACACTAGAGAGAAGGGGGAAACATGCAGGCTTTCGGCGAATCGGGCAATGCTGGCGCTGTACCACGTAGGGAAGTCAGCTGGCAGGCTCTTCCTCCTCAGATACACTGGCTTAGGGGGTACTTGGCTTGAAAAGGTTGAGAAACACTGCCCTAAGGTGCTCTCTGTCTCAACCCAAACATCCCCTCCCTGAGGTTTCTTTGAAACCTCCCTCCTCCATCCCACATAGCTCTCTCAATCACTACCTCTATATCCTCCCCAAATAATGTAATGTAATTTATTTCTTATATACCGCTACATCCGTTAGGTTCTAAGCGGTTTACAGAAAATATACATTAAGATTAGAAATAAGAAAGGTACTTGGAAAATTCCCTTACTGTCCCGAAGGCTCACAATCTAACTAAAGTACCTGGAGGGTAATAGTGAAGTGAAAAGTAGAGTTAGAGGAAAAATAAAAATAAAATAAACATTTTAAAAAGACAGCATTGATCTAAATACTTTGGAAGGTAGAAGAGAGGAGAGAAAGGAATAGAAGCAGAATGGGTCAGCGTCAGTGATGAAGTGGAGCAAGTAAGTTTAGGAGGAGCGATTGACGTATCCAGAAAGGGCTTCTTCTGGCCGACAGTCCCAGGATGCCTATGTCTCCTCCCCTGCGATGTTCTCCCATCCATGCATTCCCTCCCAGACACACTGCCCGTGCCCCAGCCGCTCCAAGGAGGCTGCCCCAGATGAGGTCCACGGTGAATGCAGGATTCTCTCCTCTGCGGGAAAGCCGTCCGGAGCCGACAGTCGATCTTCTTAGCGGATTGCTGGGGGGGAAGAGTTCACACTCTTGGTAGGATCGGGTCTGAGTGCTCTCGGTGGTTGTGGCTGGTCTCATTGCTGCTTAGATGTAAAAGCAGTTGATCTCCACTGCTGCTGATATTTAAAAGCAGGCAGATTGATCTCTCCAATGGACTGCAGGGGGAGGAGTTCACGCTCCTGGCAGGATCGGGTTTGTGGGATCTTGGTGGTTGTGGATGTACCCGCTGCTTCTTAGGTGTAAAAGCAATTGTTTTCCCAATGCTGCTGATATTTAAAAGCAGGCAGATTGATCTCTCCAACAAATTGTATGGTGAAGAGCACACACGTCTGGCTGGATTGGGACAAAGGCTCTCGATAGTGGCGGCTGGTCTTGGTGCTGCTTAGGTGTAAAAGCAGTTGATCTCCTACTTCTGATAATATTTAAAAGCAAGCATATTGATTTTTCCAACGGAATGCTGGGGGAAGAGCTTACTTGTCTGGCTGGATCAGGGCAAAGGGCTCTCGGTAGTGGTGGCTGGTCCTGTTGCTGCTTAGGTGTAAAAAACAGTTGATCTTCCTAGTGTACTGCAGGGGGAGGTGGAGCTCAATAAAAAAAAAAATAAATAAAAAAAAAAAAAGCACTCCCATAGCTTTCACTCAGTAGCCTCTGCAGGTGTCTCCCATAACTGAATCCCTTCATATATTTCTCATGATTTCTCTCTCCTCCACCTGCACATACCTCCCCAGTTCTTGCAACCAAGCACATATTTGGATCTCTCCCTTCCCACTGTACTTCTCCAATCCCTGCAAGACCAATAGCTCTCTCTCTCCCCCCCCCCCCCCACCCCTACCCTGTGGAACACAGACAAGCAAGGTTCTAACTCCTCCATCACCTGCAAACAAAGATACCCAGCTCTCATTCCCTCTCCCCTCCCCCTGCAACAACACTAACGTGTCCATTTATTTTTTCATCAAAAGGGGACATCTATTAATTGTCAGTCCTGCCCCCAATCCCGCCCCAGCCCTGCCCCAATCCCACCCTAACCCCGCCCCCCAATCTCACCCCTAGATTATTCCTTCCATTCATTTTTCATGTACACATAATATCTTATTAATTCATAATGGTAACCATAAAATTTTTAAAAACTACGAAGCACACTATACGCAGAGAAAATGTTAACTATCATTTATATTTGGGGGGGTTTCAAAGATGTCAAGGCAGATGACTTTAAAATATGCAATTTCACCTCAGTAACTATAGAAAAATAGACAAGTGGAGGGGCATAATAAAAAAAAAACGTCTAAGTCCCTTTTTGGCCTAAGGCCTTAAGTGTTGAAAGCAGAAGGAGGGAAAGTGTCCATAACCAAAACAAACGTCCTTGTTTTGATAATGGCCTGCCTCTACATTCAACTGTTTAAATGCTCAGCCAACCACTACGTCTACACTTATACCCCATAATGAACCAAAAAAACGCATAAGCCCAAAATGTCCAGCTTTTAGGCAAAGGAGGAGCCAGTCCTTCGCCTAAAAGCTGGATTTTGTAACCGGTGTCTGTCAAAAACACCACCGGTTACAGAATCCACACCAACCCCCCCCCACACACACACACAACATTAGGGCAGGAGGGAACCCAAGCCCCCCTGCCCCGGGCACCCGCAGCACCCCCCCGACAATATTGGGGCAAGAAGGAGCCCAAGCCCTCCTGCCCCGCAGCAGCCGCGGCACCCCCGACAATATCGAGGCAAAAGGGAGCCCAAGCCCTCTTGCCCTGGCGATCGTGCCCCCCCTCCCTAGTACGATCAGGCCAGGAGGGAGCCCAAGCCCTCCTGGCCCCAGTGACACCCCCCCCCCTCGACTCAATATGGCCAGGAGGGAGCCCAAGCCCCGATGTCGTCGGGGAGGTCGGGGGTGCCGCGGGGCAAGAGGGCTTGGGCTCCCTCTTGCCCCGATGTCGTCGGGGGGGGGCCGCGGTGCCCAGGGCAGGAGGGCTTGGGCTCCCTCTTGGCCCAGAGTTGTGTGTGTGGGGGGGGGTGATGTATCACGGCACGAGAGATGCCTCATATCCCCTACCGCGATGCCATCACTCCTCTACCCGAACTGCCGTGACCCGTGGCAGGAAAGATAGGGCGAGTCGCGGCAGTTCGGGTAGAGGAGTGATGGCATCGCGGTAAGGGAGATGAGCCATCTCTCCTGCCGCGATGGTTGCGGTGGGTGGGTGGGTAGGTTGCCGGGCCACTGAACTGATCGCGCTAGCTGCCATCAGCTCAGCGGCCCCTTTTTCGGCACTTAGACCTGGTTTGACTTCGTCTAAGTCAAAAAGCTATAAGTGCCGACTAGGCAACCTGCCTAAGGTTTTGGTTATACCTACTGCACGCCTAGGTGTAGGTTGGCCCACCTCCCGCCCTTTCCCCTCCTCTAAACACGCTTCTTTTCTCTCTGTGCATTTAGAGAACATAAGAACATAAGAACATAAGAACTGCCTTCTCCGGATCAGACCTTCGGTCCATCAAGTCCGGCGATCCGCACACGCGGAGGCCCTGCCAGGTGTACACCTGGCTTAATTTATAGTCCACCATATCCTTATATGCCTCTCTTAAGGAGATATGCATCTAGTTTGCTCTTGAAGCCTAGGACGGTCGATTCCGTCATAATCTCCTCTGGGAGGGCATTCCAGGTGTCAACCACTCTCTGAGTGAAACAGAACTTCCTGACATTAGTCCTGAACCTGTCCCCCCTTAGCTTCATTACATGTCCTCTAGTCCGTGTCAAATTGGACAATGTAAATAATCTTCTCTGCTCTATTTTGTCGATTCCTTTCAGTATTTTGAAGGTCTCGATCATATCCCCACGCAGTCTCCTTTTCTCAAGGGAGAACAATCCTAGTGTTATAAGTCTGTCCTCGTATTCCAGTTTCTCCATACCCTTCACCAGTTTTGTTGCTCGTCTCTGCACCCTCTCCAGCAGTTTTATATCCTTCTTTAGGTAGGGAGACCAATGTTGGACGCAGTATTCCAAGTGTGGTCTGACCATTGCCCTATAAAGCGGCATTATAACTTTCTCCGATCTACTCGAGATTCCTTTCTTTATCATGCCCAACATTCTATTTGCCTTCTTTGCCGCTGCCGCGCATTGTGCCGACGGCTTCAGGGTCCTATCTATCAGTACACCCAGGTCCTTTTCTTGTTCACTCTTCCCCAGAGTTGCACCTGACATTGTATACTCGTATTCCTTATTCTTATTGCCTAAATGCATTACCTTGCATTTCTCCACATTGAACTTCATCTGCCATTTCTCTGCCCATGTTTCCAACCGACACAAGTCGCTCTGGAGTTTCTCTCTATCCTCCTGCGATCTGATCGCCCGGCATAGTTTTGTATCGTCTGCAAACTTGATGATCTCACTGGATGTTCCTTCCTCCAGGTCATTGATATAAATATTAAAAAGGATCGGCCCAAGTACCGAGCCCTGGGGTACACCACTAGTCACTTTCTCCCAGTCGGAGAACTTCCCATTTATGCCCACTCTCTGCTTTCGGTTTTCCAGCCATTTGCCTATCCATCTTTGTATATCCCCCTCTATGCCTCTAGAGGCAGGGGAAAGGCCTAAGCTGGTTTTAGATATGTCTAAAAACCAGCTTTGGTTATGGGTACTTGGATGATCAGGCTTTTTGATCGTCCAAGTAGCCATTTAGGACACTTTTTAGATGTTTTGGTTTTTTTTTAATTATGAACCCCATACTGTATAGTGCAAAATATAGACAGCAGATATAAATTCTCAAAACTGACACGTTTTGATCACTAAATTGAAAATAAAATCATTTTTCCTACCTTTGCTGTCTGGTGATTTCATGAGTCTCTGGTTGAGTTTCCTTATGATCGTGTATCCTTTCTTTCATTTCTTTCTTTCTGCACTCAGGCCCAGCAATTGTTCCTTCCCTCCTTCCTTCCTATGTCCTTAGTGCCCCAGTGCCTCCATGCTGTGTCCTTAGTGCCCCCAGTGCCTCCTTCCCGTGTCCTTAGCGCCCCCAGTGCCTCCTTCCCATGCCCTTAGTGTCCCAAGTGCCTCCTTCCCATGCCCTTAGTGTCCCCAGTGCCTCCGTCCTGTGTCCATAGTGTCCCCAGTGCCTCCGTCCTGTGTCCATAGTGTCCCCAGTGCCTCTGTCCTATGTCCATAGTGCCCCAGTGCCTCCGTCCTGTGTCCTTAGTGCCCCAGTGCCTCTGTCCTGTGTTCTTAGTGCCCCCAGTGCCTCCTTCCCGTGTCCTTAGTGCCCACAGTGCCTCCTTCCTATTATTTTGCTGGACGCTATACAGTATTCTTGAATATTTTCATGTCATATAAACTTGTTATCCCTTACATTGATTTCTTATTGTAATATGAAAATTTTTCAATAAAATTATTTTTAAAAATAAAGACCTACCTCATTTGCACAAGAAATAACATATGTATACAAACCGTAATCATGTAAATAGCAATTTATGTAGTTCTAGAGAGAACAAGGCCACCTTTGTCACCCTCCTCCCGTCAAACACCTTGATATTTCCCTAGTGGAGCCTCTTTTCACCCCCTCCATCCCTACACATGCTAAGTGCCAACTCTTCACTTGAGTTTCCCCCTCCACCCTCAACTGCCCCCGGATCGACTCACCAGTCTAACCGCATGACCTGGGGCAGTCAGCTGCTAACAAGCATATCCAGGGGGAAGGAGGCCGCACCTCAGCGCCGCCGGCAGCGGCTCTATATTCGGGCCAGAACTCCTCAGCCGCTCAGAGACATGCCGCCGCTGAGCAGGGGGAGAAGGCGTCAGGTCCACGACCAGCACTACTGCTGCCGTTCCTCCTCCTTCATCTTCTCTTCCTCTGGGCACCCGCCACCTGCTTCTGCCGTCCCCGAGCGCCCATCATCCAGCCCGCTCCAGCTCCCGTTGCTGTTCTGCAGCCAGGAAACAGCAAACAACAGCCCTGCCCCCCCCCTGTTATTTTCGGGCCCAGGGCACGTGCCCATCTTTAAATCAGGCCCTGCACAAGCCTCTCTCCGACGTGAACTCTGACGTGGAGAGAAAGCTTCTGG
This sequence comes from Geotrypetes seraphini, assembly GCF_902459505.1. Lineage (NCBI taxonomy): Eukaryota > Metazoa > Chordata > Amphibia > Gymnophiona > Dermophiidae > Geotrypetes > Geotrypetes seraphini. The sequence goes on from NC_047085.1 coordinate 409,809,218, forward strand.
GCCAGCCTCTTACGAAGGAGAGTGCTGCTCCAAGGGGCGGGTCGAGGTGGCACTGGCGAATCCAAGTGCAGGAACAGGAAGAGATCGGGGCAGGATCATAAATAGTGGCAGCGGCAGAAGGTATAGAAAGCTGTGTCTCCAGCTCTTCAAGGGTTTTGAACGGGACCGTCCCACCGTCCCATTATTAGATCGCCCTCACCACTGAAAACGGGACATTTTGGCGTCCCAAAGTGGCGTGTGGGGACAACGGGACAGGCAATGTAATAACGGGTTGGTCCCGTTCAAAACGGGACGTATGGTCACCTTAAACTTCAAGTTCTCACTCCCTCTCCCCCTTGGCAAGAAGGCAGGAAACTCTCCCCCTCTCTCAGCCCACCATAGAGATGAGCCAAACGAAAGGAGAGCAGCTTCATTTCAGGCAGTAGCCTCCTCTTCTGATGCCCAATGCAAAATTAGCACCATGTGGTGCATCCAAAAATGGGGCTGCTGCCTGACAAGCAGCTGCTCTCCTTTCCTTCAGCTCATCTCTAGCATGAGCAATGGTTGGGTGAACTTATGAAAACACAAGACACAATCATGGAAAGTACACAAAAAGAACTCTTTATTAGACTCAAAACCCAGAGTCCTGTTACTGCACAGGACCAGACATGAAAGGCACAGTCTTGAGATGGACCTGTGACTGACAAGGCCCAAAACACCATCTATGGTCTGCGAATTCCACACCCCAAACACAGTCTACAAAAGTATTCCTCAAATCAGGTAACAAGGTCTGACCTCAGACCAGGACTCACACATATTCAGCAAAAAGAAGATTGGCTTACCTCAGCCAAGCAGAATGTCTAGAAGTTGTAGTCAAGGCGTATACTGGGATCACTTCTTCCTCTTATATTTTATGGCAGCTGCATCTCTGACTCCGCCCCTCCCATGTCACTTCCCCTTAGGGAAGAGCTACTTACTACTACTATTGATTTCTATAGCACTACCAGATGTTTGCAGCGCTGTATAGAGTTAAGGTAGTTCTGAAACTGTGAGGAAATATCCATCAAGGGGAATGGTAGCAACCTATAGATTCCCTCACATCTTCCATTCATCTCTATGGTAGATCTGGGGCGAGCAGGGAGATAATGCAGAGAGAGAGTTTGTTGGTGTTTGTTTATACAGTTCTAATGGAGCTGTCCAATGCCTTATGGTGGCCCAGCAAAATTTAAGATGCCAGGTCCAATATGTCAATCGTCATGGTAACCTGGCATCCAAAGTTTGTTGAGCCTTGATTTAAAATACTGCTATCAAATTAATCTACAATATAGTTTTTGCATCTGTTATAGAATCCAATTTAACATCTCTGTCCTCTCCCACTATGCTTTCTTCTCAGGCATCCTTGTATATTTATCATCATTAATTCACGAACAACCTTTTTGTACACTCAGATCCTCTAATGCAGGGGTGTCCAATGTCGGTCCTCGAGGGCCGCAATCCAGTCGGGTTTTCAGGATTTCCCCAATGAATATGCATGAGATCTATGTGCATGCACTGCTTTCAATGCATATTCATTGGGGAAATCCTGAAAACCCGACTGGATTGCGGCCCTCGAGGACCGACATTGGACACCCCTGCTCTAATGCTAAAAGAGTTTACAATTCAGTTGAATTTGTGGGTGATCAGCTCATCCTCACAACTAAAGCAAGATTAAGAACATAAGAAATGCCTCCGCTGGGTCAGACCTAAGGTCCATCACGCCCAGCAGTCCGCTCACGCGGCGGCCCATCAGGTCCAGGACCTGTGCAGTAATCTTTTATCTATACCCCTCTATCCCCTTTTCCAGCAGGAAATTGTCCAATCCTTTCTTAAACCCCAGTACCGTTCGCTGCCCTATAACGTCCTCTGGAAGCGCATTCCAGGTGTCCACCACACGTTGGGTAAAGAAGAACTTCCTAGCATTCGTTTTGAATCTGTCCCCTTTCAACTTTTCCGAATGCCCTCTTGTTTTTTTATGTTCTGAAAGTTTGAAGAATCTGTCCCTCTCTACTCTCTCTATGCCCTTCATGATCTTGTAAGTCTCTATCATATCCCCTCTAAGTCTTCTCTTCTCCAGGGAAAAGAGACCCAGTTTCTCCAATCTCTCAGCGTATGAAAGGATTCTTGTTCAAGTACAACTTTCTGCTGCCTGGTACCTTTTTATAGAATTCTTTGCCTCTTCATATCCATATGGAAACCTCCCTTAGTAAGTTTAAATCAGCCTTCAAGAGTTTACTTTTTGCGCAAGACTTTTCCATATTTTCAGCTAATTTGTCTGTTAAGAACTGCCCCCTCCCCAACTCTTGTCCTTTTGTTGCCTACCTTGCTAAACATTTTGTTTCTATTAATTATTGCTTATAGAACTCTGCCCATCTATTTCATCTTTGTTACTCCACTCAAAACATTTACGCAATTTTGTCAGGTTTTGTGTCTGTCTGCAGTTTGGAATACATGAGATCTTTGATGATATGACAGTATGATTGAAGAAGTAGCCTGAGAATCAGGTTCAATTCCACTGCAGCAACTTGTGACTCAAGGAAAGTCACTTAATCCTTCATGCCCCAGGTACAAAATGTGTATTTATATATAATACATAAAACCACTTTGATTGTAAGAAAAGAAAATATATCAAGTCTCATCCCCCTTTTCTTGAACCTATTAAGTTAAAAAAGTTACTGTTGGAAAAAAGAAGTTAAATAATTGACTCATTTTCTAGTTTATCAGTCTGTTGAGAGGACTGTGAAATAACAGTTTTATTGATTAGGCTCCTGATTTTGAAGGAAATTCATTTCAATACATTATATTGTTGCTTAGTGTTTGATTTTTCCTTTCTCTCCATAATAATTTGGACTTGTTTATTGAATTGCCTCTTTTTACATGTTTTGTGTATGCAAAAAATGATGAGAAATAAAAATATTTAAAATTAAGTACATCTCAGTAAAATTTTTGACAAGAAGGCAACTGGCAAGCATGTTTAAACAACCAAAATATATTTCACTGAAAGTTTAATATATTAATTTGTACATTCAGGGGTCTTTTACAAAGCTGTGGTAGTGATGCTGCCTCAGTAAATGCATTGAAGCACATTCAATTCCTATGGGTTTCAGTGCACTTACTGCATTGTTACCACAGCTTTGTAGTTATCCTTCCATTAGAAACCCATGAGTCATTTTGTTTAAAAAAAAAAATTCTTGTAATTTTAAAATTTTACAATCCAAGCACTCACTTGTATAGAAATCTAAAAGTAATAAAATGCATTTTAAAAATTAGAAACAAATTAATAACATCCAGTCCACAGCAATTACAAGAGACATTGATTAGATTGTAAGCTCTATCGAGCAGGGATGTTTAATGTACAACACTGCGTACGTCTATAGAAATGATAAATAGTAGCAGTAGTATTTCAAAGGAAAAAAAGCTAAAGAAAAATTTTAAACAAAAGATAGACATCTGTGCTTAGAAGAAATCAAGCATGATATTTTATGTTAATGTTTACTATAAACTTAGGGGGTCTTTTACTAAGGTGCGCTAGCCTATTTAGTGCATGCTAAATGCTAATGTGTCCACAGAATATAATGGGTGCGTTAGCATTTAGCGTGCGCTAATCGGCCTTAGGGCTCCTTTTACTAAGGTGCGCTAGCGTTTTTAGCGCACGTTACAATGCCACGTGCGCTAGCCCCGCGCTACACGGAAAATAATAATGCCAGCTCTATGGAGGCATTGGCATGTAGCGCACGCTAAAAACGCTAGTGCACCTTAGTAAAGTAAAAGGAGCCCTAATTAAAAGACCCCTTTAATTTACTGCCAAACCAAAAATAAAGTGGTTTATAATCATTATACATAAAAAATTAGAACTCCAATATCTTTATAGAAAAGACCCATCTGTCATACATACAAATTAGAAGACAACTTAGAACAGTCCTCTCATTTGCCTAATAAGAAAGTTCTGTAAAACTATTAATGTATTTTGTTATCCACTCCCAAGTCTCTATATTAAAAACCTTTTTTAAAAAGGCGGCTTTCAACAAGATTCTGTGGGAGTGGCCAAAGGAAGATGGCCGCGGGTGTTTAGCACCGGATTCCCCACAAATGTGTGGTAAACTAAACTAAACTAAACCTTAAGTTTGTATACCGCATCATCTCCACAATTGTAGAGCTCGGCACGGTTTACAGGAAATGGTATAGAGAAGGAACTCTAATGAGGGTTACAGGACAGTATAGAGAAAGTTTAGAGGGACTTAATATAACAAAAAGGAGGACATAGTGCATCTAAATGAAGTTTGCTTAGGTTGTCTTTTTAGAATATTCCCTATGGTGCGCTACAGAAGAGAGGTGGCCCCCTTCTATCCTCGATCCAGTTCCAAGGAACGCAGCTCTAATTGCTGGCTGGTCAGGGCCAGCCATTCTTGGCCAACTGAGGCTCCCTGGCACTGAAGTATTGTTCTGTTTTGGGGGGATTCTGACTTAGAGGCATTTAGTCTTAATCCCACAGATGGTAGCTTTGCCCCATTGCCTCCTCAGTCAAGCACTTATACCAAATGGCTGAACCTGTGGTTCCTCTCGTACTGAGCAGGATTACTATTGCAACGACTCATCATCAGAAGGGTAAACCTAATCTGTCTAATAAAAGAGCTCCTATTTGAACCGCGCCTGGCCTTAAAATTTTTTTTCTCTCCTTTGAGTATCTTTAGCTATGTCAGGGAATATTCTAAAAAGACAACCTAAGCAAACTTCATTTAGATGTTTAAAAAACATACATAAAAGTCAGGTCTGATCATGCTAAGTACCAATATAACTATAAAAGTCAGAAGATCAACAGATTTTGTATCTGAAGACTCTTAAATGAAACATCAAAAGTGTACATCATCAAACCTCTTTCAATCTGATTCCCAGGAGAATTATTTTTCTGTAGTACAGATTGATAAATTTAAAACTTTAGAGGCGGAATAGATTCTTAAAAGACCTTTAACAACTCACATATATGCAAGGTCAATTGAAAAGTTTCCGGCCTAATCAAGAAAACAACATATTTTGGGAGAAAATGAAATTTGTTTTTCAACATAGTATTTTAATTCAATACATTTACTCCAGTGTTTTTCCAGATCTTTCATACCTTAAGTAAAATATGAAACATCTAAACTGGGAAAATAGCTATTTACAGCATCTTTGATCGCAGAATCTGAAGAAAATTTATTCCCAGCCAGCCATTTTTTTCAGGTTTGGAAATAGAAACAAGTCGAACGGGATCAAATCTGGAGAGTACAGTGGATCGAGAATTAATCTGAATCGGAATTTCATCACGATTGCTGATGTGTGAGCCAGTGCGTTGTCCTGATGGAAGAGAACTTTCTTCATGGCCAAATGAGGATGTTTCATTTTGGCACTTAGACGTTGTAATAAAGCAGCATAGTACAGTGGAACCTTGGTTTATGAGCATAATTCGTTACAGAAGAATACTCATAAACCAAGTTACTCGTATATCAAAGCGAGTTTCCTCATAGGAATGAATGGAAAATCGCTTTGATTCGTTCTACCTCCTCCCCCCCCCCCCCCAAGGCTACCGGCGCTGCTCCATCACCCCCTCCCTCCCGCTCTAACCGGCATCGCACCCCCCAAACCGGCATCGCAACCCCCCACCCCACCGAGAACTGCATTGCACCCCCTTGCTGGAAGCGGCATCCGCCCGCCCTCCCTCCCAAACATGCTCCTTACCCCATCTGCTACTTGTGTGAGTGAAAGAAAGCTCCCACCTCTTGCCTGGGCTTGGCTTTGAGCATCTGCGCATGCTCAAGGCCTTCTGGCTCTCGTTCTCTCGGAGAGAACGAGATCTCGGAGAACAAGAGCCAGAAGGCCTTGAGCATGCGCAGATACTCAAGGCCCAGCCCAAGTAAGAGGCGGGAGCTTTGTTTCACTCGCACAAGCAGCAGATGGGGTAAGGAGCATGTTTGGGAGGGAGGGAGGGCGGATACCGCTTTCAGCACGGGGGTGCGATGTGGTTCTCGTGGAGGTGGGTGGGGTGCGATGCCGTTTCGTGGGGGTGTGATGTCGGTTAGAGCAGAGGGAGGTGCTCATGTATCGGAATATGCTCGGTTTGCGAGACAAAAGTTTGCTAAGTGTATTGCTCATCTTGCAAAACACTCGCAAACCGGGTTACTCATAAACCGAGGTTCCACTGTATTTGCCATTAATGGTTTTTCTCATTTCCAGATAGTCAATAAAAATTATCCTGTGGAAATCCAAAAATATGGTCACTGTCACCTTTACAGCCATTGGAGCTGTTTTTGCTATCTTCAGAGTCAGTTCATCTTCTGTAGTCCATTGTTTGGATTGTTGTTTTGTCTCAGGAGTGTCTCAGGAGTATAGTAATACCTTACCGTTTCTTATACCCCGCAATTACTTACTAGGAATCATTGTGGCTTATATAAGATTAATAAGGTTTGAGAGGAAGTGATTTCACACCATGGAATGACTGCTTGAGTTGTAAGCTCCATAGCGGCTGTGTAGTTAAACGAATAATTTGCTGGCACACCACAACATGCTCCTCCGCTAGCGATGATGACTTGAAAGGATGGGAAAAGTTTTGCTTTTCTGCAGTTAATAAAGAAAAATTGGCAGGGGATAGTAGCAAACAACTACTCAGGAAAAAAAAAAGATTGTGCCAGCAGCCTCCGAGTCAGAGGACAATGACCTGACTAATGATTCCATAGGCGACGAAGAGCTCACAGCTATGGCTCTGAAGTCATGGTTTCATGAATTAAAGGAGGAGATGGTGGGAGTTTGAAAATATGTTAATGCAGCGCTGGCAGAGTTGCATATGGAAGTGGCAGATCTTGGAAGGTGTGTTGCAGCCACGGAGGGACATAACTCAGGAAATTGCTGATGTGTGTTCCGAGACATAACACTATGCTTCAACAATTTGAGAATTACAAAGCCAAGTGGAACTCTGGAAAACAGATCTTGTTGCTGTAATTTGAGGTTTAAGGGAATCCCAGAATCAGAAGACTTTAAGGACTGTGCAGAGACTGTGTAATATTTGTATGGATCTTCTTGCGGAGATGGATGGCACCACACCTGATCAGATCGATATTGTGCGTGCACATCAGAGCTTGGGCATGACAAGAAGCTTGGGACCTAAGAATATAATCGTGTGTTTTGCTGACTTTGCTTTTAAAGAAAAAGTTCTGTAAGTAGTGAGCTGCAAGCAGGAATATCGCTGGAGAAATGTAGTGATGGGAATTTATCAAGACTTGGCATGGGCTACATTGCAGAAACGACGCAATTTCAAAGAAGTGACTTAAGTATTGCGCTTTGAAGGGCATTGATATCGATGGCTCTTCGTCTTTGGGGTCTGGATTACTATGAATGGCAAACTTAAAAAAGTTCATGAGGTTGCAGATGCTTGGGTAGCCCTGAGAGAACTGGGATAAAAAATGTACCAGATCTCTCAACATTTGGATCATGAAATTCAGAGAGGAAGACTGCTGGTATGTGGAAGACGGTGATCCGATCCAGCAAGAAACAAGTGAAAACTAATACTTGGCTGTGTATGAATTGGAGTGGCATACTACTCAGACACGGGAGTCTTCCAGGACTGTTACTACAGAGTCCTGGAATCTGAATCGTGTGGACACTTCGCACGTGAACTTTCCATGTTAATTTGATTCTCTATTGGTTAATTGCATATTTACTGGTTAAGTTGGAATTTACATTGGGAACACAAGAGCTTGGTTACTTTCCGAGATGTATTGCAGGGGGGGAGGATTCCTACTTTTGATGAGTTGGTGGCTAGAATTGATGATCTCAGGGGAGATTTTTTGCATACATGCAGCTTCGGCATTTTATGGCATCTGAAGGTTGGGGGAAGGCCTCGTCCCAGGAGTCTGGAACATTTAGAAAATTTATGGGTACTTTTGGGGCGGGTTCTGAGACCTCTCACGATTCTATACCGATATTTTAGAGGACAGGATTTTGTCAAGTATCCTTATATGCAGAGGTGGGAAGCAGACCTGCATACCGCTTTTACAGTGACAGAATGAGTTCAGATATGGAGGTTCAGAAAGCCTCACATTGCATCTTGGTACAGGAAGGTGCATATAAAGTTTAGGCACACAGGTACTTCACACCTGAGCATTTGAAAAACATGTATCCTCAGCAATCTGATGTTTGCTGGAGATGTGGACAAGGGAAGGGATTGTTTCTTCACATATGGTAGGAGTGTCCTGAAATACAGTTCTTTTGGTTACATGTTACTACTGCTCTGATAACATGGCTTCAAGACCTGGTACAATTTTTACTTCAATGTTGTCTCCTGGGTACTCAAAATGTGAGATGTTCCCCTTGGCAAACCAAATTGCTTCGTATGGGATTAGCAGCTGCTAAATGTTTTATTGCCCAACGCTGGAAGAATAAGGTGGCACGAACAGTGGGGGATTGGAAACTTAAACTATGTAAACTGGCACAGATAGAGTGCTTAGCTGCAAAACATTATGGGCACTAAGAACAGCGGGTATGGTCCTGGAGTAAAATTTTTACTTTTATCTGAACCCAGAATGGTGATGTTGGTGGAGGGTCCTGGGGGCGGGGGGATGTTTGGGAAGGGGAATGGGACTATGGTGAGTGGATGCTCTGAAGGACAAACTAAGTGCCCACATTGAGGGGAATGTTTGTGAGGAGGGAAGGGGGATTTGTTTTGGTGTCATTTCTATATAGGAGGAAATTGTTGTCCTTGCATATTATGTTGCTTAGAGAGGATCTTCTATGTATTAGGTATAGGGTTACAAGGGTCTGTAATTGGGCTATGTATCAAAATGTGCATTAGATCTGCATGTTGTTTTCTATACAAACAAAAGTTAATAAAAATTTATTGAGAAAAAAGGATTAACAAGGTTTAAAACAGGAACATCACAAGTCAGCCAGTGTAGAACTTTAAGTCCTGGACTACGGTGAGAATAGATGCGTTTTTAGTTTCTTTCTAAATTGAAGGTAGGAAGGGATCTAGCGTAAACAGGTGAGGAGACAGTTCCATATTTTGAGATCTTGAAACTCGAAGGTGGACTCAAAGAATGATTTCCTCCAGACTTGGCATGGAGAGGGAAGCAGCAGTTTACAGCACTGGATTATTCTTGAGTTGTAGAAGGAATGTATAACCAGAATGGCAGATGTTAGTCCTGTCTAGTTTTCCCCCATATATAGCCTTGTGGACCATAAACGCAACTTTAAATTGGGGCTTGCAAAGAATCAGTCTAGCCGCTGTGTTCTGGAGTAGCTGCAATCTCTTAAGATCTTTCATTAGAATGTTGCAGTATAGAGAGTTTCAATAGTCTATATACGGAAGTAGGACTGCTTGAGCTACTATCCTAAAGCTGGTCAGGCTCAGGACTGATCTTATCGCCCTCAGTTGTCTCAGTCTGAAGATTTTTTTTTTTTTTTTACCAGTGAGGTAATCTGCTCTCCCATGGTAAGATGAGTCGAAGACTACTCCCACTACTTTTGACATTTTGTTTGTTGTTAGTTTCTCGCCCGAGGACAGAATGTGCTCTGAATACAGCAGTGAGTTGTGGTCACCAAATCAGAGAACCTTTATCTTCTGTTTGTTTAGCTTGAGGAAGTTTCTTTGTGACCATTCACTTAGATTCTCATTCAGTTTTGATATGTGTTGCAATGTGTCTGTGAAGGAGTCTTTGGCTAAGGAGAGGATAAGAAGGTCATATGCAAAGGAGAAAGAGTGGACTTGAAGGAAGAAGAACCACTTACTCATTGAAAAATGATTGTGAACAAGGGGAACCTTGTGGAATCCTGCAGGCGGCTTCTCATGATACATCCTCACTGCATATGTCCTCTTGCCTAAGAATTATGGGAAACCAAGTCTCATCCAGCGTCACAATATGCCGCAAAAAAGTTGTTCTCATTACACTTAAAATGCTCAAAACATGTTCTTTTGAAATATCCAATCAAATTCATTTTTGGTCAACAGAAAACATGGCACCCATTGCACTCTAATACTACTATTTATCACTTCTATAGCGCTGAAAGATGTACGCAGCACTGTCAACTTCCTCATACCTAAAAATTCATGTAGGATGCGTGCACACTTTCTGATGAAACACCAGCAGCCTCTGCTATTTCATTTAGGGTCAATTGGCAATCTTCCACCAAGATTTGGTGAACTTCATCAACCATTTCATCAGTTGTTGCAGTTTTTGGATGACCGGAGCATTCAACAATGCTTGTTCGGCCACATTTAAATTCAGAAACCCATGCTTTCACCATTGAAAAAGAAGGAAATGCATCATCTTCCCATTTCTTGGTCAGGCTGGAAACTTTTCAATTGACCTCCCCCACCTTAGCATCTCTTTCCCTCACTACCTTCATTCTTCTATCCTATGGCTCATGTTCCCCTTCCTCCCTCTATTCTGTGTTGCATGTTCATGACCACTCCCCCCTTCCTTTATCTGACATTTGTGCTCCCTCCCAAATCCCAACACACCCTCTCTCTCCTCATGTCTCAATGCACCCCTCCCTCTCTCCCTCCATTCTGTGCCCCAAGTATGTGCCTTCCTTCGACGGCAAACTCCCTCCTCCTTCCAGCCGCAGTCATTTCTCTGCACAAAGACATGGGTAGCGGCTCCTATGTGCGTCCCATGGCTAAGTCCTCCCACGTCAGAGGGAAGGCATCGGGCTCAGTCATGAGATGCCCATAGGAGTCGCTGCCCACAGCTTTGTGCAGAGAAACAACTGAAGCTGGAAAGAGGAAGGAGCCAGCTAGAAGATAAACACCCACCAGAGGGAGGCATGTACTTGGGGCACAAAATGGAAGGAGGGAGGAAGAGGGAGGGGCATGTTGGAACTCAGGATGGAACGAGAGGGACATATTGGGACACCAAAGTTAGAACAAAAGCCCCGCTCATAAGTACGAGTCCAATGTAAGTCAGATGTTCATAAATCAGGGACTGCCTGTATCTCATTAGGAGAACCCATAGGTATTCTGGGAAAATTCATAACACATACAACATTTGCCTGAATTGTGGTACCAAGTGCTGAAACCTGAATCAAAGCTTTACTTAGATCTGAGATAGCCTATCTAATGGTAACCAAAGTTATAAGAATTAAACATACTACCAAAAATCCAGACAAACAGGAAGAGGCAAATTTTCAAGTATCGTCCTCACAAACTGAATGTCCTTCATCACAGCAGGTCACTAAGTTTCCAACTAATTGGGCTCCCACTATTCCAGACTTGATAGAGGATAGATAAACACTAATCTGCAGGTGGAACAGTAGTCTTACCTCCCATACAGGAACCCTCACTCTGCATTTCTCTAGAACACATGTGTCAAACACAAGGCCCGGATCCGAATTCGGCCCACCTGGCCTTTTTATGTGGCCTGTGGCAATGCTCCCGAACTGCCCCTTTTCACAGCCCAGCATGTCCTCCCTCCCATGCCGGTCCGATGTTGCCGTCACGCCGGAAAGTCTGCCGGCTTCAGCAGTGATTTGGCAGTGTTGTCTGTGGCTCTCTCTCCTGCCTTCCGTCCGCTGAGGTCCACCCGGGCGGAAACAAGAAGTTGCGCGTCATTGGAGACAGACGAGGCAGGCAAAAAGCAGGAGGGGGAGCCACGTACACCACTGCCGAATCGCTGAGCCCAGCAGACTCCTCGGCTTGGTGGCGACATCGGACTGGTGCTGGAAGGAAAGACACCGGGCTATGAGGAGAAAGGGACTAGCGCTGGAGGGAAAAGCAAGCTGGGCTGTGAGGAGAGAGAGACTGGCGCTGGAGGGAAAGGCATGCTGGGCTGTGAAGAGAGCGAGATGAAGGGAGAGAGGTTGGACCTGGGGGGAGGGAAGCAGACAGGGGGAGAGATGAGACGGGGGGCAGTTGGGAAGAGAAAGGGAGAGAAGTTGGATCTAGAGATGGAAAATTGATAGGTAGTTGAAAATTTAAAAAAGAGAAGGATGAGAAAGAGGGCGAGATTTGGGTGGAAAGAGGCAAAAAAGAAAAAAGGAGAAAAGTTGAAAGAGAAAAATCAATGTTGGAGACAGGGACTGAAGCAAGAGAGAAGAGGAGAAAAAAAATGGACAGCAGACACTGGAAAGAGAATTAGAAAATAGACAAAATCAGAAAGAGAAACTGGGACTAAAAGCAAAATGACCAGACAACAAAAAGCAGAAAAAAAATAATTTTATTTTCTATTTTGTGATTACAATATGTCAGATTTTAAATGTGTATCCTGCTAGAGCTGAACTAGGACCTAAAAGAGAGGAAAAGTCTTTTTTATTTATTTTGTAGCTGGCGTGGGGTTGGAGAGGTTATATCCTTATACTTATACTAAAACTAACCCCTTGCTTTGCTGGCGCGCAGCGTGAGTTTTGGCTGCAGCGGTGATTGATCCAACACTCACAGAAGTCTTGTGAGCGTCGGAGCAGCCACCGGCGCTGGGGCCCATCCTGTGCATCAGCAAAGGGGGTATCTTAATAAAAAAATCCGGCCCACAACTTAGCCTGTGTTTTAGATTTTGGCCCCTTATGTGATTTGAGTTTGACACTTCTGCTCTAGACAATAGCAATCCTTGCAATACTGTGGTCATAGGATCCCAAGAACACAGAACTGATGGATGAGTGGGTTGTATTATTGTTTGAGAAAATTATTGATTATTGGATGAGGGAGTAGTATTATTGTTTGAGAAACAGATATATATATATTCATACTAAGATAGATAAATTATCTGACATCATCAGTTTTGGTTTTTCTTTACATATTTGGTTCCCCTTTGTTTTCCTGTCTAACATTATGATTTGATATATGTGTTTTAGAATTTTGCCCCTGATGCAGCCTTGTTCTGGGCAAAACATGGACCACACCAGGTATTTTAAAGATTTTTTGAAATCTGCATCTGGGATCCGCTCTTCACTCTGTTGACTGCAATGCCAGATACTGCATAAAGGTATCTGTAGGACCAATATTTAATCTTGTTGGTGCACTGAGGGGAAACCCCATGATCTGCACTCTTTTAATCACTACACTGGTGTTCAACAATACAGCCATGACTGTCTTGGAGCTTCCCATTTAGGGGTCAATTTCTAAACAGTCATTGAGCAGATAACACAATAAAGCTAATGTCAGTCAGTTATCTTTAAGCCAAACCTAATCAGTTGTTTTGGAAATAAAAATTCATCTAAATCACTAGGATTAAGGTGGCTGTTTGTTCAGCTGAGTTTCCCCAACTAAATTTAGTTGGTTAGTGTTAAAAATTAGTGATAAGCAGTTAAAAGTCTAATACTACTCAGTTGATCCCAGAACTGTTCCTTTTTGACTAGCTAAATTTGAACATCTTGTGAACTAAGGAGATTAAATTTACTTGGTTGGGGGAAGGGAGGAGGGGGGAATCTAATGCCTGTTAATTAAAACATAAGATCCACCAAGCAAACAATGTCTTTTGTGACCATAAAATTATGTACATATACCTTGTAGTATCAAAAATATTCAGCAGTAGCAGTAAGTGTGCTTTCGGGCCAGCAATAATAATTGCATGCTTTTCCACTAAAACAAATCATTAAAGTTGCAAATTCTTCTATTAGTTTAATCTTTGGTTTTCTCAATTAAAAAAAAAAAAGAAGGGGTGGAACCTTCAGCAACTGCTTAATTGTTATACAAATCTTATACTGGATCATACAGTTTTGCCATAAAAGAAACGAAGGAGTCCAGCTACTGGTATGAGAGGTTTTTGCATTTATCACGCTTAACAGGGAAAGGGACTGGGACTTGTATACCTTTTTTCTTTTTTGTATGGGGGGGCATTCAATAATTTATCTACCTCAGTATGAAAGAAAAAAAAAATTCAATATAGTCCCCTTATAACTCCATACACTTCATCCACTTTTCCTGCAATGACTTTAACCTCTTTGAAATAATTTTTCTGTTTGACTTTCAAATCAGGATGTCACAGCTTCCTTGACATTTTTATCACTTATCCACTGTCCATGGAGAGATTTCTTCAAAACTTGGAATAGGACATAATCTGAGGGAGCCAGATCAGTACTGTAGGATGGATGGATGGTTCAGCTGCAGAAACCCACATTCTTGGATAGTAGCCTGTGACTATCATAACATGTGCACCGTCTCACTGTCGTGAGGAACCAGCATGCCTGCTGTGAGTCTTTCCTCATCTTTTCTCCTTGATTGACTCCCGCAAAGCATTCATTGTAATGGCATAACTCCCCCTGATTATGGTTTTGTTAGGTGGCATGAACTCCAGAAGCAAAAGTCCATCATCCCAGAAGACAGTTGCCATGACTTTGCCTGCAGATTTTTCTGTCTTGAACTTTTTTAGAGTGGCTGATGACTTGTGCTTCCACTGCATTGATTTCATCTTGGACTCAGGATCTCTGTGATAGACCCAAGTCTCATCTCCAGTCACCAAATGATGAAAAAAATTAATTTGGTCTTCAAGGAGTATCTTCAAGTTCTCCTGACAGCACTGGAGTCTTGTGGCCTTCTGACATGGTGTCAGCATTCTTTGAACCTATCCTGCACTAACCTTGGACATGCCCAACTTTTCATGAATTATTTTCCAAACTGTACCTGCCGAGATATCTATTTTTTCAGCTATTCGGGAAACCTTGTCTATCTGAAAAATTTAAATCCTCGACTTTCTTGCACATATCTGTGGAAGTTGCTTCCACAGGCCATCCAGGGTGAGGGTCATCTTCAGTGGATTTTCTACCCCATTTAAATTGCTTGCTCCAAAATTTTATTTTGTAGAATGATGAAGCAGACTCACCATAAACTGCAGTCATGTGTTCATGGATCTCTTTTGGCTTTTCCCCCTTCTTTTGTGAGAAATTTTATCACTGAATGGTGCTCCAAATTCCAAATCTAGCAGTTTCTTACTTGATTTGCAGGAGGACTCTGCTGATATCCTGTCTCTTGGAATGTTATACTCGCATTGAGTCGCAATTGTTCATGAGTAACCTTGAAACATGTCACAACATGCACAAACTTGTGTCAACACCCTTGCTACTTTCTTTCATACTCAGGTAGATAAATTATTGAACACTCCTTGTAGTTTTATAACCACACTCAAAATGGTTTATATACAGGTACTTCAAGCATTTCCCCTGTCTGTTCAAGTGGGATCACAATCTATCTAATGTATCAGGGACAGTGGAGGATTAAGTGACTTGTCCAGGGTCACAATTTGCACTTCTTTTTTCATTAAAACAAAATAAATTTTCAGCTACAGTCTAATAAGAAGCACGCTATGTTACTTCAGTTTGACCTCTCTGCAGCTTTTGATGTAGTTAATCACAATATTCTGCATTTCCTGCTTTCAGAAATCGGCCTTTATCAGATTGTTCTAGACTGGTTTGACAAATTTCTATCTTCTCGCTCTTATTCAGTCAATATGAAAGGCTCCAATTCAAAATCGTGGAGAGCCCTCTGTGGTGTCCCCCAGGGTTCTCCATTGTCTCCAATCTTATTTAACATCTACATGAGTTCATTGAAACACTACAATTTGAATACTCGAGAAACTTTACTAACATATCCTGATGATATCTCGATAATTTGATACCCAATATTAACCATTGTATTACTAAACTTCAGTCCTGGGTGACAATGGCCCAGATGAAATTAAATGCTGCAAAGACTAAGGGCTCCTTTTATAAAGCCGCGTTAGGGCTTTAACACGCGGAATAGCACGCATTAAATTGCCGTGTGTGCTAGCTGCTACCACCTCCTTTTGAGCAGGCGGTAGATTTCCGGCTAGTATGCGCTATAGCACGCGCTAATCTGGTGCGTGCGATAAAACCGCTAGTGTGGCTTTGTAAAAGGAGCCCTAAGCTTTTATGGCTTTGCCCAAAGTTAGATTCTCTCCCTTCTGCCGTTATCTTAGACTCAGGAGAATCTTTGAAAATTGAGTTTTCCTCGTTAAAACTAGGTATTGTTATCGATACTTCACGTACATTTAAGGACCAACTAAACTCGCTTATTAAAAAGTGTTTTTCCAGTCTTCATGCTCTGACAAGAGTGAGAGCATTTTTTCACCAACAACACTTCTCTGTATTGGTTCAATCAATCATTTTGTCAAGGCTGGATTATTGCAATTCAGTGTATTTGGGTCTTTCAAAGGTCAGCCTGCAGAGACTTCAATTAATACAGAACACTGCAGCTAAACTTATCTTCGGTAACAGTAAATTTGATCACGTAAACCCTCTGCTCAAGGAATTACATTGGCTTCCAGTATAACTCAGAATTCAATTTAAGTGCATTTGTATTGCATTTAAGATCCTATTTGGCATTTTTGCCATTTTGATTCTTTTAGACTGGAATGTTCATAGATCTCATCTTGCCAGAAGTTCTCAAAAATTAAAACTTACATTTTCCTCTCTCCGTGGTAAAAACAGAACCTTTAAGAGATTATTTTGCTTTTAAATTAGCCGAATTCTGGAATGCTTTACCGCTTGCATTAAGAAATTTAGTTTTTTTTTGCTTTATTCTGGAAAATTCTGAAAACTTTTTTGTTTGCTAAACATTTTGGAAATTAACTGTTTCAGTCTACTTTTTCTTGTCAAATTTATGTATTATGTTTTACATTATTGTAAATTGAGTTGAGCTCCTCTTGGTTGATGACTCTGTCTATAAAACTAAGTTTTAGTTTAGTTTTAGTTTTAGCTTGAGTGCTATGGTGGCCAATTCCACAAAACACTGTTGGTAATCTAGAAGATGGATCTCTTTTTCTTAATATTTTTCTTATAATGTTAATTGTTCTACAATTTTCAATGAGTGCTATGGTGGCCGATTCCACAAAACACTTTTAGTAATCTAGAGCAGTTTTTCTTCAACCGCCGGTCCATGGACCAGTGCCGGTCCGCAGAAATTTCCTGCCAGTGCACAGGACTGGCAAGTGCATCGGGCCCAAGACAATGTTATCTTCGGGCCGGCTCCCTCTTCTTCACTGCTGCAGGCATAGAAACATAGAAACAGATGGCAGATAAGGGCCGCGGCCCATTTAGTCTGCCCACCCCAAAGACCATCCCCTACCTTTCTCTGTGAATAGATCCCACGTGTCTATCCCATCTGGCCTTAAAATCAGGCACGCTGCTGGCCTCAATAACCTGAAGTGGAAGACTATTCCAGCGATCAACCACCCTACGGGCGTCCTGCGCCTGAACCGGAAGCCTTTTCTCTGACGTCGCAACGTCAGAGGGAAGGCTTCCAGATGAGGTGCGGGACGCGCAAGAAGCTGCTACCTGCGGCTTTGTGCACTGCAGTAGTGAAGAAGAGGGAGCCAGCCAGAAGATAACACCGGGGGCGGAATAAAACAGCCAAACGGGAGCAGGCCAGAATGTAAGTCACAGCATGGAGGGAGGGAGATGACAAATTTCCCTAGCACATATATGCATAAAGTAGGTGCTTTTACAAGGCTTTGTAATACTTGTATATAATACAGAGAGGCATATTCTAAGGTGACCTCCTAAAATTTGTGCCAAATTGAATTTAGAAGCTTAAAAGTTATCCTTATAAACTGAGACCTGACATCCATTTGCCTAGATTTATTAATTTAGTGATTGAATTGTGTTAATTTTGAGAATTTACATCTGCTGTCTGTATTTTGCACTGTTCAGGAAGAAATGCATTTGTTTCTATTTCTCTGGGGTTGTACTGCATGCAGAGTCTTGAATCTTAGGGTTTGTTTGTATATATTAGTACTTTAAGTTTTTGGTCCCGTATTTGCATAGGGGTTATCTGTGTTCTGGTAGGAATGAATGTTAAGAAGCATACAGTGTGCTTTGTGTAATTTAATTTTGTGGTTAACCATTATGTGTTGTTAGTAAAATTATATTGTGTGTATATATAAAATTAAATGAAAAAAAATTGTGTTACAATTAGTACAATTATGGGGCAGGGTCTGGGATGGAGATGGGATGGAGATTGGGCGGAGTCTGGTCCACGACTTAGCCCAGTGTTCTTCAATCGCCGGTCCACAAAATAATTATTTTATTTCCGCCGGTTCATAGGTGTAAAAAGGTTGAAGAACACTGATCTAGAGGATGGATCTCTTCTTCTTAATATATTTCTTATAATGTTAATTGTTCCATATAAGAATATATTGGGGGTTCAAACATCCCCAAAGTCTCAATGAAGCTTCTTACCCTGCTGTACCAGAGATTGACAACAATGTGGTCCATATCATCTCTAAGGCCCTTCAAAGGTCTTGAGTTTGATATCTCTCCTGCAGGTATGGCATAAATCTCAAAAACTCGCTGATCTCTCTCTGAATTGGCAAAGATGATGATGAAGCTACAGCATCATGTTGAGAGAAGAAGTGTCCTACTCACTGAATCCCCTTGGAAGCTGCTTCTCAGAGGCTGCTATGACAAAGGCAAGCGGAGAAATGTAAAAGTATTTAAACTTTCTTGAGTCACCTGAAGAGTATTGGTGTTGGATCCATGGAGGTTGTTGCATTTCTTCTACCCAAGGAAAATAAAGGGGCCTCAGGTCAGGGACACTTCAAGAACACTGGTGCCTCAATGCTTCTGGTCCTGTGCTCTGATGAGGTGTAATATTGATGTGTTCCTGCTTCCACTTAGAACGCAGCATTAAGAGCTTTAACTTCTGTGAAGTTGAAGTTGAATTTTCATCTTATTCTTCTAGCAGGACTCAGAGAATGACTAGTCCCAATGGTCTCTATCAAGGTTCAATGTCAAGAATGTTTATTGCACTCTTCATGTTTTCATTCTCAGTATCTGATACAGCTCCAGGACCTCTAAAAACCAACACTAATACACTAAACTTTCTACCATCAAGAATAATATTGTACTGCTTCTCAGAATCATTAAACTTCTCTTCATCATCTATGAACATAATTTACACTGAGAGGGGTAATGGTCAAGCCCCAGGCATCAGTTATCAGTATCTGTAATAAAAATGGTCCTTCTGCACCATATATGCTTTGTAAAGCTGCTGGGTCTTTTTTTCTGGTACATGTTGTCCACACAAATAGCTGCTGCAATGACTTGATTTTTGAAAAGATCCCAGCTTTGTGTCCGAGGTCCTCAAGTAAAGCCTACACCAGACTACGCAAAAAATAAAGGAAACTTTAACACAACTGAAAATCTCACTAGGGCGCTATCAGGAATCTGCATCATATGAAAGTGATTGGAATAAGCAGAAAAAAAAATCCATCTAAAATAAATAGCAATTTAGAGTACAAAACAAGTCTTGAGACAAGCTCTGGTGCCATGCGACAACCAGCTCTGCAGAAACATGATTCTTTCAGCAGCAGGCAAGAATGACACACATGCATGGTGAGGCAGTGCAAAAGTTTCTAATTCTCATTAAGCTTGAGTAGATTCCCTTACAGACTCTGTTGGTGACAACACATCTAAGCTATGAGGACTTGTTATACTGTTTGTCCTCAGAGAATCCTAAATATTTTTCATGTGCTAGCCCTGAGCTGATTTCTTAACTACTATCTTCCTTGCTCATTTTTAATCCTATATTTTACCAAATGCAAGTGGTTAGACAATATAAATGGGGAAAAACTAAGAACAAAATAAATTTTTTAAACCCTCACTATTGCCTTCTTTAAAATTATAACATTTTTATTCTCCTCAAATACTTCTATATTAAGCTACTTATAAGAGATAGTTCAATCTTACCAATAACTATTTTTTGTCTTTTTGGGCATCCTTGTAAGTGGTGGATCCAGGCAGCCAAGATGGTAATGTAGTTTGCATGTATCACACAATAAAAGCAGGTGCTGATCGTGATTCTTCTTACAAATTCCACAGCTTTGGATGAATACATCAAATGAGATATTAAAAACTGACATTCTGGAAGTAATAGCACAACTTTTGTAAATACTGTTATGAAAATGGATAAAGCATCTATGTATTAAAATTCCAGGAAATGCCCAATAAGGAGAAATTAGGGCTTACCTGCTAATTTTCTCTTAGTCCCTCCAGACCGGCACAGATGAATGGGTTTATCTATCTCTACCAGCAGGTGTAAACTAAGAACAAATGACTTCAGTGATAAGTGGGCTGTGCAGTCCCCATAAAGTCAGTCCTCAAATAGCCAAGCAGCAAACTAAGCCACCTGCTAGCCCAACACACAAAATTGTTCATTTTTTAAAATGAAATCAGAAGAATAACCAACCTCTGTCCCAGCACTAAAAGTTCACCAGCTAAACTAGTAGACCAACAGGCTACGGTCCTGAAAGAAACACCTGAATCCCCATAGCAGAATACAGAAGAAAGAAAAAAAATCATCATTTAGTGTACACTACTCCAACAGCACTGCAATCAAATATTGGATGGGTCCTGTGCTGGTATGAAGGGACTAAGAGAAAGAAAATTAGGAGGTAAGCCCTAATTTCTCCTTCTATAGCATTCCTCCAGACCGGCACAGACAAATGGGAAGTAAAGCAGTGACTGTTAAGAGTGGGACCCCTGGAGCCCTGACTGAAGAGCTTTACTCCAAAAGCCGCAACTTGCTGGATTTTCACACCAACTCAATAATGTTTCATAAAGGAATGCAGAGATGACCAAACCGCTGCATTACAAATATCCACTGGAGGCACCATCATCTGTTCTTACCAGGAGGTCACTGGTCTCCTTGTTGAGTGAGCCCTGAGAAAACCTGGAACCAACTTGTTCTTTAACAGATACAAAGATGTGATAGCCTCCTTAATCCAGCGAGCGATGGTGGACTTGGAAGCCGCCTTTCTCTCCGAGGGCCTCCTAAGAAAATGAAAAAATGATCCGAATGCCGGAATTCCTGAGACCGTTTGACTTACATATGCAACACTTGCCTGACATCTAACTTATGCAACTGCCAGAAGAGCTATCCCTATACCCCAGCACCAGGAGAGATACCACCTAATTGACCTCAGCTATGGAACTCCCTTCCAAAGGAATTTAGAAAGATTGAGTCTAAGTTCATTAAGAAAATTTTTTAAAAGCACTTCTGTTTTCTCAGACACTTTTATGAATTAAAACACAAAATTTTAAGACATTGTTCAGGTTTATGAATACTGCAAGTCTTGAAAAGTGGTATGTTTTAATATTACTTCTATGTATGTTGTATACTACTTAGATTTGTAGATTTGCGATATATAAGACATTTTTAAATAAATAGATAAAAAGGCGTGACAACTGAGAAAGGAGCTCTGAAGGGGCTATTGAAATTAGAGCAGTTAATTGTTTCCCATGGTCATTTTATGCAAAAAGTAGAGTTAATAAGATCGAATGATCGCGAGCAGAAAGAAGTTGGATAAATTAAGGTATAATTCTGAGAATGGAGACAAGCAGAAAACAGAGTCGGGTGTTCAACATCTGGCGCCGAGGAAAATGGCACCGGCTCCTTCAAATTCAGAGATCAGATAATAAAATAACAGAAAGATGGTTTAAACCGGGTTCCAGGAATTAAAAGTGGAGATGGTTGGAGTCCAGCAAATTGCACTGACAGAGATTAGAGCAGAGGTGAGCAATTTGGGGACCCGCATTGCCGCCACAGAGGAACATGTCAGTGTTGTTGAATGTAGTTAAGGTGGTCTGGAACTCAGCAGATGCTAATGCTTCTGTATTAAAAGAATTGCAAAATCAGATGGAGGACTTAGAGAATAGAGTGAGATGATGCAACTTGAGGTTTAAGCTTATACTGGAGACAGAAGCATTTAAAGACTGTAAGGAAGTTGTGAAAGACTTATGCGCACAGCTTCTGCAAGAGGCAGGGAAACAAATAGCAGGATAGATACATATCCAAAGAGCTCGCCACAGTACAGGACAGACTAAAGGATCATCAGTGAGACACATTATTGTGTGTGTTGGAGATTATAATATTAGAGAGTGTATTCTTACTAAAGCACACCACAACCAGGAGTTTTGCTGGAAGAACATCCAGGTGGTAATTACCAAGATCTGTTTGGACTATGCTCCAGAAGAGGAGGGCCTTCCAAAACGCCATATATGTATGTACTCAGATCAGAAGATCATATTCTATAGGTGGCTCTTTCCTTGAACGGAAAATTGAGAAAAGTTAATGCAGTGGAGGAAGCCTGGAAGGCACTAAGAGAAATGAGCTGCAATGTTATATCCAGGCCTAATTTATCAGGATTCACAGAGACAACCTGGGTAGATGGACTCTGGCAAGTGGCTCACCAGGGGGAAAAACTACTAAATTGGTTAATTGACAACCTGGATGAGATCCTGCTTGAGATATTCAGTGGACAATGATATTATCTGCATATGGGTTGAGAGAAGATGGTGAAAAGGCAGGTTACCCCCATCTACTTGGAAATTCTCAGGGGGTATGTCAAAGGTTCTTTTTTGTGGATGAATGATAAAGTGGATGGAAGCATGCATGTAAAGTGAATAAATGGGGTTGTGGGGGGATGAGGGAAATAGGACATATATGGGGTACATTTTGCCTTCTGGAGAAGGCAACATTACCTTTAGGGATGGCTGATCAGGGTTTTGGATGATCAGCATGCATCTCAGGGAAGGGTAGAGGACAGTATATTTGATGGGTAGTAGGAAAGGGAGGTAAGCGGCACAGCAAAGCGCAGAGAGGGGTTGGGAAGGTTCTAACTATTGGCTCTTAGATTGTGAATGGATTAAACAATCTGGATAACAGGAGTATTGTATTAAAATAAATATCCAGTCTTCATTGGGATATATGTCTCTTACAGGAGACTCATCTGAGAGTATGAGACTTGCATTTTTTTTTTTTTAACAAATTACTTTGAACAGGTATGTTTTATGTGTTCAGATGTATGTTTGTATGTTTTATTTCTATTTTATTATGTATGGAAAGTTGTTACCCACTTAGAATTGTGGGATATGCGGGTTAGAAATATTTAAATAAATAAAAAAGTATTGGTGCATTATAAAGGGGGGAATCAAAAAGCTGAAGGAGTGGCTATTCTAATTTAAAAAAAGAGTGGGTCTAGTAGTTAATTAGACATACAGGGAAAGGGTGGGATAGTGTTTAGCCATTAGGGGTGTGTTTCAGGTCAATAATTCACCATTATAAGTATGCGCTGAACTCTGGACAAGTGGCCTTTTATTCCACATTATATGGGGGCTGATAAAACACACTGGGGGTTTGGTATGCTAGGGGGGAGATTTTAATGTTATTCCCAATGGTAGGTTGGATCATTCTAAAGGAGAGGGTGAGAATGCTAAATGACACCGGAGGGCCTTGCTGAATCTTATGAAGAACTTGGAGTCAGTAGGATGCAGGAGGTTAATGTATGGGTTATAGAAAAACTATACATATTTCCCTCTTGCTAGTCAGACTCACACACAGGTATATGGGGTGTGGGTCCATCAGAATATATAGGGAACAATTGGAAGGGCAGAATTAGAGCATATTCAGATTTCAGGTCATGTGCCTGTATGGATTACTTACACAAGGGGAGAGATGCAAGGGGCAGGTATTATTGGAAATTGAACAAATCCTTGTTGGGGGACCCTTGTATTGATGGAGAGATTAGGGCCACAATTGCATCCTTTATGGATAACGACGACACTGGGAAGGTAAGTGATATAATTCTTTGGGATGCTTTAAAAGTTGTGATATGGGGTGCCCTGATTAAGTAGGGAGCCTGCAAGAAAAGAGAAAGCAAAACATTCATTAGTTTTACGTGAAAAATTGTTAGCTCTTGGGTAGTGCTCTTTTACATCTTCCATTAGCTATGTTACCTGCTAAAGCATATAAACTTGCATGTTTTATATTTACGGCTGCTCGACTTTTATTGGCTGCAAATTGGAAACAGGCTTATCCCCCGGGTCGAATGTTTCTATTGCGTAAAGTGACTTTTATTTATTGTATGTCTAAACTGACTGCTTTGCTGCATAATCGACTTACTCCCTTTTTAAAGGTGTGGGATCCATATATTCGCTGGCGTGACTCTATAACATGATTCTTGTTTAGTTTTCTTTTTCTTCATTGCAATCATCTTCTCGTGTTTTTTCTTTGTATAACTTGAACCTGGGGTGGTAAAGGGGAGGGGGGTTTGGTTCTTTTGGTTGTATTCTGATGCATTGTACTGAAGTGATACAGTACAACAGTTTGTATTTTTGAGCTTTTGGCAGGTGAGAGGGTTTGTTTTGTGTGTAATTTTTGGATTTCTGTTTGATATACCTCTGATATGTTGTATATTTTTGAAAAGTGCAAATAAATAAAGAAAAAAAAATTGTTAGCTCTTGAACTTCAGCATAAAGATACTTTGGATCCACAGATTGGTAGACAGCTCCAACAGGTA
Source organism: Geotrypetes seraphini (assembly GCF_902459505.1). Lineage (NCBI taxonomy): Eukaryota > Metazoa > Chordata > Amphibia > Gymnophiona > Dermophiidae > Geotrypetes > Geotrypetes seraphini. The sequence continues at coordinate 409,833,502 of NC_047085.1, forward strand.
AGCTCTGAACTTTAAGCATTCCAATTAGAGGAAATAGATAACATGAGGTCCAAATTAAAACAAAATCTGTGTGAATAAGTACAGTGCATTGTTGACTAGATTTCTTAAAACTTGGTGGGTTTAGACCATTATACTGAAGATTAGGGATGCCACAGGAAATATACATTACACAGACAGAGATATACAACAGTCATTTGTACAGTATTATGAACAGCTTTATCAGAAAGGTGTAGAGGATTCTAGGTTAGATACTGAGAATTTTTTGCATACACTACACCTTCCTAGGTTGCAACAGGAAGAACGTGATAAATTAAGTGATCCTATATCATTGGGGCAGGTACAGGGAGTTATTAAAGCGTTGAAGCAGGAGAAGTCTCCGGGTTTGGACAGGTATACAGGAAAATATTATAAACAGTTTGTGGTTGAGTTGGGCCCTTTATTGGTGAGAGTGCTGAATAGAGTAAGTGAGGGGGTATCCCTTCAGGTGTCCATGAGGGAAGTGGAAATCTCAGTACTTTTGAAGCCGGGGAAGGACCCCCTAGGGTGCTTCTAGACCCACCTCGTGTTTAAATATAGATGCCAGATCATAGCCAAAGCCTTGGCATTGCTGCTGGAGAGGATATTGCTGGGATTTATCCATGTTGACCAATCGGAATTTATACATAGGAGGCAAGTAGGGGATAATATCTGTAGGATGCTGCACTTATTTTGGAGCTCCTGTCAGACCCAAGATAAGATTGCATTGTTGGCCGTTGATGCCAAAAAGGCATTTGACAGGGTGAGCTGGGAGTTCCTCTGGGCAGTCATGGGTCAGTTGGGATTGGGGGACATGTTCTGTTCATGGGTTAAAGCTTTTTCTACTTTACCCAAAGCATGCCTGAAGGCTAATGGCTCCCATACAGATTTTTTCCAAAATGTGTGAGGAACTAGACAGGGGTGTTTCCTTTCACCCCTACTTTTTGCGATTTATATAGCGCCTTTGGCAGCATATTAGAGAACATCTGGACATTCGGGGAATTCAGGTGGGGGTCATGGAACATAAAATATAACTTTTTGCAGACAATATTTTGTTATATGTTCAAGACCTAAGTTTGTTCCTGCTGGTGCAGTTGGGCTTTTTTAAATGCTTATTAAACTCTAACAGATTTAAAGGTCAATATGGATAAGCCCGAGCTACTAGAAGTTACTCCCGCTCAGGAAGAGAAGTAGAATTTGGTTCACCTCTTTCCTTTTAAATTGGTAAAACAAAATATACAATATTTGGGTATCCAACTTCCTAGGGATTTTAATCAGTTGTATGAATTTAGCTACTCCCAAATAATAACAACAGATATGGCGGAATAGAAATCCCTAATGTAATGTAATGTAATATGGCTAGACCTTCAAAAATGGCATGGGCTTTGGCTTTCCTGGTGGGGGAGGATAGCAGTTCTAAAAATGAATGTCCTATCGTGCCTATTGTTTTTGTTCAAAACTTTAACTATACAGGTCCCTAAAAAAGTGTTACAACTTTTACTTGGTGAATTCCTTGGTTTATTTGGAGGGGGAACCCTTGAAGTTGGCCCTGAGACTTTTTTTTTTTTTTGGGGGGGGGGGCAAGAGAAGAAGGAAGGAGAGTGGCTCCTAATTTGCTCTGATATTATTAGAATGCTCAGTTGCAATTGCTGTTAAATTGGACCATAGCAGAGACCAATTTAGGAATTCAGATAAAACAGTTTTTCATTGGACCTTTAGCGCTGAAATATTGGTTATGGACTTCCACCTCATTGAAAGATAGATTAAGAGGGATAACCAATCCTTTTAAAAGGCATCTAGTAAATGCATCTGGAACCCTGTTTGGAAGAAAGGGCAGAGGAAGGGAATTGTATCTACTCTAGCACCCATTAGAGAAGAGTCAAGATTAGAGGTGGATTAATAAGAGGAACATTTGATAGATGAAAATAATTAGGGGTTAAATTATTGCAAGATTTACTACAGGGTAATCAGATTATTTTTCAGGAGCTGAGGGACAGACAGTGGGGGACTTCCTGGCACATATGCAAATTAAGACATTTTATACATGTGCAAAGTTGGGAGGGACATTCCCCAGTGATTGATGAACATGTTGAGAATCTTTGGCTACTATTTGGATGGGTACCTCAGCCAATATCTGTACTATATTGATACTTACAAGGGGCATATTAGAGAAAATACTCTTATATAGAGAATTGGGAACAAGAATTGGGATGTACTTTTTCTAGGGAAGAATCGGGTAAAAGGCAGGTAAAACGCCTAAAAAGTTATATCTAGGTGGTATTTGACACCCAGCCATTCAAAACATATGTTCCCTACTATTTTGAACACTTATTGGAGATGTGGGACTCAGGAGAGGTCATTCTTACATATTTGGTGAGACTGTTTGGAATTTCATCCATTTTGGAGTGCGGTGGTAGCATATTTTTCAAATCTATTGCAAACTCCAGTGTCTATCTCTCAACAATGCTGCCTTTTAGACCTGTGTAATGAGAGAGAATTCAAATGGCAGAGCTGATTGTTAAGGTTGGGACTGGCGGGAGCAATATGTTTAATTGTCCGGCACTGGAAAAGTAGATTGTCAACTACTTTGGAAGCTTGGAAAGCTAGACTACAGAAAATATCCATTATGGAGATTGGGGTAGCACAACACAAAGGATATTCTGAGAAACAACAATGGACCTGGATTATTATTATGGACAAGCTCAAGTTAAGAGATGAAGGAGAAAATAGTAGATGGGAAGGAACGGGGGGGGGAGGGAAGATTCTACAGTAGAAAGTAGAGAGTCTTGAAGAAACAATGTGGTACTCTACAAGAATGGTATTTATTTGTTGGGGAGTATAATATGAGGGGGGAGGGGGAGTTGGGAAGAGAGGAGGGTTAGCTATGTTGAAATTTCTGAGAATAATGTAATGCTTGACTGTTATACTAATTTGGAAGTTTCAGGAATGTGTTCCTTATGTTGGAACTATTTATTGTATTGCTTTATTTACAATTTAATAAAACTTCAATGTGAAAAAAAAGAAAAAGAAAGAAAAGGTGTGACAACCTTGGGCAGAAAGGAGGGGACAGTGTGCAGCACCACCCACTCTCTTGAAAACTCAAGAAAGGGAGACTGACAAGAAAAGGCCTGCAGCTCCCATAAATGCTGCACAAATGTAATGGCTACAATAAAGACTCTTCAGACAGAGATCTTTTAGAGAACAGGTTCCCAAAGGCTCAAAGATTGACAAGACCATACTGAGATCACAGGAGGGCACTGGAGTATATATAGCATGCAGAAGGCATCCCACCCACAAAAAATGAACATCTGGGTGAACCGTTAGGCATCTCCCCTGAATGAAGCCAATCTGCCTACACTCTCAAGGATGACCAAGCAAGACTCTTCTCTGGACCATCCAGAAGGAATTCCAAAACCTGAGGCAAAGACGCCTGAAGGGGTACTACAGCATGCAAACACACCATTTCTCAAAGAGATGCAGACAATTTCCTAGAGCTCAACATGGTCAAAACCACCAGGCCAGAGTAAACTCTTTTGGTCAACCGTGCCCTCTCAAAAGGCTAGCCATAAGGAAGATGGATCTAAAAAACGAATGGGCTCCTGAAACAATAGGGAATCTTGAGACAGGAAGGCGCAGAGGATCAGCCACTTGAAGATGAACTAGATCCTCATACCACAGCCAACAGGGCCAATCCAGTGCCACCAACTTATCAGGCCAAGATCATGAGAGATACGAAGAAGAACCCTGCCTATAAGGCAGCCGTAGAACCATAGAATTATGAAAAGTGGGCATCAGATCCATCACCAACAGACCCCACATTTGAACTATGAGATTGAAGGCCTTGGAGCTCAGACATCACTCTCCTGGGTCCAAAATATGGCAATTGAGATAATCTGCTTGAATGTTGTCCATTCTAGCGATATGAGATGCCAAGAGGTCCTGAATATGAGCATCTGCCCACTCCAGCAACAAGGTCATCTCCTGCGTGACCAACCGGCTGTTGGTTCCTCTTGTCAATTCACATATGCTACTGCCGTCACATTGTCTGACAGGACTTGAACAGCTTTTTGTGCCAACAGGCTGTGAAAGGCAGACAAGGGTAGATGAATGGCTCTCATCTCTAAATGATTTATTGACCAACTCACTTCCTCAGGTGACCACAACCCCTGGGCTGATCAACCCAGGCACTATGCTCCCCAACCATTGAATCTGGCATCCATTATAAGAACTGTTCACTGCCATGGCCTTGAGTCTCACCCCCTTGATCAAATTCTCCAACCATAGCCACCACCATAGACTGTGACAAGTCAACCACCGAAGGGAGAATCAAAGGAGTGGGACTGCGGAGACCGAGCCAGAAGGAAGAACCTACTGCACCACCTCCAAGGCCGCAGCCATGAACCCCAACGAGAATGGATCTGTCCCTGAAGCTTCTGCACTCCGGCAGGAATACCTTCCCCAATCTTGTGTTGAACTGAACCTCTAGGCACTCCAAATGCTGCAAGGGAGCCAGTCAACTCTTGGAAAGGTTGATTACACAGTCTAATGACTGGAGCAGCTGGATGACCCGATTCATGGCCACTACACTCTCTTTGTAAGATTTTGCCTATGCCAACCCAGTCATCAAAGTACGGATGTAACAGAATCCCCTCCTGGTGCAGCGCTGCCACCGCCACCACTTTGGAGAAAGTCCAGGGAGCTGTTACTAGATCAAATGGAAATGCACAAAACTGATAATGCTTTCCCAAAACAGCGAAGTGAAAGAAACGCTGATGAGCTTCCTGAATCGGGATGTGCAGGTATGCCTCCATCAAATCGAGAGATGTGAGGAACTCCTTGGCCATACTGCCAGAATCACAGACTGCAAAGTCTCCATACGAAAGGACAGCACATGAGAACCCAGTTCACCCCCTTGAGATCCAGAATGGAATGAAAAGACCCTTCCTTCTTGGGAACCACAAAGTAAATGGAATTAATGGCCAATCCTCAACTCGTCCATAGGAACAGGAACCACCACTTTGAGGTCAATCAACTTCTGCAGAGTGTCACACAACCTCCCGCTTCCAGGAAGCTCAAAAAGGGTACTTTGAGCTAAACATCCGCCAGAGGACAAGCAAACCTCAAGGCGTATCTGTTGTGAATCACCTCTTAACACCCACTGATCTGAAGTTATTTGGGTCCACCCCCAATAAAACTCCTGAAGCCTCACGCAGACTGGAACGGGGGAAAGGACTCAAACACATTCACTGGGACAGAGTACGGTACCGGATTTCAAGAAAGGATTGGACAAATTCCTGCTGGAAAAAGGGATAGAGGGGTATAGATAGGGAGCTACTGCGCAGGTCCTGGACCTGTTGGGCCGCCGCGTGAGCGGACTGCTGGGCATGATGGACCTCGGGTCTGACCCAGTGGAGGCATTGCTTATGTTCTTATGTAAGGGCGGCAGGTACTGAAGGAGACACCAGCCGAATCACAGCCTCCATGGTGGCCACCCCAAAAGGTCTGTATACACTGAAAAAAAAAATGACCTCTCGAGCCTAAGGTCCCTCGACCAGGCCTATAATGATGTATCTCACAAGGGCCTCCTCTTATCGCTGAACCTCTACCAGCCAGCAAAGGCTTGTCCTCCAGTAACTGAATCACCCAAACATATCCAACTCTTCCCCAAACAGAAAGGAGCCATTGAAGAGAAATCGAATGAGCTTATACTAAGAAATGGAGTCCACCAACCAGCCACGAAGGCACAAGATCCTCCTGGCAGCAACTTCTAATGTCATGCTCTTTGTCAAAGAACAGAGAAGGTCATGTATCGCATCCAAATGATACGAAGGCTCCATCTCTATCTTTGCTAGCTCTTGATTCACTAGAGCCCAGTCCTCAGAGTCCCTATCTAACACGTGCTCTGTCTACCAGAAGCAAGATCTCACCACCAAGCCTCCACAAGTAACAGCCTGAACTGAGAGAGTGGACACTTTGAAACTCTACTTCAGTAAGGATTTGATCCAACAATCTTGCAAATCCTTAAGAACTGAGTTGCCATCACAGGAACTGTATTCTTCTTTGCAATAACTGAAACCATCACATCCACCACCAAGGGGGCCACTAGGTGTCTTTGTCTGACTCAGGGATAAAATACAAGCGCACCATGGATCTAGCCACCCGAAAGAGATGGTCCAGGAATTTCCACTGCGCCGGACTCACATCCCTGATATCCTAATGAATAGGCAAGGACTTGGAACTCTATGAATACTCTGAAGGAGTGGATCCACCATGCAAAGAGCCTCCTTGGGCTTCTTGTCAATGCAACACTGATGTCACCTAATCAATGAGCTCTTGGAGTTCCTCTCTGTGAAAAATATGTATTACTGAGGAATCTTCCCCCAATGGTGGATCACCCATTCAACCCTCAGGCATCCCTGACTCCGATATCCCCCAAGGGAGACCTCCAGAGGACTCCTGATCTTCTCCAGACTCCATGTCTTCATCTAAACAATATCCTTCTCCCAGGACAAATGCTGTCATTTGAGAGGTGGAAGACGGGGAAGTGTGAGACACCAGAGCAATAGCAGAGACCCCTGTCTGTCCCCCCAAACTAGGAAAGACCTCTGAAGAAAGCTTTGTACATAGTCAATATAAAATCTGGGGACAACCCTACCAAGGGAACCACCACTGAAATGGAAACCTGTACCCATGCAGCAGAGGAAGGTTATGGTTTAGTATTGGACCCCAATCCAATACTGAGCCAGAAGCCATTGCCAAACAGTGGCCATTCCCGCCAAAACAAAAGAAGCCATTTCAAACTGCCCTGCCACCGTGGCACTAGGGGAATCCCTGCAACTACCTACAACCTCGGTGGAAAAGGAATCCCCACAGTTTGCCACAGCCATGGCTGAAAGGGAATACACATGCTTTCTGTCCGACACAGCGAAAAGGGAATCACCTGAGTTTCCAGCAGTCAAGGTGGTAAGAGCTTCCCAGTAGTTAGAGAAAACCCCACCCCCCAGAGCAGTCTCAGACTCTGACCGACCAACAGCCTCCAACACTGCACAAAACGTGCAGACACTGGACGCTTCCATTCCTCGACGGAAGCAGTCTGAACACCGCCGGAACTACTCACTGCTCATTGCTGCGCAAAGAAATAAACAACAACCATTAGGGAGAGCCGGCCCTAAGGCTCAAAGTAAATCACGTGGCTCACTTTCTCTGTTTGTTTTGAGGGTTTTGTAACAAGGGCTGAGCACAGCACACACACACAGGTGTCCTCATGAATCATGCACTTCTTTTTTCACTAAAATCAAAGGGTAAACCCCAAAGACTCTCTAAGCTGGTGTCAGAGCAATAAGGCAGACAGCAACAGCAGAGGCATCTCTAAGAAATTGGGGAGGTAGGGAAAGGGGAGAGGGACTCGACCACCTGAGTGTAACACCCCTGAGGTTAAGAAGAAATCCTCATGAGCCCCTGCCTCCGTCCAGTCATACACTGGAATTAGTACTGGGATGGCAGATTTTTTTTTTTTTAACCAGGCCTACATAGACTGGGACTGCACAGACTTACCACTTCCGCCTGCTAGAGACTGAGAAGAGACTAACTCTATGGGGACTAAACAGCCCACTTATACTTATCACTGAAGTCATTTGTTCTCAGTCTCCACCTGCTGGTAGAGGTGCGTAAACCCATTCATCTGTGCCGGTCTGGAGGAACCTATAGAATTTGTTTATTCAAAGATGACAGATTGGAGCTGCAATCATGATTTTAATCCCAATCAAACACTAAATAAAATTTCAGATATATTTGTGCCATTTTGTCCTTCTTGTTTCCTATGGTGTTACTATACTATAGGCTTTTAAATTGGTTCTTAATATAAAGATGAGATTTGGATAAAAGTCAACCACATAAGAATTCACGATAATGAAATAAGATTGACTCTGATCAGCTCTATGACAAATTATTTATTTGGATATTACCATAAATATTAGATTAAAAAAGCAACATTTCTGGATCATGTCTTTTTTTATGGAAGGAATTACCTGGTCTTCATCGCATGGATTCTATTCACTTTATAAAACTTTTTAAAGCCCAATATGAAATTAAAAACAAGATAACGTTCCTAAAACTGTAGGCCTGTTTACGAAAAGCCAAGAAAGTGTGAATTAAAGGGGACAAATATTTGTCAGCTAGCCTTGACGGTCCCTGGGTACAAAGTATCATGCCCCAAGACCACATTTGTACCCAACTATTATCTTGGTTGTGAAATAGACAGGAGGAAAAGAGGGCTGGATTGCTAGGAAGCAGAAGACAGCTATCCAAATAAAGGAATAAAAAAGTTTGTCTACGTAGGAGTAGAAGGCTGTGTTTATTTTTTTTATAAATGTTACAAAAATGTCTGCTTTTTTTCTATGTAAGGGTTCTCTATTTAAACAAAAATCATATAAAGTCACTATTATAGGCGTCTCAAGATCCACAGTGCTTTAAGGTGGCAAATCTATAAGAGGGCCATTTGTTTAGGTACCCTGAGGTCGTGCAGTGATAGCCTATTCTACAAGAGCATCTGAGTGCACAGATTCAATTATAGGATACTAGCATAACCCAGCACTGATGCACCTATACATACCCAACATGGCATAAGCATGGTTGCATGTATGCAGCAGGGGTGCTTGTAACTGACAGTATATGTGTGACTGCCTGCCCATGTCCCTCCATGCATTTAACTGCAGTGAAATGTAGCGCTCCCTTATGCAATAGTGCTTGGTAGCCCTGCTGCCACTTATGCGTATAACTGCACTTATCATGAATTGCTATTATTCTGTAAATGTATGCACCCAGTTATAGAATTTTCCTTTAAGTGAGTAAAGCTAATATGCCTCGTACAGGTAAACATTATGGGGTAGATATTCATTCAACAGTAGTGAGTGGGTTTTTAAAATTTATTTTTAAGTTACCACCGATGTTATCCCTGGATATTCAATGATAGGCCATGTACGACCTCCAGTACTGAATACCCGATTTATGCAGCTGGCTCTATCTTATGCAGTTCTAATATTTAGCATTTAAGCGACAATACATGGTCGTTTCACTAACGTAGTTAAGTGCTCAATATCGGCCCTTAACTACACCCACAAAATAACCGGTTTTCACTTTAGCAGTAACCAGTTAAGTGCCAATCAATATGACCAAAAAGCCCTGCACAAGAGATATAACCGGCCAGGAGTCGGTTATGGCCAGTTAAATCACTTTGACTATTGAACCCTACGTACACAGTGGCAATGATATCCCATTAATTATATAATGAATGGGTAAATAAAATGATCAGCTGTATTTCTGTGTATAAATATTTATCTACACTCACACACAGACATAGATAGGGAGAAGCTAATGTATACATCATTATATTAACTTGCCTATAAAGCACTGCCGGTAGTATGGTTGTTTTTTGCATTCCTCCTTCTTTTTTGCTTGGTTTTCGCTCCTTGGGTGCACGCAAAATTCCTGGTATATTCATCTTCTAAAGATTTAAAGAAATGTGGTTTATAACGTTTTGTAGAAAAATATTTAAATGACACATTTAGCACCAGGCAGACATTTAATCTATCTGGTTCATATGCAATAATAAAATATGCAACAGACAGCTAGCGAAGAAGCAAAAGCAAACACATATGCTTCCATGAAGAAATATTGAAATATATTAACACCCCCTTTTGTAATGTTTGTGCACTTTCACAGTCAACAGACAAGAACAGGCTGGCTGCAAGGTTAGAGAGAAAAAGGAACCTAATAAATTTGATATTGGGATATTTAAGCAGTTTATTTTCTTCAACACTCCTACTATATTGGTGCTCCATAGGTTAATTAGAAAAAATTATCTTATTGGACCAAACTCTCCACAAAGCAGACAAGATTCTCTTTGGGCTTCCACTAATCTGCTGTATGCTAGCTTTTTAGACAGCAACCATCTATCAAAGTCATTTCACAATGGCCCTATGGGTCTGCATCTGTTCAACCAACTGGAAAAAAATGTCTTGCAAGCTGTGCAAATGAATTCTACTTGTGCTGTGTTTTTGTTTTGGGTTTGTTTTTGTTTTTTTTTAGAAGGGGGAAGGAGGCTCATGGCTTGCACCAGGAAAGAAATTAGTAAACAATTTTTGTACCCCAATTTAAAAGGGGTAAATGGTGGGGTTTGTTGTATAATCTTTATCTATGGCTTAACATATGCTTTATGTAGTGGCAGGTACTAAAAATGATACCTGTATGGATTTCTGCAGGAAGCTATGAAAGATTCTTCCAGTCTGGCATGAACAATGAAATTCTATGCAGACTGATAAAAACATTGGAACTATCTATTGTAGCAATCAAGTATAGTTTTCTTTATAAATAGAACAGCATAATCCCACAGAAAGCTACTTCAGTCTATCTCTGACATAAGTCCATTTATACAAAGTTATTTTCTTTCCTATTAAAAATGGGACTATAAACTGAAGGCTTAAAATTCATCACAAACCACTCACGTTCAGGTAACTGATAAATGTGAATCACAGGCACTCTTAATTTAATTCCTACTCTCTATAGCATGCTAGAAAGCCCTTTTAAAAAAAAAATAATAATAATAAAGATATCCTGTATTAGTTAGCAATTTCTACTCTCCACAGCATTCTGAGGAGCCTCTTTATTTTGAGATAGATATGTCCTTTGTTTAAAGCATAGACTGCCCTAAGGTCCTGCATAAAACAAAAATACAACATATATATTCTACACGTTACAATTTGAAACATGAGGCATATCTCATTTCTACAGAAAATTTGGCCAGAGCTACACATTACATTTGCCAATATTAGAGGAACTAGGAAAAATACTAAATACTAAAATAGTAAACACTCTTTGGGGCCTTTTTTCCCTTTGCTTACAATACAAAAGACTCCTCTAATCTCAAGCCTTGAAGCATATAAAGCTAGCAAGGTAATAGATGCAAACAAGTAGAACTACCCAAAATTCAATTAAAACTGTGTATATACTCCTGCCAAGATGAACATGGTACAGAAGAAAGGCATCAGATTATTATTACATAAAATCTGCTTCCATAGTCATGGAAAATGTACAGAATGAACAGCAGTCACGTAATGTGCCTTAACACTGGAAACTATGAGCGGGCCCTAAGTTTGAGGCTGCATTTAATTTAGAATATTTAATCAAAATGTTCCTTTTCATTCCTCAACCAACCTTTTATCCTCTAAACTCTTTATTTTTACCTTAATTGTTCTCCTATCCCATTCTGAAATGTATTTCTTTCTTCTTTCCTTTTGTTCCTGTTTATTTTTTGTCATTTTTGTACTTTTCTAATTGTTTGTTTCAAATTTACTTTTACCCTATTTTATCATTTGTACATCGCTTAAGAAATAGATAAGCGATTTAATCAAATTTTAATGAAAACTTGATTTTTGAGTTAAAGACAACTGCCCCTTAGGGTTTGAATGAGGATGCCAGGTGGTTGGTTGTAGCAGTTTAAAGAAAGATATGCTCAGCTTTTTTGTCAGGGTGGTAGCTTGAGGTTTTGATTGTACACAAATAATGTTTATCTGTTTCTTAATAAAATGCCCAGTTTGATCGCGTAGAACATCTTTTGATGGTAAGGAGTGATCTGAAAAAAATGTGAGTGGGAGAAAAAGAGGAAAAAAGATGGCTGGTAATAATTTTATTTTCTGGCGGAGCGTAACTAAGATGGCGGCCTGATGGTCTCCCAGAGACGCCATTGGCCCTGCAACAAGTTTCTTTTTCCTGTTACCGGATGGTAAAATGCAAATCTAAAGTCCGGGTGTTACCGGACGAAACTCCTTTACCTACAGGCCCAATGGATGCCTTTGTGGAGCACAGCTCCGGAACGCGACAATCGGAGATATTCACGGCTGGAGAGACTGCGCGAACTGAGGCGCGAGATCTCTCCTTCGAGGGCGTCACACTATCCTCCGACAAGCGTAGTCCACCCAGCTGTTCTGGTGCGACGGGATAGTCTTTTTGGATGAGCTGGCCCGGGAATCCTTCTTGCTGGTCCCACCAAGCGGGAGGACCGACTCTGGTAGGGGGGTAAGAGGAGGTATTAACTTCTTCCCAGTTGGTGATGGAAACACAGCAAACTCAGGAAGATTTCTCTACAACTGAGGCGGTTCTGGATCTTTTGGGCACTGCACGGAGCTCTGGAGCAGAAGTAGTTCCCTTACAGAGGCCTAAGGTTATCACAATGGAAACTATATGGGATGTGATATCTAATATGCAATCTTTTCTAGGGAATCAAATCCAGCAACTTTCCACGAGATGTACTACAGTACTTTCAGAAAATCTGGAACTTAAGACCAAGGTAACATCTTTAGACAGTAAAGTGACTGAATTGGAGACTAAGACAAAATCCTTGGAATTACAAGCTTTAACTTGGGCTAAAGACAGTGCTAGTTTGCACTTCAAGCAAGAAATGATGGAAAATTCTATTAGGAGATGCAATCTCCGGGTTATTAACTTTCCTAAAGTTCATACTACAACTGCCTTAGTAATGTTTAAAAGATATTTGAATGAAATTCTGAAAGTGCCTGAAACCTCATACCCACCTCTCTCAAAAATTTATTACCTTCCTACAAAAGCTAAATCTCAAAATCCTAACCAGCAGAATGTTTCTGCTGATAGTTTGGATCTGACGAACTTCAAAGAGAGGTCGGATATAGAGGTTCAGGTTTCAGCTACATTAATTGTACAGTTTGCTATTGACTCTGATAGAGAATGGATGCTTAAGATGTTTTTTAAATATAAAGATGTTCCTTTTTTGACTAATACCATAAGAATGTATCCAGATGTTTCTCGCTCCACCCAAAAGAGAAGGAAACAATTTCTCATTTTGAGACCTCAGGTAGTTTGTTTAGGGGCAACTTTTGCTCTAAGATACCCCTGCAAGTGCGTATTGGTATATAAAGAAAATAGATATGTTTTATATGAACCGCAACAGCTGTCTAAATTTATTTCGGCTAGAGAACAGCCTGTATCTAATTCATGAGTTTTGCTGATTTCCAAGATAGCTCAGGAAAAGAATTGTTCTAACAGCAGTCAGACCTCTATTCTTTAATTTCATTTGACTTAATTTCCTATGTTTTATTTCAGTTTTATTTTAGCTATGCCCTCCAGAATATAGTGGACTAACTATACTTTGTAATAATAAGGAGATGACTTTGAACAATTTGGTATATTATAATTTTATTTTACATTGTATTTTTCTTGTTTGACTTGTAAGAATGTCAATTATTAAAACTATAAATAAAGAATTATAATAATTTTATTTTCTGTTTTGCGATTGCAATATGTCAGATTTGAAATGTGTATCCTGCCAGAGCTGGTTTTGTAACCCTATACTTCTACTAAGACTAAGGGGTACTTGTATTAAGGTGCACATTTAACATGCAGTAAATTGGTTAGCGTACCTTAATAAAAGGACTCCTAAGTATCTTAATAAAAAATTTGGCCCCTGACTTAGCCTAAGTTTTAGATTTTGGCCCCTTATGTAATTGAGTTTGACACCCCTGGTGTACAGTGCGCTTTGTGTTTTTTTAATTTTGTGGTTACCATTATGTATTAATAAGATTATATTGTGTGTATATGAAAAATGGATGGAATAAATTGCATTACAATTATTACAATTATTATGGGGGTGGAGTCGGGGGCAGAGTTTGGGTGGGTCAGGAACAGATCTGGTACGGAGCTTGGGCAGGGGTATTCAGTTGGTATCTGTTAGGCTTAGGGGGTACTTGGCTTGAAAGGTTTGAGAAACATTTACCTAAAGGATGTAGTTCAGATAGCAAAGGAGTATCACATTGTGGAAGCCATGGCTCCACTATAAAGGCAATCTCTGTCTTTATCACCTATTAAATCCCTCATTAAAATGTTTTATTACATACCAACCTAGCACTACAATAAAAACATGGAACTGGTGTAGGAAGTGCTGCAAAGGCACTACAAGGAATTAAACTTAAATGAGTGATGAATCTTGTGCCATTCTACCCTCTCAATCTAGATGAAATTGCTGCATTTTCAGTGGAAAGTTGATTAAGCTAGTATGCCTCAAAAAGATGAAGGAATTCTGGGATGAAAGAAGATTTGAGGATCTGGTTTCTAAAAGAGAAGAATGTTTTCTAACACAGACTGGATTGTTCCACTGTGGTATAAGCACAAACTTGGAAAACAGAGCAAGGAGTCTTTAATGAGGCTGACTGTATCTTTGATCTTTTCAGCAAAAAATATTAACTTTCTATCGTGAGTACACCAATATTTCATGCACATTTTCTTGTAGCCAGATACCCTAAGACAAGCTAGTCATCTTGCACCTACAGCTATGGATGGGTTGGAAGCTGAGGTATCAAATGCCTCATGAATTGATTTGTGAACAAAGCTCTATTTATACTTTGTAGAATCCAAATAATTTTCTAAGAACTTATCCTGTCTTCTTAAAAAAGATTTAGCATTTGAATACAGTATTACAATTGTAAGTTTATATAGAATTGGTACACAATTTCTGAACCAAGCATCACTCCCTAGCATATTTCTGTGACTACTAGTATATGATCCATTGGCTAGAATCTCACGTGATGTACTAGTCAATTCATTGAATGCTTTACCTTCCACAGAGCTGACTCCTCTACTTCCTATTAAGAATGTTTAGACCACAAACCTCTGACTCTAGCCTTTAAAACCTTACACACTGGATTATACCTGGTCTCCTTTCTTGTCCTCTACAGACCTTCTCATTCACTCCATTCAGAAACTGCTCACCAAGTAACCGCCCCCTCTGTCTACTTGACCAAGCTCATTTCCACCATTTATGGAACTCCCTTTCTTTGGACTTGCAATCAGAAAATTCCTATTTGAAATTTTGCTCCCTCCTCCACACATATTGTTTACCTAGGCATTCCAGTCAAACATGTCAGATTGCTGCTCTGCTTGGCGCTATGAGAATTTTTTTCTATCCTCTTCTATTTCTGTTGCCATTCTTGTCATTATTGAAGTTCTCTTTCACTTCTTCCAAATTTGTAAACTGCCTTGATGTTTGAAGGGTAGTATACAAGACTTTAATTAAACAAACATATCATAGAATGATGGAGTAACTGTACCCAAGGCTTAGCTGAATATTGTATTTAAGGTCATTTTCTTGCCACTGCACTGACATTATTTGATTCTGCACTAACTCCTATTTGAATGACAATATCCTCTTGAACAGATTGGTTAGGTTGATAAACTCTATGAGCTCCTGTTAGAAAGAAGAACATCCAAAAACTGTGTTATTTCCTATTTTACAGGAAATGGCATGGTAAATTCTTGACAGAGATCTTCATGAAATCTTCAAAGCATTTTGGTATAGCTGGGCTATTGAAAATCCATGTTACTGGAGGATACAAGAAAGTGCAAGGCAAGAAAACAGCTTCTTTTACAAGCAATTACATAGAAGGATGATTCCCGCTTCAGCACAAGAAAACAACTCCTGTACCGTGTGTTTCCATGGAATAGATGGCTCTAGGGAACAACAGAGCTTTTTCTGAGTGTACATTGTACTGCACAGAACTTGACTTAGGCTACATGGAAATTAACTTCTGGATAATCATTATTAAGTTTCAGTTCAAAATACAGCGGGGGGGAGAGTGGGAGTTGCTGAAAAATTCTCACCCTAACCAACTTCCTAAATTCTGAGCATTATTTTACTACTGAAGCTGAAAAGAGTATTATTTTATTTTGCAAAGTGCCAATTTGCAGAATCATAATGCTATATTTTGATAATGTTTCAGATCATTGATTGAACTATGTCAATTAAAAGTGTGGCATTTTCAAGTGTGGAACTCCAAGCCATCATGAAGTTCCTATTCCTACAGAAGAAAACTCCAAAGGAAATCCATAAATGTATGATGCAAACATTGAGAGACAAATGCCCATCATACTCCACAGTGAAGAAGTGGTGTGCAAACTTTCAGCATGGAGATTTTGAGTTCAAAGATGGAATAAGGTCTGGAAGGCCTCAAAAACAGTGTCAACTCCTTAAATTGTTGACTATGTCCATGACCTGATTTTGGCAGATCAGTGAATATCAACTAAAACAGTAGCGGATACACTACAGATATCCAAGGAATATGTTGGGCGAATAATCCACAAGCACCTGGGTATGCAGAAGCTGTCAACCATGTGGGTGGCCTAATGTTTGAATGCTGACAAGAAACATTATCAAATGGACACTTCCAAGTTGGTTTGTGAGCATTTTCAGTGAACTTGTGCCAACATTTTGGAACAACTAGTTACTGTTGATGAAACATAGTTACACCACTAGGATCCTGAGACAAAACAACAGTCCATGCAAAGGCAGCGCTCAAGTTCTCCAAGGCCAAAGAAATTCAAGACCCAAAAGTCAGCAGGTAAGGCCATGACCACAGTGTTTTGGGATCAGGAATGTGCTGTAATTACTATCTACCAAGGGGCCAAACAGTTAATGCAGAATACTACTGTAACTCACACTGATTAAAGGAGGCACTGAAAGGAAAAAGGAGAGGCTGACAAAACGATAGATGTTTTGATGCAGTTGGGGTTTCAGTGCTTAGACCATCCACCCTACTCACCAGCTGTTACCCAATCTGACAATTTCTATTTCCAAACCTTAAAGAGAGTTTGAAAGGGCAACAATTTTTGAGTGATTCATAGGTGATTGAAGCAGCAAAGCAGTATTTCAATGACCAGACATTAGAATATTTTTGGAAGGGTTACAGAAACTTCAGACATGATGTGCCAAGTGTGTTGAACTTAGGGGTTTAGGGGTGAATAACTTGTAAGTTTCATGGACACGTCATTACCCTATTGCTTGGTCTGAGAACTTTACAAGCAACCCCTTATATACCCTGAGACAAAAAGTGCATGGATCTTCAAGGCTAGAAGACCCAGCTTTGCATGGAAAGATAAGGGCTCAAAAGATCACTGCACCAGAGCTTGTGGCTTTTCAGGACCCAATCTTATCTACATCAAGAAACCATGCTTCTTTGACAGAGGTATCCTCAGGCAAGCCTTCTGCTCTTCAGAGCAAAATCTACTTCCTGGGGTTGTGCTTTGACTTCTAACTGAAGTCTCTTGCTAATCAGGTTTTTTTTTGTTCCCATGGAAGCAAGTGTGACCTGGTGGTCAATAAGTGCAAGTTCTGAATTTTGGAGATGGTATTCTGACACTATAAGGGCAATTTGGGGCACTAACATTTGAGGTAGGTGTCTGCAAAAGAAGTATTTGAAATCTACCAGGGCAAACAGCATTTGATAGGCCAAACAATGTATTTGCTTGGAAACATGATGGCAGATAGACAAAATGACCCATCCAGCCTGTCCATCCCATCTGCTGGGGTGAGAAAGCTAGTTAACACATTAAATCGGCTCAGCAGAAAAGCAAACTAAAGAACAAGCAGAAGGGTGTAAATACATAGGAAAGATTGTGCACATGCAAACTTTTTTTTATTTCATTCTGAGCTCTGAGTAAGCACCATATTGGGTGATATCAATTGGCTGTGTGACTGATTTCATCCTGCTTGTCAGTAAATAATGAAAGGATTTTCTAAACTTTAGTTATTAAAACAGCTTGCAAAGTAATCCGTAATCAAATCAAAATTATCAGTTACCCTAATTGGGAGTGTGGGGACGGGGTTGGCATAGTCAGATAAAAGAAGTAAATTCCTGCTAAGGCAAAAACATTAATGTAAACAAACCTGTCCTGTGATTTTTCCCAGGATGGTCCATAATGCTTGTCCTTCATTTCGCAAATTGCTATTCAAGTTCTGCAGTTCATCTAAGGACTCACACAGCTAAATAAAAGAAAAGATCATTACTAATAAGTGTCTTTAGTAGTAACCATAACAATTCCTATATTAACCATGGGTGGGCAATATACCATTCTTTTAGTCTAGTCATATAAAACACAGTTACTTACCTGTAGCAAACAGTGTTCTCCCCAGGGCCTTTCAGCCGGGCGCTCCGCCCAGCTAATTTAGATGAGTGCCCGGCTGTAATCTCGATCGCAATCCTGCTGCTGCTGCCGCCTTTCTGCTCAACATTTAAAAAAAAAACCCTTCTCACCGGCTTAGAGATTTACCGGGCTGACTCGGCACAGCCTGAATCGCAGGAGCCTGACTTTTTTTTTTTAAGTTTTTAATGCCAGCAAGCGACTTGAACCCATACTCCGGGGCTCTAACATGTGCATGCCGCTTCTCTCCGAAACCGGAAGTCACGTCTTGAGGGAGGAAGAGAAGGGAAGTCGGCATGCACACGCCCCGGAGCATGGGTTCGCTATAGGAGACAGGTCAGCTTACAACTTGCTCTTGCTTGCTTCGGGCTTTCTTCGCTGCCGGATCCTGCCTACTTTCTGTTTCCGAAAGTAGGCAGGACCCGGCAACGAGGAAGGCCCGAAGCAAGCAAGAGCAGCGAGTTGTAAGCTTCCTTCCGTTGCTGACTTATGGATGATAGGTCAGCGATGGAAGGAAGCTTACAACTTGCCTTAGTCCAGCCCTGCACAACATGCGGCCCAAAACGGATCTCACTGCCGATATGGCTCTCACTCTGCTCTCCTTTGAAGATCAGCTCAGGAGGCAAGATTTAGCCCGAGATCAGACGAATATTAAAGGGCATTTGAAGGCATCTGAGCAGATTGAGGAGAACACGTCCTGTTTTTCCATGCCTAAAAATACCACCTTGTCTAATGTAATCTCTGATCAGATCCTTAAGAGTGATGCAACTATGTATGCTGGACAGTCTCCTCCAGTAAACAGAGCTTTAAATCCTGCAACCATACAGAACCAGATGGTCAAAGGGCTCCGAAGTATAGTATTGCCAAGGGATCTGTCTCACAAGTTTCTTACGCTGGCAGATGTAAGCACAGCACAAGAAATAGAGACTTGTGGCATTCTGTGTAGAAAGCTGATGCATAATGAATTTACTATTACCCATGTAATAGTGCCAAAGCAGTCTGCTGGACCAGACTACAGTACAGTGATATGGAGAATGTTGAAGAATTATTCCGTGTTCAAGATCAACATGATCTCCTCACAGAAGAAAGATGGAGAGAAAGAGAGAGGCCTAGACCAAAGGGGAAAGACAGGAGGCAGATACTGGAGAGGGGGGGGAGAGAAGGGAAGGAGATAGAGATGTCAGACCATGGGGTGGAGTGGGAAGGAAGGAAGGAAGGAGAGAAGAGAGAGATGCCAGAGCATAGGGGTGGAGACAAAAAATGGAGAGGGGTTGAAGCTGAAATAAATCATGTACAAAGGAGAGAAAGGGCACAGGATATAGAGTTTATTGAAGGGACATAGAAAGACGGAAGATACCATATGGAACAGAGAGAGGGCAGACACTGAATGGAAAAGGCAGAAAGGGTGAACAGTGGATGCAAAGGGCAGAGATAGGGTGGACAGTAGATGGAAGGGGTAGAGAGAGGGTAGAGGCTGGGTGGAAGGGTCAAAGAGAGAGGACAGATGTTGCATGGAAGGGAGCGAGGACAAATGCTGAATAGAAAGAAGAGAGTGAAGAGAAGATGACTAAAGCAGAAACAACAAAAGGTAGAAAAAAATATTTTTGTTGCTTTACATAGAATCAAGTAGTATTGTAACTATATTGATTAAAATTTATCAATAGGAAATTGAAATAAGGCAATTTTGGGAGGGAATAAACCCCTTTCCTCAGATCAGGACAGGATACCATAACAGCTGTATATTGTACTGTCTTGAAGAAAGATTTGGCCTCTGAAAGCTAATTGAAAAATGGATTAGTCCAATAAAATGGTATTTTCATATTTCTCATTATTTTATTTCTATTTGTTAATTTGTAAAGTGGTGACTTATGTAGAAGTTTTTTTCAAATTTACATCTACTGTCTTTATATTTTGCACAGTATTAGGGGACATGTGTCACTGTTTCTGTGGTGTTGCATTGTATGAAGAGTCTGGTTTCTACATATTTCTATTTTTAGTTTGTGATTATTCCATATTGGGCGAGGGTGTATTTGTGTTCTGTGTGTATGAAAAGGACATGGCTTTCTGTTAGGATCGACTACAGGATCAATTGACTGTGTAGGATCTGGTTTGTTTAGTTTTACAATGCGTGTGTTGGTGTTCTAGTGCTCACTGCAGTGTTTAAGATGCTGCCTATTCCTAGATGCACCCTTATTGTGTGACTCATGGATTATTACTACAAATATATTTTTTATATAGAGGAGGGGGTTGTTAAAAAAATGATTAGCACTGGCTGTCATATATACTAGGTACACCACTGGATTTAATGACTCTATTCTAACTTTACTGTTGACGTAGGTATTGTCCCCCCCAACACACAGACACGCATTATAAAGAATTAAATTAAAGTTGTATTATCATCAAGTAGCTTTCAAATGACATTATAAGCAAATAAAAATAAAATATTTTTAATACATTGCTAATTATTACCTGCATCTTTACCTATACTGTTTCGCCCTAGCTCTTACTTTGCACTATAGCAAAATAAAAAAGAAGCAGATAAAGATCAATCACACAGGTACCCTTCAAGGCTCAGTAACACCTCTCCATAAATTATGTGGAAGAGGTCTGGAAGTGGGGATAGCATCTATTTCATATCCTCAGTGAGACCTCAGGAAGGAACCTAGTGATCAAAACATTATTAGAGGTGTTGTACAGCCATTTCTTGTATGACTGGATGAGCTATATTTATCTTTTGTTTTTAGTTGTTTAAATTCATGCAGAAATAAATGGTTAGATTGAACCTAATGACTTCATTAACGCATTTCCCTTTTTTAAACCTCTATACTATTTGAAAGAGGGTGAATATCTAATTATTCACTTCTAGAATTGGATACTTCTTAAATTTAGTAAAAATATTCTGGCACAAGTGTCAAACCTTAAAAAAGGAAGTCATATCGAGCATTGGAAAATAATAATAATTAACTAATAAAAATAGTATACATTTAATTTTCCCCACTACCAAATTTCCCCGCCCCACCCGGCTACTTTTTCATGCCACCCGGCTGGAAAAAATTTCTGGGGAGAACACTGAGCAAATGTTCTTTGAGGACAGTAGGATAGGAATTTTCATATATGGGTGACACCATCTGATGAAACCCACAAGGGAACTTTTTTACAACACTTTTCCATAACTTTTGTGAACACTCTACTACGCACATGTACCTGTTCCCATCTGCCAATTGTCTCCTCATTTCACTGCAAGCTTATTACAATACAACTCTCCTTGGAGAGGACGGAGGATTTGTGAAGATTCCTATCCTGCTGTCCTCAGGGAGCACCTGCTATGTGTGTTTTCTTTGAGGACAAGCAGGACAGCTAAACCTAATATATGGGATTCATTAGCGGCTGCCTTCCACATAGAAAAGGGAAATAACAGAACTAGTGGTGATGCAAGTAGCAAACACCAAACAGATTTTGGTGGCAACAGCTTTATTTTTATAAGGCAGCCTGGAACAGAAAAAGAATGTCTAAGGGGAAATAGAGTTGTATTCTAAACCCCAAAAGATGCTGTTTGGCTAAACATAATGTCACATTCGAAGTCATAGTTTCATCATTTATTTAAAATTTGATTACACGTCTATCAAAATTCTAGGCAAAAGTAAAAATAGGGGTACAATAGTTTAAAAGACAAATATCTTCAAACTAAAGACAAGCCAGATTATACATGGAAAGGAAGAAGGAACTACAATAAAGTTAAGAAAAGAAAAATATAAGGAACAAACAAAGGAAGGGGAAGACACATTTTGTGCTGCTAAGATTCTGTTAAAAGAAAGAAAAGAAACAGGATAAGGCGAGTAGGAGATACGTAAAAGGTACTTGGCATCACAAGATATCTTTAGGCGGAAAGAGTATCTAGAGTTCAAAGACATATTTGAATAAAAAAACTTTTGAAGGCGTCTTTGAATTTCTCTGTTAGTTTCGGATCTAATGTGTAAAGGTAGAGAATCCCAGATTGTGGGGGCTGTTACAAAAAATATTGTTGTACAGCGAGTGCCGATTCTTTTCAATGAGGGTACACAAAAAGAAGATGTTGATTTGAGGATCTAAGTGTCCTAGATGGTTCATGAGGAATAATCAATTTATCTAGAAATGCTGGTTCATTCGTTTTCTGTATTTTAAATATTATCAGGG
Source organism: Geotrypetes seraphini (assembly GCF_902459505.1). Taxonomy (NCBI): domain Eukaryota; kingdom Metazoa; phylum Chordata; class Amphibia; order Gymnophiona; family Dermophiidae; genus Geotrypetes; species Geotrypetes seraphini. The sequence continues at coordinate 409,855,687 of NC_047085.1, forward strand.
CGAGTTTATATGTTATTCTGTGGGGAATAGGAAGCCAGTGTGCCTTTATCAACAACGGTATAGACAATAATGGGAGATATATATATGACCAGAAGTCCATATTGCAGTCTTATAAACCTCTTCTATGGAGGCTGATCACAAATGGGCTACCAATGTGCCATAGCTCTGAAGTTATTAAATGTAATCTGCTAACCAATTGGAAAGTGTGTGTTTACTGAGGGAAGCCCCCATCCTATTTAGGCTAAAAGAAACAAAAAGCTGGGTGGCTTTACTCTGCTCCATAGCAACATAGTAAATCACGGCAGATAAAGACCTAAACGGTTCATCCAGTCTGCGCATTAGTGATACTCATTTTAAAAGTACATGATTTGATTAACGTGTCTCTTCTTTGATACTTCTGGGCCATAGACTGTAAAGTCTGGTATTGTCCTAGGTTCCAAATGCTGAAGATGCCATCCAAGCTCACTTCAGCCTATCCCGTTGTTTGCAGGATATCTACCGTAAAGTCTGGCCAGCAACATCCTCATGTTCCATATTAGTGGAGGTCACATTGATTCCCACCCCAGTCCATCCTACACTGAATATATGGGACACAGACCATGCAGGTCTGTCCAATACCGGCCTTAGTTTTTTAATTTACATCTTTCGTTTTCTAATTAGAGATCCTCTATTTTTATCCCACACTTTTTTGAATTCCATCACCATTTTTCTCTCTACCACTTCCCTCGGGAGGGCATTCCAGGCATCTATCACCCTCTCCTTGAAGAAGAATTTCCTAACATTGCTCCTAAGTCTTCCTCCCTGTAACTCAAATTATGCCCTCTAGTTTTACCATTTTGTCTTCTCTGGAAAAGTTTTGGTTCTATATTAATGCTTTCAAGTATTTAAACATCTGTATCATATCTCCTCTGTCCCTCCTCTCCTCCAGAGTATACATGTTTAGGTCTTCCAGTTTCTTCTCATAGTTCTTTTGGTTCAAACCTCTTATTATTTTCATCACCTTCCTCTGGACCGCTTCAAGTCTTTTTATATCCTTCACCAGATATGGCCTGCAAAACTGAACACAATACTCAAAATGTGGCCTCACCTACAGGGGCATCAACACCTATCTTCTTCTACTGGTTACTCCTCTTTCTATACAGCCTAGCATCTTTCTGGCAACAGCCACAGACTTAACACACTATTTAGTTGCCTTTAGATCCTCAGACACAATCACCCCAAGGTCCCTCTCTCCATCTGTGCTTATCAGTCTCTCACCTATCAGCACATATGGTTCCCTCGGATTTCTACCCCCAAAATGCATCACTCTGCACTTCTTCGCATTGAATTTTAGTTTTCAGACGCTAGACTATTCTTCTAACTTTTGCAGATCCTTTTTCATGTTTTCTACTCTCTCGGGGGGCCACTCTGTTACAAATTTTGGTATCATCTGCAAAAAGGTTAACCTTTCCTTCTAACCCTTCAGCAATGTCGCTCACAAAAATATGAAGAGAATTGGTCCCAGCACTGATCCTCGAGGCACTCCAATACTCACTTGACCCTCCTCTGAGTGAATTCCATTTACCACTATCCTCTGGTGTCTGTCCGTCAACCAGTTTCTAATCCAGTTCACCACTTTGGGCCCTAACTTCAACCCATGGAGTTTAAGAGCCTCCTATGAGGAACCGTGTCAAAGGCTTTGCTGAAATCTAAGTAAATTCTCTGGTCACCCAGTCAAAGAATTCAATCAGATTTGTTTGGCACGATTTGCCTTTAGTAAACCCATGTTGCCTCGGATCTTGTAATCCATTTGATTCTAAGAATATCACTATCCTTTCTTTCCGCAACATTTCCATTATTTTTCCGACTGACAGATGTAAAAGACATTCATCAGCTGGTATGATGATCCTTCCCATCATACCAGCTGGAAAACCTCTTCTATTTAAAAATGTTATTGACTTCCTACTAAAATCTTTTCTGGAAGTTAGCAAGACTCAAGAAACACTGTCAAGTAAGTTCAGATAAGCTAATGTTAACCTCTTAATACACAAGTTGTAGAGGCTAAAGACTCAATGTTGGGATACAACACTGATGAAGAAATCTAGCTGAAGCGGAACAAATCTGCCTCATCCAAAAGTGTCTAAAGGAATCATGGTTCCATAATCTTGTCTAAGGCCAAGATGCTCTAAAATTGCCGTTAAAATCCCATGGGTCGCTGTGGGACTGGTAAAAATCCAATTTGAACATGATGATTGATGATCAAACAATTTCACATGCAAATGAGTTTCCTAGAGTTCCGTCATAATCCCATCTAATCGGTTATTGGAGAAAGCAACTGACAACAACAAAAACAAGATGGGAGAATTAAAGTATATAGCACTAAACGAAGAGGTATATATAATAGGCATCTCAGAGACCTGGTGGAACTAAGACAATCAGTAGGACACTGTTACCAGAGTACAAATTATATTGCAATGATAAATCACATTGGAGGGAGGGTTGCACTATTTGTTAAAGAGGGAACTGAATCAAACAAAATAAACATAAGAATTGCCGCTGCTGGGTCAGACCAGTGGTCCATCGTGCCCAGCAATCCGCTCACATGACGGCCCTTAGGTCAAAGACCAGTGCCCTAACTGAGACTAGCCTTACGTTCTGGTTCAGCAGGAACTTGTCTAACTTTGTCTTAAATCCCTGGAGGGTGTTTTCCCCTATAACGGCCTCCAGAAGAGTGTTCCAGTTTTCTACCACTCTCTGGGTGAAGAAGAACTTCCTTACGTTTGTACGGAATCTATCCCTTTTTAACTTTAGAAAGTGCCCTCTCGTTCTCTCTACTTTGGAGAAGGTGAAAAACCTGTCTTTATCTAACCATTTTAGTCGCTCTTCTCTGGACCCTTTCGAGTAGAACTGTGCCCTCCTTCATGTACGGCGACCAGTGCTGGACGCAGTATTCCAGGTGAGGGCATACCATGTCCCGGTACAGCGACATGATAACCTTCTCCGATCTGTTCGTGATCCCCTTCTTAATCATTCCTAGCATTCTGTACACCCTTTTCGCTGCCGCCATGCATTGCGCAGACGGCTTCATTGACTTGTCGACCAGTACCCCTAAATCTCTTTCTTGGGGTGGTCTCTCCAAGTACTGCACTGGACATCCTGTATTCATGTATGAGATTTTTGTTACCGACATGTATCACCTTACACTTATCCACATTAAACCTCATTTGTCATGTCGCGACCCATTTCTCAAGCGTGTTTATGTCATGTTGCAGGTCTTCGCAATCCTGCGTCTTCACTACTCTGAATAACTTCGTATCGTCCGCAAATTTAATCACCTCACTCATCGTACCAATTTCCAGGTTGTTTATAAATATGTTGAAGAGCACGGGTCCAAGCACCAAATCCTGTGGCACTCCACTCATGACGCTTTTCCAGTCCGAGTATTCTCTATTTACCCCCACTCTCTGTTTCCTATCCACCAGCCAGTTTTTAATCCACGTATTTCACTCTCGGTTCCATGACTCACAAGTTTTCATAGTCGTTCATGTGCAACCTTGTCGAACGCCTTCTGAAAATCCAGATATACGACGTTGACCGGGTCATCCTTGTCTATCTGCCTGCTTACTCCTTCGAAGAAGCGCAGCAAGTTAGTCAAGCAAGATCTTCCTTTGCTGAAGCCTTGCGGGCTGGTCCTCATCAGATTGTGTCCATCAAGGTGATCAATGATGCGGCCCTTTATTAGCATCTCTACTATCTTTCCCGGTACCAAGGTCAGACTCACCAGTCTGTAGTTTCCCGGATCTCCCCTCGGACCTTTCTTTAAGATCGGCGTAACATTCGCCACTTTCCAGTCTTCCGGAATTCTTCCTGATTTGATCGACAGATTAACTATTAGTTGAAGCAGTTCAGCTATAGCCCCTTTCAGTTCCTTGATTACCCTCAGATGGATGCATTAACTTGGGACACAAGGGAGGGAACAGAAAGGGAGAATTATTGGACATGACTGTGCAAGTGAAAGGGAAAGAGATGGTGCACATGGGGAAAGGAAGAAAGAGGAAATTGTTGGGTATACAGAGAGAGAGGAGTGAGGTAGGGAGGGATACATGGGGAAGAGAAGGATGAGAAGGAGAAATGTTGGATATGATGGTAGAGAGAGACAGATTAAAGGGGATGCAAGGGGGAGGAATGGTGGACATAGTGACGGGAGGTGAGGTGTGGCATAATGCTGGAGAGGGGTGATAGAAGGAGAAATGTTGGGCATGGGGCTGCTGGGCAATGGTGAAAAATGCTGAACATGATCTAGGGGATGAGAGACAGAGAAATGTTGGATGTGGCAGTAAAGGGAGTGGGAGAGATGCACCATGGATCTCTCTCTCTTTCCCCACTCCCTGTACACAGGGGGAGGGGATCATAAAATTGTGAGATGATGAAGGCAGAGAGATGGGAACAGGGGAAATACTAGAAAGGGACATATAGGAGACGTGCTGAACATGGGGAACAATACATACATAGAGATAGAAGATGGATGGTGAGCATGGACAAAGAAGAAATGTCAAATGGTCAGGAGACCCTGGCAAGACAAAAGCAAACAGACTAGCACCCGAGACCAACATGATTTGAAAATAAAATGACGAGACAAGAAAAGGTAGAAAAAAATAATTATACAGTGTTTTCTATTTTGTGATTAGAATATATCAGATTTGAAATACGTATCCAGTTAGAGCTTATGTTAGACATAACTGGGTACCGCAAAGCCCAGGCTGTGCTTCTTTAGCTTTCAGCTTGCTTAGGGCTCTCTCTGACCTGGGGGCAGTTAACCTAGTTGCACTCCCTTAACACTATTCCTGTCAAGTGTGACCGTGGTATTCTGTTAGCATGATATTTCTGTGTAGCATTCTGAAATAATTTGGCTTATTCAGTTTTTTCGATAGTGGAGGGGATATATGTGAAAGGGAGGAAAGACAGGGGTTTTGTTGATCCTTGCTCTGTATTATTTGTTTTTATAAAATTATATTTGACAGAATATAGTTTATTTTTATACTTTAATAAAATAAGTTCAATACAAAATCATAACCATTCGAAGCTTGTTTGGGGGGGATCAGATGGTTTGCAGGGACGGGGCAGAGACAGGGATCGAGCTTGCAGGAATGGGTCAGGAACGGGGACCGAGTTCACGGGGACAGGGACTCAGCTCACAGGCATGGAACAGAGACAGGGACAAATTTTTCCCCCATGTCATTCTCTGTACCCTTTTTGTGCCTCTCGCTCTCCCTTCCTCCAACCCTCCTCTCCCACGGGTGATTCTCTCTTTCTCCTTCTAACTTCCCTCTCCTGTGGATGCTTCTTTCTTTCTTTCTCTCTCTCCTTCCAACCCCCATTTGTAGATGCTCCCTCTTCTCCCAACCTCCTCTCCTGCTGTTTGTCTCTCCCCTCCCATCCAGAACTACCCTACTCTATGCTCTTTTCTCCAGCACACTTTTCTTTCCTTAATGCTTCTCTATCCCTCCCTACCTTCATGCTGTTTTACCCATCCCCTCCCTCCCTTCATGCTGTTTCTCCCTCCACCCCCCCTCCCATCATGCTGCTTATCTTCATGACTCCCCCACCTACCTCCTCCCCGGGCCCAGATACTGTAATTGGATTTATGGGCAACTGGCAGCAGCAATGAGGTAAGCCTGCTGCTGCCAGACTGTCCTGGAAGCTGCTTCTCTGCAAATTCTGCCTACATGGGAACAGGAAGTAGCTGCAGACAGGTGATTGCTGCTGACGGCTGCCCGAAGATTCAATTATAGCGGCTGGGCTTGGGGAGGAGGTAGGTGGTGAAGTTGGGAGAGACAGACACTCTCATTTCTAAAAAACTGTCTGGGCACCCACACAGTCCTTAAAAAATAGGACATGTCCGGGTTTTCCTGTACGTCTGGTAACCCTCCAAACAAACAAAACTGTGGAAACACAATGTTCTCGGATCTTTGGATATAATTTATTCAAAAATTTCCTTGTTAAAAGCAGTAATGATTTTTTTTTTTAAAAATCTTCATTAAGTTTTCAAAGCTAACAAAAAGTGCAAAACAATATACATACATATATTAATAATCATAATAAGCACAAAAAATACACACTCATGAAACTGATATTAAAAAAAATCTCAAAACTGAATTACAAGACCTTAAAAACTCAAATGTTGCCTCTAAACAGATCACAGAAACATTAGTGAGAGATAACATACATCTGAGAAGGAAATTGGAATCTTTAGACAATTTCTCTCGTAATAACCTCAGATTAATTAATTTTCCTAGAGCAGCAACAATATCTCCTATAGAAATATGTTAAAATGGTATATGATGGAAGTATTAGAAATTTCAGAAGAATTGTTGCCACCATTTACCCACGTTTACTATTTGCCTATACGAAAAGAAGAACAACATCATCAAAAATTACAAAAATCACAAGATGATCAGCAGCCACTAAATATTTCAATGATATTGGAATGTTCGGACAGAGAAATGGCTACACCGGCAACATTACTCCTTACAGTAGCCTTAGCACCAGATAAAAACTGGTTGCTTAGACTTTTCTTCAAAAATAAGCTAAAAGAATTTCTTGGATATAAAATACAAATGTTTCCAGACCTGGCACAAGAAACAAAATCGTCGTCGTGAATTTTTGATCTTAAAACCAGGAGTTACTGCTCTTGGAGCAACTTTTTTTCTCTGTCACCCATGCAAATGTGTGATACAGTAACAAACGCAAAAATATGTTTTCTTTGATCCTACCCAACTGACAATCTTTTTGTCGGCTGCTCGCCTGAAAGCAGGGACAGCATGAGTGTTTATTGTTCAATTTGGACATTTCCTTCAGCTGATTTAATTTCCTGTTTTCTTCTTTTTCCTTGATTTGTTTTTAGTAATTGCTCGCTGAATATACTTCCTGGATCCTGGTATTAAGAAGATAAGCAATGCCTCCACTGGGTCAGACCCGAGGTCCATCGCGCCCAGCAGTCCGCTCACGCGGCGGCCCAACAGATCCAGGACCTGTGCAGTAGCCCTCTATCTATACCCCTCTATCCCTTTTTCCAGCAGGAAATTGTCCAATCCTTTCTTGAACTCCAGTACCATACTCTGTCCTATTACGTCCTCTGGAAGCGCATTCCAGGTGTCCACCACACGTTGGGTAAAGAAAAACTTCCTAGCATTCGTTTTGAATCTGTCTCCTTCCAACTTTTCCGAATGCCCTCTTGTTCTTTTATGTTTTGAAAGTTTGAAAAATCTGTCCCTCTCTACTCTCTCTATGCCCTTCATGATCTTGTAGGTCTCTATCATGTCTCCTCTGAGTCTCCGCTTTTCCAGGGAGAAGAGCCCCAATCTCTCCAATCTTTCAGTGTATGAAAGGTTTTCCATGCCCTTAATCATTCTAATCTAATCTAATCTAAACCTTAAGTTTATATACCGCATCATCTCGTGTTGCTCTCCTCTGGACCCTCTCAAATATTGCCATATCCTTCTTAAGGTACGGTGACCAATACTGAACACAGTACTCCAGGTGCGGGCACACCATTGCCCGATACAACGGCAGAATGACTTCTCTCGTTCTGGTCGTAATACCTTTCTTAATAATATCCAACATTCTTTTTGCCTTCTTCGCGGCTGCTGCACATTGTGCTGTTGACTTCATTGTTGTGTCCACCAGTACACCCAAATCTCTTTCAAGGTTACTTCCCTCTAATACTAATCCCCCGATTTGGTAGCTGAACATCGGGTTCTTTCTCCCTATATGCATGACCTTGCATTTCCCTACATTGAAGTCCATCTGCCATTTATTCGCCCACTCCTCCAGTTTGTTTAGGTCCCTTTGTAGGTCCTCACACTCTTCCGCATTTCTAACCCTTCTACAGAGTTTAGTGTCATCCGCAAATTTGATAACTTCACACTTCGTCCCCGTTTCCAGGTCATTTATAAATACATTGAACAGCAGCGGTCCGAGTACAGACCCCTGCGGAACTCCGCTCGTGACTTTCCTCCAGCCTGAGTAGTGACCCTTCACTCCAACCCTCTGTCTTCTGCCTGCCAACCAGTGTTTGACCCATCTGTGCACGTCCCCTTCCACCCCGTGGTTCCACAGCTTCCTAAGTAGCCGCTCATGGGGTACCTTGTCAAAGGCCTTTTTGAAGTCGAGGTAAATGATGTCTACGGGTTCCCCTTTGTCCAACTAACCCCCTCAAAGAAGTGCAGTAAGTTTGTTTGGCACGATCTTCCCTTGCAGAAGCCATGTTGGCTCGCTTTCATCAGCCCATTTTTTTTGATGTGCTCACAGATGCTGTCCTTTATCAGTGCTTCTACCATCTTGCCCGGAATCGATGTCAAACTTACCGGCCTATATTTCCCGGGTCTCCTCTTGACCCCTTTTTAAAGATAGGTGTGGGGGGGCGCTAGAGAGCCCGATCAAGATGGAGGCTTGGGTCACGAGCTCCCGCTGCTAACCCCGATATTTTGAGCATATCTCTATATATACCAGTGCAAACTACGGACTTTTTGCATGTCTGCGATGCCTCTCCCCAAGCAGGGTAAGATTGAGGCTGCCTTTGCCGGCACGTCGGGAGCCAAGCGGCAAAAACAGGATCCCCCGACGCCTACGAAAAACGAGTCGGGCAGGCCACGTGGGGAACCAGAACAAACTGTTTCTGAGCAATTACAACTGATCTCCGATATGATGTCAGAAAGCAAAGATGATATTAAAGACATTAAATATGAAATAATGAACCTCACTGAAAAGATTTCGGCGATGGATGTAAAAATGATTGCGCTGGAACGAAAAGCACAATTAATTGATGACGTCGCCAAAAATCAAAAATCGGATCGAAAAGCCATACAAGCTCTGGAGAATCAACTAGAAGATCTAGGAAATCGAGGACGCCGTCAGAATTTACGTATAAACGGCCTGAATAAGGGCGCAGAGGGAACAGATACCTGTAAGTTTTTGGAAGGATGGCTCCCTAAAGTTCTTTCCCTCACATTCACCAGGCCCTTCGAGGTTGAACGGGCCCATCGGGTGCCGACGAAGTCACCAGCCGGCTCACAGAAAGCGAGACCGATAGTGTTGAAGCTGCTCCGCTTCCCCCACGTGGCGATGATACTGGAAAAAATGCGCTCCCTCCATAAGATCGAATGGCAGGGCCAGACCATTTACATTTCAGCGGATTTTACAAAGCAAACAGCCGACAAGCGGCGAAGATTCCTTGCTCTACGCCCTCGTCTTAGAGCTTTAGAAGCCAGATTTGGTCTCCTATCACCGGCTCGTTTCAAAATAACTTATCAAAATAAGACTAAAACCTACACCGAGCCGGACGAGGTGGAGAAATTCATCAAGGAGCAAGAAGAGCTTATTACAATGGAAACGTGATTGAATTTCTCTGCATGTACCCTTAGAGTGGTAAATGAATATACAGCTATGTTTTGTTATTGCATTTTAGAGATATGCTCTCTATGCCATAAGTTATGTGTTTCCAAAATGTTATTTCAACGGGGTTGGGGGGGGGAGGGAGGTGACTCTGAGCCTCCATGTTGTGATTCCTCTCCCCCTCCATAGGCCCTAGGGGCGCCGGTTGGGCGGGATGATTGTGAGGCTAATGTCTTGCGGGCGGGGGGGTGTTAGGCTGTTTGTGGGGAGGGTGGGGGGGGTGTATGTTTGAGTGTATGTGTGGGGTTTGTTTCTTTTTATTGCAGAGCAAAGTAATTTTGATTTGGCTATATGTTTCCATTAATGAATGTACTGTATATTGGCTAACAATCCATGATGGCTAAGTGTACTGTGTTAACTCTGAATATCAGAGGTCTGAATCACCCAATCAAGAGGAAAAAGACACTGCTATACTGTAAACATCATTCAGCTCAGATAGTCTTTTTGCAAGAAACTAAATTGAATTCCATTGAATCAGCTAAATTAAAGCGTGATTGGGTTTCTCAATGCTTTTTCTCTCCTGCAGTGCAAACCAAAGGAGGGGTGGCTATATTATTATCCAAACATCTTAAATACACTATTGTGCATTCGTCCCATGATTCACAAGGACGATGGGTCACAGTAACAATAGAAATCAATAATGTCCGTTACACTTTAATTGCAGTATATGGTCCTAATGTCCCCAATATTGCATTTTTTCATACATTAAGTAAAGAGCTAGCAAATATAACCACTGACTTTTATATAATGGGAGGGGATTGGAATATAGTGCTTGATATGCATCTGGACCGTAGGTCTCAATCTCCTTATCGTCCTCCTTCTACTTTGCCATCATTGACACACTTAATACACTCATTTGGATTGGTTGATGTATGGCGTTTGTACCACCCAAATGATCTCGAATACACATTTTGGTCTGCGCCTCATGCTTCTGCTATGCGACTGGATTATATTCTTATGTCACAATCTCTCCTGACGTCTGCACACTCCTCTTCGATCATATCTTGTCCTATTTCTGACCATTCAGCAGTCTTGCTCTCCTTAACACTGTCTGCTCCTTCATCACCTACACCTACCTGGCGTCTAAATGCTGCTCTACTTGCGGATAATACATTTGTACATCATGTTGAAGAATGGACGGAAGAATACTTTTCACAAAATGATACTCAAGAGCTGGCTTTTCAAATTATTTGGGACGCTTATAAAGCCTATTTGAGAGGTAGAATTATAGCGTACTCGGCGCATCTCAATAAAAAAAGGAAAACTGTGCTGCATGACTTAGAACTTCAAATAAAAAAGCTAGAGACAGAGTACCATCTGTCCCCGTCCATTCCAGCATTAACTCTGATACGAAAGATTAAGTTTAAATATAATTCTATACTATCTGAACGTGCCGGGGTTTTATTGGTGCAAGAAGGAGCACTATATTTTGAGCACCGCAATAGGGCGGGAACAATGCTGGCCAACTATCTTAAACAAAAAAAGAGAGCTGGACATATAAAAGCCCTTAAACCGGCTGGTTCTCTTATCACTGATCCAACTGCAATTACGGATCATTTTAAAACTTTCTACGAACAACTTTACACTTCGGGAGTAAATCCGACCGAGGCCAATTTCGATGACTTTTTTAAAGGTATGTCCCCTCCTATACTGCCATCTAAATTACTGGACAACCTTAACAAACCCATTTCAGAGGCTGAGATAGGTGAGGCCATAGATGGTTTAAAATCTGGAAAGGCACCAGGAGGCGATGGTCTTACCCTATGCTACTACAAGATCTTTCGTAAAATTATTATCCCTAAATTGTTTACATTATACTCAGCTTTTTTGGATAAAGCAACTAGTGGAGGCACTTTTGCTGAAGCAGATATAGTAGTATTTCCTAAGCCGGGTCGGGATCCTTTACTTCCAAAAAATTATCGACCCATATCACTACTCAATTATGATTGTAAAATTTATGCGAAACTTCTTGCAGATAGACTAGCCACAGCCCTCCCTCTACTTATACATCCTACTCAATGTGGTTTTGTAAAGGGCCGACTGACGGCAGATAACTCTAGAGTTTTCTGTCATGTGCTTCAGGCATCTCATAGTGTCTCCACTCCGACATGTGTGATGTCATTGGACGCAGAAAAAGCATTTGACTATGTGGAGTGGAAATACTTGTTTCATGCATTACAGTGGTTCCGATTGGGTAGAGCGTTCATAGATATGGTACACATACTTTATGCTAATCCCAGGGCCAGATTGAATGTAGGGGGACACCTATCTCCATATTTCTCCCTCTTTCGGGGAACAAGACAAGGATGTCCATTGTCCCCTCTTCTATTCAATCTGGCCCTGGAACCTTTACTGAGGAAACTTGATTCAGAATCCATTTTTACAGGTATACGGGTGGGCCCAACGGAGGTACGTTTATCAGCCTTTGCTGATGACGTACTGTTATATGTATCCAACCCGGCTGACTCACTGCCGGCCATTCTTGATCTTCTCTCCAAGTTTGGGCGACTATCTGGCTATACTATAAATTGGGATAAGACTGAAGTACTGCCGTTGAATATTTACTGTACCCAAGATATGATTGAACCTTATGGTCTTACTTGGTGCTCTAAAACCATTAAGTATCTAGGAATTCATTTTTGCAACACGTGGCAAGCCACGGTGACCCATAATGTACAACTTTTATTGTCCAAACTTAAAACGTTATGCCAACAATGGTCTCCATTACATTTAACCTGGTGGGGCAGGTTAGAGACCATTCGAATGATGCTGACCCCTCAAGTACTGTATGTGCTTCAAATGCTACCTTTACCCTTACCACCCACGTTGTTTAAACAAATCGACCAGATTTTAATTTCATTTCTGTGGTCTGGAAAACCATCTCGTATCGCGCTGTCTACGCTCAAGAGGCCGTGGTCCCAGGGCGGGGTTAACTTTCCTCACTATAAACGTTATGCCTTGGCTGTCATGCTAAAAGGTGCTAGTATATGGTTTTTGCATCCTATTGCTTCTACATTACCTTACTGGGGAATGTTGGAAAATGCACTAGTGAGCCCTGATACACTACGAGATATATGCTATTCCAAATCAGTCTCTTGTATTAATTATTGGAAAGTATTACATACCACCCAATTGGGGATACTGGAATTGGGGCGTATTCTAAAATATCCGATACATTCCGATATACAATCCCCAATTTGGGGTAATCCTAATATCATTATTGGCTCCCAGATGATACACTGGCCCTTATGGATTAATCATGGTATATGGTACATTCGAGATATACTGGATAAGGATAAGTTATTGACATTTGCTCATATACAGGTCAAATATAAGATACCCTCCCATCAGGCCTATAAATATCTCCAATTATGTCATAGTTTGCATGCAGCTTTTGGCCCAGCTTTAGAACGCTTATTGAGGGGCGTCTCTGCTATGTCCACATTGTTGTCTTCGTGGAGTACCAAACCTCATTTGATATCTAGAATCTATAATGTTTTGCAAGGTACTGACCCAGACGATTTACTTCTGGTTCAGAGGCAATGGATCCAAGATCTTCAATATCCGATATCTGAGCAACAATGGTCCTTGATATGGGAACGATGTAACAGACCCTTGCACTCAGCGTCTCTAAGACAATCATTGTTCTTCGTGCTTCATAAATCATTGTGGACCCCCATCAAACAACAGAGAGCCTCCGCAACGTCTTCCAACAGTTGCTGGAGATGTGACACACATCTGGGGACTTTCCAACATATGCTCTTTGATTGTCCTCTTGTGTCTGCATTTTGGACTGAGGTGGGAGACATATTGGGTCAGATTTTCTCTACTTCAAGGCCAATATCTTACCTTCAGGTGATACTTCGATCCGCTGCATTGGATCCCCCTTTGTCTCGACCTCACAATATTCTCTATGACATTCTCCTGGGTCTAGCGATAAAGACTGTACTACTTCATTGGAAAAACAAATCTCCAGTATTGACAACCCATTGGTGGAACATGGTACTCTTATGCTATAAATACGAGCTCCGTCTGGCAGAATGCAGAGGATCCCAGAGATCTTTCCATGGTACCTGGTCTCCTATGAAGCATTACTGTGCTGGGGATGTTTGATTTGATCTGTATATTTACCTATGTATAGTACTTATCTGTATTGCTTTGATGTATAATCTTATTTGGAAGCTTTGCTCTGCTGTTACTTTTGTTTTTTTTTTGTTGTTTTTCTTTTCTTTTATTCGTTCTCAATAAAAAGATTTGACTTTAAAAAAGATAGGTGTAACATTTGCTATCTTCCAGTCCTCCGGGATCTCTCCAGTATTGAGGACTTGAGCTGGAGTTAAGAATTAATTCTTTATTATGGTTGTTTATATTATTACAATTTGTAATGTTTGTTTGTTTCTTCACTTAACCTCATCTTTCTGTACAAGTGGATACTTGATATTTTTGGAAAATATGATAAATAATTTATTATTATTATTTTTTTTTTTAATCAATCAGTAAGTGACGTCGGAAGGGGTGGACCGGCAGCTGCAGTCATTGCGGAACCTTGTCGCAACTCCCTGCATCTGCCGGCCCACCCCCTCCAATGTCACATCTTCCAGAGGCAAAGGCAACAGAAGCAGTCATCATGGGACCTTGCTGGTTTGGAGGGAGAGAGGAGCATAGAAGGGTGGTGGAGGGAGAAAAAGGCGGTCAGGGTGGTATGGAGGGGTGGTGGAGGGAGAGAAAGGGGGCAGATGCTGATGGAATTGGTGTGCAGGGAAAGGAGAGAGAGCCATAAGGGGGAAGGATACTAAATGGAATTGGGTTGGAGGGAAAAAAAAGGGGGCAGATGGAAGTGGGGGGGAAGTGAGAGGAGAGAGTGAAATGCCAAACCATGGGGGTGTGGGAGAGGTAAGGGAAGAAGAGGAGAGAGATGCCAGACCATTGGAGGAGGGAAGGGAAGAAGATGGATGCCAGAATAATAGGGGTGAAGGGAAAGATGGAAGTGGAATACAAGGAGAGAAGATGCCATATAGAAGGGGCAGAGAGAGGGTAGACAGTGGATGAAAGGAAGAGAGTGACAAGACTATGAGGAAAGCAGAAACCAGAGAAGACAATGTAGAAAAAAATTATATTTATTTATTTATTTGCTTTAGGGGAGATGCATCGCTGTTTCTGTGGTGTTGCATTGTATGCAGAGTCCAGCTTCTTGGTGGTTCAATTTAACCTTTGTCTACGTTTTTCTATTTTATCCCCACTTTTACAAAACTGTAGAGCGTTTTTTTAGCACCAGCCATGGTGGTAATTGCTCAGAATTCTATGAGAGTCTGAGCTGTTACCACCATGGCTAAAAACCACATTACAGTTTTGTAAAAGGGGTTAGCTTATGATTACATATTCCATACTAGGCGAAGGTGGTTTCTGTGTTCTGTGTGTTCGAAAGACATGGTTTTCAGTTAGGATTGACTGTGTAGGATTGATCTGTACTAGTCTGGCTTGTTTAGTTTTACAATGGGTGCATTGATGTACTGCTCATTGCAATATGTAAGATGCTGCCTTTTCCTAGATACACTCTTGTGTGATGTGTGGATTATTACTAAAAATCATGTTTTTCATACAGATGGGGGGGGTGTCAAAAAAAGATGGGCCTCGGGTGTCACATATGCTAGGTACACCACTGCCTTCATAGTTTATATCTAATCCACAAGCCTGCTTTTAAGACCTACAGGGTATGTATCCCTCTGATTCATGACAATTTCACTTCTCACGTTATCTTATCCATTCTTTTTATTATACAACTGCCCAGATAAGCATCATTTTTTGACGTGATTGGACCTTGAAAACTAATGGCAACAGTGTTCTCCCCAGAAATTTTTTCCAGCCACGAAAAACATTTTCTGCATTTAGTGTGCCACAAAAAACATTTGCTCCGTTTAGTGTGCGAGAGTTAAAAAAGTTTGAGACACGCTGCTCTATACCATTTGAAAGAGGTTAAATATCTAATTATTCATTTCTAGAATTGGATACTTCTTAAATTTAATAAAAAATTATGGAACAAGTGTCAAACCTTAAGAAAGGCAGTCATATTGAGCATTGGAAAATAACTAATAATAATTAACTAATACAAATAGTACACATTTAGGGCTTCTTTTACTAAGCTGCGATAGCAGTTTTACCGCGCGCTTAGCTCACGCAGAATTGCCACACGTGCTAGACACTAACGCCAGAACTGAGCTGGCATTAGTTCTAGCCGTGTAGCGCGGCAATTCTGCACACGCTAAAAATGCTAAAAACGCTATTGCAACTTAGTAAAAGGAGCCCTTAATTTTCCCCACCTCCAAATTTCCCCGCCCGGCTACTTTTTCATGCTACCCGACTGGAAAAAATTTCTGGGGAGAACACTGCTTTATATCTACAAATTAAGCCTTGTGAAAAAGGGCCAGTGAATTAAAGTACGTTAACATAGGTGTTTTCATTTCATTACCTCATTAGCACAGTACGTGCATGCAAAGTTTTGCAAGCAAAATTTATACACAATCAATTGCACATTGCAATGCAGTTGTGAAATCACTTGTGCACTGCTCTACACAGATGACACTGTTTTCCAGTGCATTTTCTGACTCAGGAAATTGGAGTATAATTCCCAAGAAAAAATAATTGCATTCACTAAATTGCTCACCTTATTATATTCTATATGCAGCTTTTCCTGTTCATTCTCCAACTTATCCTTAGTATTCTTTTGTTCACTCATATTTTCCTGAATCTGAATCATGCGCATATTTCTCTCTGTTGAAACAATATATAAGGTTGCTATCATTATCAATAATGTTTTAAACTGGCAAGGTAAAACTGCAGAACAATCCCCTCCCCCCCAAATACCCTTTTACTCTCAATTTTAACTGAATGAGCCAATTAGTCTTCTGAATTCAAATCAAATGTACTGTGAACTCTTTATGGGATGAATAATTTTTCAGTTTGGTTTATGGTCTTGATAACCACATTTCAAAAAGAAAACCAATATTTACCAATCATATTCTACAATCATAGTATCTGAAACATCTGTTTTGTTGTTTATACACACTGCTGCCCTTGGATATTTATATCAGGCTGAAATATACTAGTGGATTAGACTCACTAGTAGAGCGTTACAAAGCTTGGTCATCCAAACTGTAGACCGCAGACGTTTTTCTAAATTTTAGCTAACCTTTGCCTTTATCCGTTTTACTCTGTCACCTAACCCTGCTATTTTAGTCTAATTAAATGTAATACATCTGTGTACCAATAGCAATTGTCACAGAGGGTGTGTAATATGTCTTGGGTAGCAATGCAGTTGACTAAGTTCTGTTAGCATGAAAGAGGAAACAATGTTTAAGTGATCTATATTAGTACATGAGGAATCTCTTCATAGCCAACTCAGATCGCAAGCTCTCAGAGAATGGAGAAAATCCTATTGCACCTGAATCTAGCCTTCCTTGAGCTACTACTGAAAAAAACATTAGCTAAATTCAAAGATCACACACACACAAGGAACTGGGATCATGCTATTCTAAACCACGTAAATCAGGGGTGTCAAAGTCCCTCCTCGAGGGCCGCAATCCAGTCGGGTTTTCAGGATTTCTCCAATGCATGTAATATATTAGCTTACAATGAAAGCTGTGCATGCAAATAGACCTCATGCATATTCATTGGGGAAATCCTGAAAACCCGGCTGGATTGTGGCCCTCAAAGAGGGACTTTGACACCCCTGACATAGATTCTCAAGTGCCGTAAACTCCAAAACAACACGTTAAGTGTGGATAATCCCTAGCATTTTGTCAAACATGCTATATCTGTACATCAAAGAATATGAGCAGGCAGAGCTTCAAATTTGGCTAAGCACTAAATTACCCAAAAAGGGGATGAAATTACATCAAATTAAAATAATAAAATGAGGAGAGCAGAACAAATACTTCTGCGGGTACGCGTTCAGAAGGAAAGAACTAAAGATGGAGCTAGACAGCCTAGAGAAGTACAACAAAGGCAGGAAAAATCCGGCATGGATTCCTTCTACAGAAGCACGCAACTATAGGGAAATAACCCTTAGTCTAGAATTTCTCATCCATTGCACTGGAAATGATGTTTTCTCATCCTACCCTTTGGTCATGATTACTGACATTGCTAGCTGCAGAGGAGGAAGAGATGGGCCTGAAGGAACATCTCCCTCCTCATTCTTTGCTGGGCTCTTTCGTCTTCTGCCAAACTATGACCATTGGGTAGAGAGGGTAAGTTTTAACAAGGAAACTGGCAGTGGGGGGGGAGTGTTTGGAAAGAGAAAAGAAAATATGCAAAAGGTTGGGGGTTAAAAGAGAGGTAGTGAGCCTGGGCAATATGAGAGAGAAGATATAAAGCTGATGAAGTGGTCTTGCTACAGAAAGCAAACCACACAGGTGGAAGATGACCCCCACCCTTATGTTTCATGGCTGAGATTAGATGGGAAATGGGGGTGGGGGACTTAGGGAATTTGGTGGGAATATACAGACTTTATGACTGAATGGGAATTTGAGATGGTATATGAGATTTAGGGTAAGGTAGACGAGTGGGAACATCTACAAAGGTGTGTTAGATGGGCTGGGTATTTGAAACAAGGCATAGAAAGGTGGATTGAGGTAAAAAGATAGCATGAAACAGTGAAGGATGTGAAGGTGCTAGCAAAGGGGTAAGAGAGAAAAGGGATAGGTCTGTGAAGGGATAATGGAATATGGCAATAGAGGAGCTGAAGAGGAGGTTAAAGTAGGTATAAGAAACTAAGTAGGGAATATACTACTAATATTACTTCTACTACTACTTATCATTTCTATAGCACTACTAGACATATGCAGTGCTGTATATCAAAACACAGAACAGTCCATTCCTGCTCAGAAGAGCTTACAATCTAGTCAAGACAGACTGGACAAGAAGGTGCATTTATACACAGTGCTCAAGTGGGGGAATTATAGAGGGAATGATAAGACAGATATATGAGAATAAGAAAGCTGGAAAGGGAAGGAAAACATTAATTTTGAAAAATAAATTACCCACAACAGTGGTTAGGTATTTTCAGTGATTGGATAAATTTTGGCAATGTGTATTTCTTACAGCTTTGTATTTTACTCTGTAAAAATGAAAAGCATTTTATGTCTCTTGTTTTGTATTGTTCAGAGAATGTGATCTCTTGGAATTAACATTTCTAAATTTTGGTTCTTCATTCTGTTAACTGAGGAGGGTTGGTCTATGTTCTACATATGGTGAGACAGATCTGAATGGGCTGGAGATAGCTTTGACAGAAACTCCAGCAGTGGGACAATGTAGCCACTGGCCTTCTACGGTCTGTGTCCCCTATGTGGCAATGTGGATCAGGATGGGCTGCAGTAGGTTTTGGCATCACCTTGGTAGCTGGAAAGTAGGGCCAGTGCAGGACAGACTTTTTATGGTCTGAGCCCTGAAAATGGCAAGACTGGATTAGAAGCTAGTATGCATATTTTATACCACATTTATATCATCTGAGTACAGAACTTGCATATCTTGAGGGAGAAGGAAAGACATCTGTGGAACTTAGCAAGTAAAATGTAACAACATACTGGATTGTTTGTTGAACATTGCCTTAACAATGAATGTGACTTTTGGACAGACTGGATGGACTTCGCCAGTCTTTATCTGCCATCATTTACTATGTTGGAAGATTAGGTTTATACCTTCGATATACCTTGCTGAGACAACGGTGACGAGAAACACTGTCATGAACGTCAGGTCCAGAAGAAATACATCCTATAGTGGTTCAAAGGGAGCTTCATCAAGGCCCTGTAAAACGAGGTTAAGAGTCCAGAAAGGGAAAGGAAGATGCAAGGGAGGACGTGGACGAAGCATCCCACTCATACACCTGGTCAGATTTGAAAGAACAGTAAGTGAACTAGCTCCGCTACGCGCTCGAAAACACGCAAAGCCTGCAACCTGAACTTTCAGGGAGGCCACTGCCAGACTTCTGACTAAACCCTCCTGAAGGAAAACCAGGACTATCTAACTGGGAGCCTGCTCCACCTAATTCCTAGCACCCCCCTGTGAGAAAAGCCTACCAGGCTTTGACAGAAAAAGCCAAAATAGAGGGTACTTCAAGCGGAATAGTTCAGATAACTACCCCCAAATAACTGCTCTATCATCAAGGCTGAGAGCTCAAGAGCCATGCCGTAAGACCAAAACGCCATGGGTTCTCCAAGGACACCGGTCCATGACTGAGAAGATATGAATGAAAAGGGAACCAGAGCTACTCGTCCCGCTAAAGACATACAAGAACTGCATACCAAGGGCGGTGAGGCCAATCTGGAGCCACTAGAGACACCAGGCTGGAATGCATCGCTGTCCGGTGGATGACCAAATCTATCAGAGGCCACAGGGAGAACAGGGCCAAACCAATGCATTTGACCCTAACTTCCATGCTGTTCGTCAACCAAAAAGGTGCTCAGCCTTCGAGATCTCTGTCAAAGCCAACAAGACCTTCTGAGACAAACCCCGGCTCTTCTAAGAGCAGACGGAGCAGCTCCTGTGAAAGGAACCAGGCCCCTGAGACCTGTAAATGTTGGCTGAGGAAGACTGCAGGAACATTGGTGACACGCTTCTGCCAGTGGAATGCCACCGATCAAGAGAGAGCACTAGAGCTCCCACGCAATACACATATGCTACCTCTGCAACATCAAAGAGACTTGCACTGCTGGCCTTTCTGAAGGGGCTGGTCAAAGCTCCAGATGATAGGTCAACTCATGTTGCGATCCAGGAGTTCACTACCCCTGAATGGAGTGGGCCCCACAAGGAACCAGCAATCCAACCTGCTGGCATCCGTCCTAAGATTTATCCACTTGGAAATCCGAAGAAGCCAGCCCTTGCCAAAAGACATCCCCTGAAGCCACCAGCTGGTTCCATCCAGGGGAGCGGCATTTGAAGGGGGTCAAGAGCGCATGGGTGCTCTGGCCCAGGGGATCACCTCCAAGGAGGCTGCCCAAGACCCCAGAACCTGCAGATAAAACCAGGCCGAGAGAACCAGACAGTCCAAGAGAATCCTGATCTGTTGACGAAGGTTCTGACTTCTTGCCTTGAGAAGAAACACACGACCCTGTCTGGAGATGAAAAGAAGCCCCAGAATCTCCAGGGACCGAGAGGATGCCCAGCTTCTCCTTCTGAACCTGCCTGCCAACACCTGCAGCAGACACACTACTGTCCCCACCGTGCCTTCATACAGCCAACGAGGCGAAGACCGGAGGACCTGCAGTTCCAGGAAGGGAGAACTTGGATCCCTGCTGGCGGAAAGCCGCCTCAACTACAATCACTCTGATGAAAGTGCGGAAGCCATCGTGAGGCCAAGGGGCAGAAATACGAACTGAAAATGCTGTTGCCATAATAAAATATGGAAGAAAACCTCTGAGTTCCATGGACACTAGAAACTCCCCTGGAGACAGAAGCTGGCGCAGTGTACTCTGTTGTCCATTCAGAAAAAGGGAATTTCTATATAAAATTGAGTCTTTTTATATTTCATATGTACTTAGTTATTTTAATGTGTAATTTGTATTTTATGTGATCTGCTGAGAACTTGTGAGAGATTTAACAGAATATCAAATTTTAATAAACATATAAATTGTTTCTATGTTTCTATAAACATACATGGGTGACCAACTGTACAACCAGAATATGTCTACAATTCTCTGAGCCTTTCTGGCACGAGAAAGCATAAGGAATATCAGTCTAAGCCCCAATTTGTAGCTCGGAACAAGAGTCCAGCATCCCAAAGTCTAAGGGGCACTGAAGAATATCACAGACCCTGGACTCTGTTGCCGATGACGTGCCAGAGTCCAGAAGCCAAGCCGGAGGCAGGCAAAGGAGAACTAACAAGTGTCTGACAAAAGTCGAGTTCATTCCTGATAAAACGGAATAAAACAGCCTGCAAGTGAGAAACCCACCCCAGGCAACATTGGTGCTTTCCTCTTTTTTTTTTGTGAGGCGTAGCCACTGCACATGAACCTGAGGACCCCTGGAATTGGAACCGTGGTAACATGGTCATAGCCATGGGAATGACACTAGGAGGAAAAACCTGAGGATCCCTGGCGATACCTGCGGGAGGAATGAAGAGAACTATGATCCCCTCTGACGTCCAAGCGAAACTGGTGCACAGGGAACAACATAGGGCGTTTGCAACCCCTGAGTATAGGCCAGCCAGACCTAAACCAATAAGAATCCAGCCCTTGAAAGACGACCGCTGAAGGTGATCATCGAGGTAGCGTTCTCATTCACAGATAGTCCAAAGAGTTTGGTTCTCAGATTCTGCAACAGCAGGAAATGTACTAAGAACCCAAATGAGATCATAAAGGGTGCCCGACATCATGGCCATTCCAACCAGCACCAGCAGAGGACAGGTATGCACCTCCACAGAGGACGCATTGCTCAGGCTGGGATGACAGGCACATACCATAAAAGAAGTGGCCACCGCCACTCGGCTACCTGAGGATGCTAGAAAAGAAAATTTTGTATCATAACAGCCTTCTGCGATCCTGAGAATCCTGAACTTCACCACCCCATCACTAGGGAGGGCTGCTCACTGAAAAAACCTGCGCCACGGCAGAATCCAGCTCAGGCTGTTCAAACCTGCCAAAACGCAGGATTCAGGTGATAAAGCGTAGACATAGTTTTAGCAGACTGGAAAAAGCCATCCAGGGATCACATTATTAAAATTTATTTTAAAATTTATATACCGCTTACAACCAGGAGCTGGAGAACGGTCCAGGACTGCTTGCAGAAATTGAAACTAGGATTGTTTACTGTCTCTCACAACAGTGGGAGGGGTGGAGCATGTGTTCAGTTTCTGCAACATCTGGACTGCAGGTTGGGATTGAACACCTAGTATATGGAATCCGGAAGAATACTATGTTCTGTATGAAAGGGATTTTGATGGCATGCAGTTTCTCTATGAGGATCTATAGAAGTACAATTTGTTTAGCTTTTCCATTAGAAAGTGTATTGGTGTTCTATATATGCAATGGCACCTTTTTAAAGGTTCTTCCTGCTGTTTGTGTCCTGAGAGCTAGTTAGTGCTATTATGGCATGGAAGATGAACAACACAGATTCTTAGAAGTGTATTTGCAGGATTTTGTGTTACTTCTAAAAGTATTTAGCAATGGAGGAACTACGTGTTGCTGTTACTGAGGTGATATCAGGATTTGAATAATTTAATTTTGCAAGATGTAAGGGGAAACATCCTAGGTCTCCTCTGTATAGATTCCAGAACATGTTAATAAAGAAATGATGCTAACAAAAGTTCAGTGTGACTTATCATTCAATCACATACAGAAAAAGTATTTGCAGCACATCAGTCCCTGAATATTTCTGTGAGAAGAAAATGTAATCTTTTCTTTAATAAGTTTATTTTTTAAAAAGTAAATTTTGTTAAGAATAGTTTATTATATTCCTTGAATGACATATAGTAACAAAGTAGATGACGGCAGATAAAGACCCGGATGGTCCATCCAGTTTGCCCAACCTGATTCAATTTAAATTTTTTCTTCTTAGCTACTTCTGGGCAAGAATCCAAAGCTCTACCCGGTACTGTGCTTGGGTTCCCACTGCCGAAATCTCTGTTAAAACCTACTCCATCCCATCTAAACCCTCCCAGCCATTGAAGCCCTCTCCAGCCATAAAAATTATTTGGGTTCTTTTGTTCATCTTCAGATTGTACTCACAAACATGGGTTGTCAGGTATGTTAGAACAGATGAAAGGCTGAGAGAACCACACACATGAATGAAATTTTGTAGCTGCATCAAGTCTTTAGCTTCTATATGTGGTTAATAGCTTTTATGTCACTAAAATCCAAGTTACATATTAAACAAAACAGATCTATATAATTTTCATAATTAAAGCAAAACTGTATTCCGTACCAAGGTAATAGTTTACAAAATCAGCAGTTAAGGCTGGTTGCTTATGCTTCCTCCTTCCATCCACGCTTGAACTAGTATCAGAGTTATCTACAGGAAAAATGTCAGTACTAATTCCCATTAGTTCAGCTTTGCGCATTAGCTTTCGTATGGCTGAAGCACTGCTAGTGAGTGGCCGTGGCAGCTTCTCTCTTGGAACCCATGCTTGAGGCCGAGTGCTACGAGCTAGCTCCGATTTGGCACGATATTGCTGCAATCTGGCACTGATGCGAGCCTAGAATTAAAACCCCATGAAATGAAATAATGTTAAAACACAATCACAGTCAGTTGAGCCAAGAAACAAGATCTCTCTACTTTTAAGTTAAAGCTATGCTGATCCTGTCATTTAAAAAAAAATCACTATCCACTGAGGTTTTGATTTTCAAGAAAGACATGACTTTTGTTGTACACAGTGTAGATCTGAAGTGCACAAGCAGAAATCTCAATATGGTCATCCTCCCAGACAACATAAAATGAGTACAAACTACAACTGGGCACAAACTTTCTGTAAAGTGCTTCAGATAGAAGCATTTTGTAAGAACACACTCACTATTCTTCCAGTAGAGCACTTCTGTGTGAGTGTCGCCCTAACGAATGGCTGGTGAGTGGTAATGAAGATATTCAAGATCTGATGGGAAATTGAGAGAAAAAAATGTGCAATGTAAGCCAACTCTGTTTTTGTGCCACAATCAATAAGCAATAGGATTTCAAGCATGTTTTTACAGTTTTATAATTTAAGTCTTAAAACCAGATGGCAAGTGACTTTCTTAACTAATAAACACACCTCATGTGTGTTGGAAAGGTTAAGGCTGAGTGACTCAATAACATGTGTACTACTGCACTGAAAAGGGAATGCTTTGTTAAAAATATTAATTGTATTAATAGTCATACGAATTGTATTGAATTCTCTAAATTTTAAATAGATTGTGAAATTACATGCAGTTTTTATCCCATTCAAGTTACATCATATATCCCAATACCCAAATTATGGTCAAAAACAGACTTTGACAGAGAAAAGTTTTAGAAAAAAGTAACTTAGCTGTATATTTTCTAATATATAATGTCATGCAAAAATAAATATGTAAAACCTCATACACAACTGAATAAAAATAGAAAGCTCATCAAAATTATATTGATCAGTACAAAAATCATAAAAAGAGAGAACTAACCCTACTGAAAGACAAAAATAAAATAAAATAAATAAATTTAGTATTATCAAAGCATATGGTCTTGTGGGTAGTAACTTTAGAGTGCTGTTATGATTTTTTATTTTATCTGTTTGTTTACATATTTTAGTTTTTTTTTCTAACCCGCCAAGAACTGTGGATCTTGCAGGATATAAAGCTTTGAAATATATTAATTTCATAGCAGGGTATCTATGTGAAATGCAAAAAGGCACCTATTCTAGAAAGGCCTAAGAGTAACTTAAAGCAGTCACTCTAGGAGTTTGTTTCTATCTTTTTTACTTAAATATTTACTTTTTTTATTTATCACAGAAGGCCTATGGAGCTTGATTCATTTCCAGTTCCAACATTATATAATAATGCAGCCCACAAGGGCTAGTACGGACATTCATGCAACCCTCTGTGATAGAGCAAATGATTGTACAAATAAGATTGAGTTATACCATCTGGGATTATGTTGGGTCTTATAGATCAGCAGATTTTGTTTAATTGTTTTGTATTATTTAGTATGTATTTTAATTGTTTTTATTATGTATGTTTGTTTTGTAATCCACTTTGAACAAAGGCAGACTAGAAATAAACTAAACTAAACTAAACAGTTGCTTGCCTATCCTTTGCTGTACAGCTATTGTAAGTTAAAATGGTGACGGGACTAAATCACGCGAGACAACGGCGCACCGACAACTGAGCGCAAGGTTGACGGCACGCCGAAGAAAAGCACTATTTTAAAGGGCTCCGACGGGGGTGCGGGGGGGAACCCCCCCCCCACTTTACTTAACAGACATTGGGCTGCCATTGTGGGGTTGTAACCCCCCACATTATACTTAAAACTGAACTTTTTCCCTAAAAAACAGGCAAAAAGTTCGGTTTCAAGTATAATGAGGGGGGTTACAACCCCCCAAACCCCCTACAACGCCAGCGCGATGTCTGTTAAGTAAAATAGGGGGGTTCCCCAACAACACCCCCCGTCGGAACCCTTTAAAATAGTGCTTTTCTTCGGCGCGCCGTTAACCTTGCGCTCAGTTGTCGGCGCGCCGTTGTCTCGCGCGATTTTGTCTATGAACCGTTAAAACAGCCAGCATGGTAAAAATCCAAGATAACTGTTGTCAGAGTGAGAATTCTAATGTTGAAGCAGAAGCCAACCAAATTTGGCTTTCAGCACCAAAACCAGCCTGAAATCTGTATTCAGCCTTATTTCAATTTTAACCAAAAATGCTGTTGCATTTTCAGCTGAAATTGAAAAATTGTGCTGTGTCCTATAGCTCTTCCCTAGACAGAAGGAGCACTCCCCTTCTCGGCACACTGTACAACCACTGATGGTCTATTGGCAAGTTGTGGCAGGAACAATTCCCCATCTCTTGAGACTGCTGCTGGAGGTCAAGGCAGTCATTTTGAAACTGGAACTGGAACAGGCAGAAATAAACCACAACCACCCCTGCCACCTACAATCTCAAAATGCTTGCCAGGTGGCAAATCTCATGAGACTGCCACTAGAAATTGCAGCAGATACGGCATGGGAAGGAACGACTGGGAATCATTCCTGCTCCGACTAGCCACTAGACCACCAATGGTTGCACAACAGGCCTGTATGTTTCAGCCAGGATGATTCTAAAAAAATAAGTAAAGAAATTTTCTCCATTCCTCACTGCACATTTAATATATGGTTGATGACAATTTCAAATCATTTATGTTGATTGTATATGAACACCACTCCACAGTGAACTATTAAAGCTGTTTTTTGAATTTTTAGACTTTTTTCCTATTATATGCATATGGTAACATAAGCAAGCGTGGGTCAAGGAGCTTTCACAAACATAGCCAGACTATGATTTAAAAGTAAATCTAATGGAAGATTAGGTTCATACCTCAATAATCTTCTTTCTGGAAAATGTGTCTAGGAGTCCTTATTGTAGATGATTTTCTATACTTGTGAGTTGTATTGTAGAAGAATGAGATTTAAATTCTTCAGCTGCGCCTCATTCTCCAGTGGCTGTAGTGCCCCCCTTCAGTTTGTACCGAAGCAATTAATCCTGACTACAACATAAGAAATAAGGAGGGGAATGGAGAGCATCCATAACAACACATTTCTGTTCTGCTCTGTAAAATCAAATCTGAACATATAACTCCAGGTGTAACAAACCCCACACCTGTCAAAGTTGAAAAAGGCACCGTTTTCAACTTTGCTTTTTCATCTGAGGCTGGTGATTGAGAGCCCGCAACAAAACAGCATAGCCGGTTCCTGAGGAAGGGGGTTTTTCACTCACGAAACAGAGTCCCGTTGGACGAACTTTGTTTCTCACTGGCTGGTTTTTCTATGGAGAAGCTAAGTACTTCCAGTTGGTAGTTTTTTCATCTTTTAAGCATCGCTGAATGTGGACGTTGTTTTTTGGCCCCCTGGATGAGGGGCAGAGACAGCCCTAACGACTTTTTGAGTGTGTTTCATTCATTGTTTTCACCTTTAACACATTTGTGTATTGGTTCATCACTAAATTTCACACAAAGGGTGTCCGGGGATGTTTCACAGTTAACACCCTTTTGGGTGACAGCCGGAAGCTTTAGGGGTTTTCCCCTTTGCAGGCTGTGTGACTGAGGGCTCTCTTTTATTATTATTAATTATATTTTCTCTTGTAGTAGTGATAGGGTGTTGGTTTGGGCTGTCTCTCCCCCTCACCCTTTATTTTTCTTGGGGTGCAGGGAGATTTTTTCTCAGTGAGTATTTGTTTTCTCTCCCTCATTTTGGGTTTGACTGGTTTTCTATGTATATGTTGTGTCATTTTGTTCTTAATAATAGTCTCTACCATTTTGTCTAGCACTGATGTCAGACTCACCAGTCTATAATTTTCCGGATCACCTTGTAACAATTTTTAAAAATTGTCATCATGTTGGCTACCCTCCAGTCTTCTGGTACTATGCTGAATTTTAAATAAAAATTACTAATTACTAATAGCTCTGCAACTTCATTTTTCAATTCTAATCAGCACTCTAATTCTAATCAGCACTATTCAGTCCAGGTGATTTGCTACTGTTCAATTTGTTAAAATGACCCATTGCATCTTCCAGTGTTACAGCAGAAATGAAGGAACAGTGGCACAGTGTGAAGAGAAACCCCGCCTAAATCTGAAGAACAGCTCTTTGTAAGACAGTACCTGGTACCTCCAACACACTTCTCACAGAGATTATGGCTACGAGAAAAAATGTCTTCACTGTTGGATTCAGCAACAATGCCTCCTGCAAAGGCTCAAAACGTGCCTTGCTGAGCCTATTCAAAATAATGTTAAGGTTCCATGAGGGAAATGGTTGTCTGACCGGAGGCCTCAATCTGAGCACCCCCTTCAAAAATCTGATTATGTTAGGATATGAAGCTAAGGATCCCTTGCCCAACCATGCTCTGAAACACAAGAGACCTGACACTTGCACTCTAAAGGATTTATCTGCCAGCCCCTGTTCCAGGCCGGCCTGCAGAAAAACTAAACCCACCGACACCGGTGCTGTTGAAGGTGAAACAACCTCCAGTCCTTAGCATAGGCAGATTTTTGGCTCTAAGGAGGGTAGCAATAACTTTTTGCACTAGGCCTGTGTATTCAACAGCCATGCCATAAGATCAAAGCATTCCAGACTCTCTATGGTAAACTGGATCCTGCGACAGAAGATCCACATGCACCGGAAGCCTAAAACCACTGTCTCTTTGCAGGTGCACTAGATCCCTGTACCACAGCCACCTCAGCCAATCCAGAGCCACCAGGATTACCTATCTGCAATGGTGCGCTTTCTGACGGATAACCTGATTTTCATGGGCTCCTGTGGAAACATGTACAGCAGAACTTGTGCAGGCCATGGTTGAACCAGAGAATCCAATCCATCACTTCCTGACTTGAATTTTCTGCTGAAAAATCAGTTCACCTTGTTGTTGCCCACCAACACCATGAGGTCAAACACTGGGCGCCTCTATCATGCTATGCATTTGAATGTCCTATAGGATAATGGCCATTTTCCTGGATCTAGGGTCTTCCTGCTGTGATAATTGGCCTGCACACTATCTACTCATGCTACATCTTTATCTTTATTGTAAATTTATATATCGCTTAAATGACTAGACAGTCATTTCAAAGCTGTGTACAAAGAACCAACAACAGTATATATAACTATCATAATACAAAATGTGTTGCAGATATCATTTGTAGATGGAGCTCTGCCCAACTGAATATTATCTTGACTTGAAGATCCAGAGGAGTGCTTCCTGTGCCTGTTTGACATAGGCTACCGCCGTGGCATTGTCCGAGAAAATCCTGACCGCTTTGCCTTCCAGAGATTTCTCCAGCGTTTGCAAGACAAGCTGAATGGCCTGTAACTCTAACCAGTTATGGACCACTTCCTCTGTGACGGAGTCCATCTAACTTGGAAGAGGTATCCTAGACCACTGTTCTTGAACCGCCGGTCCGCGGATCGGTGCCGGTCCACAAAAAAATCTTGCCAGTCCGCAAAGGATTTGGGTCCGCCGCAACGAAAGGTGCCGGCGTCAGCTGACTTGCAACTTCCTGTTGCCTTCGCTGTGCCGGGACTCCTGCCGCGTATGCTTCCAGTCTTGTCTCCGCACCTCCAGACCAGCAGCGGCAGCTCTGTGTGCTTTTAACTTCGGCACAGAGCTGCCCCTAAGCAGTAGTTTAGCCGCGGTTTCATGAGGCAGCCTCGGGACCTTTGCTAGGCCGACCCACATTGCATCATTGAAGCGGGCCGGCCTAGCAAAGGCCCCGAAGCTGCCTCATGAAACAGCGGCTAAACTACTGCTTAGGGGCAGCTCTTTGCCAAAGTTAAAAGCACACAGAGCTGTCGCTAGCCTAAAGACTCTTGGGCCGCTGAAGGAGGGCAAAGAGCAGCTGTCCTGGAGGTCTCCCTTCCTCTCACCTTTGCAGGTCCCTTTTTTCCACTCAGCCAAAGCTTCCCCTCTGACATGAGCCACCCTCAGGGGAAAGAAAGTGACCCGCAAAGGTGAGGGGAAGGGGGCAGATGATGGAAGTGGAGGGGAGGAGAGAGAGAGAAGGGAGCAGATGATGGAAGTGAGGAGAGGAGAGAGAGCAGAAGGTAGATGGATGTCAGTTGAGAGGGGAGAGCAGATGCTGAATGGAAGTGGGGAAAGAACATATACTGGATGGAAGGAAAAGAAATAAAGGGGGAAGAAAATAGAGTTAATAAGATAATGAAGGGGTGAGCGAAAGGGGTGACAAGCTGTGGGTAGACAGTGAAAAGAGGGAAACAGGACTAAATAGTAAGAAAGAATTTAATTTAGATGGAGGCAGAAAATAGAGAAGGAAGACCAGAGAAGAAAAGGAAAGGGAAGAGAGAGGAGAGAACAATATCAGATCTGAGTGGAGGAAATGAGAAGAGAGAGATGCTAAAAACCAAAGGGGGGAGGGAAGGAGAGAGATGCCAGACCATGAGGGGAAAAGAAGGAAGATGATGGATGACAGGGGCAGGAGGAGAGATGGCAGGGAAAGACAGACAGTGAATGGAAGAGGCAGATGCTGGACTGACGAGACAGAGGGCAGATGCTGGATGGAAGAGAGTGAAAAGACAATGAAAGCAGAAACCAGAGATGACAAAAGGTAGAAAAAAATAATTTTATTTCTATCTTGTGGTTAGAATATATCAGATTTGAAATATGTATCTTGCTAGACATAACTGGGGAGTATAAAGCCCAGGAAGTGCTTCTTTAGCTTCCAGCTGGCTTAGGGCTCTCTCTGACCAGGGGGCAGTTGCCCTAGTTCCACTCCCCTAACACTATTCCTGCCTTGTGTGACTGTGGTATTCTGTTACATGATATTTGTGTCGCATCTATAATAATAATATGCTAAGCGCGCATGCGCACTCTAATCCCGTGTTCCCTGAGTCCTGATCTGTTGGGATGTGGCCGGCAGAGTGCGCATGCGCGCTAAGGCGCATGAGGGAGGAGGCCGCGGCAAAAAACAGCTCTCTCAAGACCCACTCCCTCCTGTCCCGGTAGCCCCATCCCCCTCTGGGCCGGCATGCACCTCTCACACCCTGTCCCCCGTACTACCTTCAAAATTGTGTGATGTACATTGGACCCGCCTCTGCCGCGTCCGGCTCCACTGGAAACAGGAAATTGTGTCGAGGAGAGGGGGGGCGGGACACAATCGAGGGAAGACTGCGAGGCTGTGGTTGACAACAAATATGAATTGTTGCTGCTGGGCGCTGGCGAACTCCCAGAGACAAGTTTGAAGGTAGGGCACGGACGGTTTGAGAATGAGGGAGAGAACATAGCTGGGGAGAGTGGAAGATTGAAGGAGAAGCGCTCTCTCTGAATTTACTTTACATTTTTCATTTGTAATGCGCCGTTACCAGAATCAGATCAAGGCTCACGGAAAGAATGCTGGGAATTCCCACAATTAATGTAAGTGTTGGGGGCAGTTAATTGTGTGTGTCACAGACTTAATGGGTGTGACTTGGTATCTTTGGTGTCAGATTTTGGTTTGATTGAATCCACCTTTGTCACCCGTGGAAGCCAGCTTTTAAACTGGCCTGGTTTACACTGGATCCTAAGTTGTATAGGGATGAAAGGTTATGAGCTGAGGGGCAGGAGATGGGTAGGGGAGGGTATTTTCCCTATCTGTCCTGGTGGGCTTACAATCTATGAATATATTCATGTAAACCGTTCTGAGCTCCCTTGGGAGAACGGCATAAAAAATTGAATAAATACATTTAATAAAACTAATGTACCTGGGGCAATGGGGGGATTAAGTGACTTACCCAGGGTCACAAGGGGCAGCGTGGGATTTGAACCCACAACCTCAGGGTGCTGAGGCTATAGCTCTAACCACTCACTCGGGCCAGGGGGAGAGGGAAAGGGGCCTGCTTTGGGGGGTTGGGTGTGCTGGGGGGTAGGCAGCAATCATGCTTTGCTTTGGGAGGGGGGGAACAGAAGGGGGCCACAGAGCAGACAGGCATGGCACAACAGGGGACCAGGGAGAGAGGGAAAGGGGGCTGCTTTAGGAGGAGGGGTGTGCTAAAAAAAAAAAAAAAAATTAAAAAAGACAGACAGACAGCGGCCAAGGAGAGAGAGAGAGAAAGAAAGACAGACACACACATCTATTCTAGCACCCATTAATGTAACGGGCTTAAAGACTAGCTCTGTAATAATTTGGCTTATTCAGTTTTCTTGATAGTAGAGGGGATATATGTGAAGGGGAGGGGAGACAGGGGTTTTCTTGTTCTTTGCCCTGTATTATTTGTATTTATAAAATGACAATTGTATAGAATATTGTTTTTTTTTCATACTTTAATAAAATATGTTCAATATAAAATCATAACTATTTGATGCTTGTGCGGATGGGATCAGATGGTTTGTGGGACCAAGCTCACGGGGACAGGGTGGCGATGGTTTTTTAAAAAATTTCAGTCTTAGTAGTTTGCCGGTCCACGAAATAATTATTTTATTTCTGCCGGTCCATAGGTGTAAAAAGGTTGAAGAACACTGTCCTAGACAATGACCTCCCCAGTCATAAAGACTGGCATCTGGTGTCCAAAGCACCCATGTAGTGATACAGCAGGACACCACTCGCCAGGGACTTCAGTTGTAGCCACAAACACAAGCTCTGCCGAGCTTCCACTGTCCAAGCAAGCAGTTTCTGAAGGAAATCTGTCTGTGAAAGGGAAAGGAATTGAGACTTGTATACTGCCTTTTTGTAGTTTTACAACCATGCTCAAAGCAGCTTATTTACAGATACTTCAAGCATTTTCCCTATCTGTCCCAATGGGCTCACAATCTGTCTAATGTACCTGAGGCAGTGGAGAATTAGGTGATTTGCCTAGGGTCACAAGGAGCAGTGTGGGGTTTGAACTCACTACCTCAAGGCACTGAGGCTGTAGCTCTAACCACTATACTGCACTCTCCTCCTATGGAAACCAGCAAAACAACAGAGCCTCCTGTAGGGGGTGCATATAACATAATAGATGATGGCAGATAAATGGTCCATCTAGCCTGCCCAACCTGATTCAATCTAAAAATTTGTTGGGGTTTTTTCTTCTTCTTCTTCTCTATTCCTGGGCAAATATCCAAAGCTCTGCCCGGTAGGTTCCAACTACTGAAGTCTCCATCAAAGCTCACTCCAGTCCATCTACCCCTCCCAGCCATTGAAGCCCTCCCCAGCCCATCCTCCACCAAACGGCCATATACAGACACAGACCGTGCAAGTCTGCCCAATACTGGCCTTAGTTCTTCAATATTTAATATTATTTTCTGATTCTAGATCCTCTGTGTTCATCCCACGCTTTTTTGAACTCCGTCACCGTTTTCATCTCCACCACCTCTTTCGGGAGCACATTCCAGGCATCCACCGCCCTCTCCGTAAAGAAGAATTTCCTTACATTGCTCTTGAGCCTACCACCCCTCAACCTCAAATGTCCTCTGGTTTTACCATTTTCCTTTCTTTGGAAAAGATTTTGTTCTACGTTAATACCTTTCAAATATTTGAACGTCTGAATCATATCTCCTCTGTCCCTCCTTTCCTCTAAGGTATACATATTCAGGGCTTCCAGTCTCTCTTCATACGTCTTTTGGTGCAAACCTCCTATCATTTTTATAACCCTCCTCTGGACCGCTTCAAGCCTTTTTGTGTCCTTCGCCAGATATGGTCTCCAAAACTATGGGACCACCTCAATGTTGTGGTCATCAAGCCTAGAACCTGTAGATAATGTAAGTCTGTCGGAGTTGGCATTGTTAAGCAGTCTGAGACCTTTTTTATGAGCTTCCATTTGTGTGGCTTGGGAAGACAGACATGGCCTTCTACCGTGTTAAAACTGATTGCCAGGTATTTCAAGTTCTGAAATGGCTTCAAATGACTATTTTGGAAGTTGACAATCCAACCCAGGTCCATGCTGCAGCTGGACCACTTGAGTCACTGCCTTCTCTCCTTCCCCAAGGTTACTTGAGTCACTGCCTTCTCTCCTTCTATCTTGGATAGAGCCCTAATCAACCAATTGTCTAAATAAGGATGCACCTGAATGCCCATATTTCTGAGATGGGCCACTGCCATCACCATTACCTTGGTGAAGTATGTGGCGCTGTTGCCAGCCCGAAGTGCAGAAAACTGGAAGTACTGTCGCAGAACATAGAATCTCAAAAACTTACTGTATACCAGAAAAATCTGAATATCGAGACAGGCTTCTGTCAAATCTAAGGATGTTAAGAATTCCCCTGGGGTGACCGCCGCAATGACTAACTGAACAGTCTCCATGCAGAACCACTGTACCTTCAAGGCATTGTTGACTGACTTCAGTACAGGATTGGCCTCCAGTCTTCTGAATCTTTTTGGGGCACTATGAATGAGTATCTTCCCAAGCCTGATTCTGCATGTGGAATAGGCTCTATGGTTCAAATGGCTAAAAGCCACTGTCGCCCAGATTTGACCGCCTTTTCCAGCCGTTCTGCCAGTGAATTCACAAAGTGATCTGCCAGAAGGTAGCTGATTTTGGATCAGTAACCTTCTCTGATTATGTCTAGCACCCAGTGGTCCAAACTGATCTGTGTCCATGTCTCCCAAAAGCCCGTTAGCCTTCCTACCTATTAGTGGGAGTCCGGCAACTACACTGGCATCATTGGGGGCTGTGGCAGAGCACAGTCTGGAGGACTAGGTCCATCTTCAGTTGCCAAACCATTGTCGGGATCCTTGAAACAATCTCTGGGTACAGGACCTCCAGAGTACTGATGAAAACACCAGAAGCTATCAATATTACTCTGAGTATAACCTCACAAATTCCAAAATCTGCTATCTGGAATAATCTTCGACCGATGATTGGTCATACTAGCCATAAGATTCTCCAAACCCCTTCCAAACAGAATCTAACCCTTAAAGGGGAGCCTGCTTAAACTGGCTTTGAAAGCCAAATCTCTCACCCATTGCCTAATCCAGAGCATTCTGAAGGCAGAGATGGAATAGGCTGAGACCTTGCTCAATACTCTAATAATATCATACAGAGCATTTTCCACATAGTCAATCCCTGCCATGACCAGCTAGGGGCATACTTCATGCTTGAAATCTGATGGACTCTGGTATTGTGTTTGCCATGAAAGAGGCCAATGAAGTCGCTTTAATTCCCATGGCTAAGGGCTCAAAATGACATTTTAGGAACACATCAACCCTGCGGTCCTCCACATCCTTCATAACTACACTCCCTCACTAGGTAAGGAAGTACACTTGGTAATCTGAGGCTGGAGAAACAAATGTTGAAATTCAGGAACCATGGGATACAGTCTTGTCATTGTCTTAGCCCCCCTTAAGGAGCCCTCTGGGACCTCCCAATGCTCCATAATAAAATATGGATGCGAGGGGAAAAATAAAGTTTGAGCCTTTGAAGCACTCATAATCGAGATCTGAGTAGCCGAAGTATGCGAAGACTCTAGATTTAACTCCCGTGGTGACTCTGGAATAAGTTCCATCATGCAGACACATTAAAAGGCAGTGGACTGTTGGGTCTTCATCCTGTTCAAGGGGAACTAGTGTCTCCTGAACTCTAACCTCTGACCGAGACCCCGAATCCCCCTTCTGGACAATAAAGGCATAGAGTCTGACTAACAGTCCCCCCAGGAATCATCTGCCTGGTCCTCCAGCTGCTGCTCAGGAATCTCTGCTGGAGAGCATGCACTTGGAGAAGTCAAGTCTCCTTGCCAGTCCTCAGCGCTTCCTCGACTGAGGTAGGAGACCCTTAACAATTTAAATATGCTTCCCACATCAAGTTGACAAAATCCGGGATAAAGCTCAACCCAGATGAGGAAGCCCTCTGCGATTCTCCAGTCATAGAACACGAGGGGACAAAGCCCAAGGCTCCCGCACCATCCTCACGTGTCTTATGGCACGTGACACAAGGCCGCTGTTTAGCCAATCATCCATTGCAAATCTGGCATGATATAGGGATATCTCCAGTAGAAGAATCTATCCTTAGTGATTTTAAGGCAAAATGGTGAGTTTTAAGGCAAATGGGGGCTTTTTAAGCAAAACTGAGAAATCCAAGATGGCTGCAGCATCAGCATGGTCACTCCATAAACAGTCTATGAAAACCCAGTAAAGGGTAAAAAAAATTCAGGGAAGGGATTTTTAGGTTTAGGGATCCTAAACACAGCCCCCGATAAGCTAAAACCCTGCAAATTTAGACACCTCTCCCCCCTCCCCCCATTTTCCCATAGACCACAATAGGAAGTACTCACTGTGTGTCTGCGCTGGTGATAGTCTGCTTCAGTCCTCACATAAACTGGAAATGGAGAACATATTGTCTCAGTCCTCCAGACCAAGTCCACAAGCTGGGATCTTTGGGCTGCCAGTCAGACTAAAGCCTGACCAAGGCCTTAACCCCACGGATCCACATGAGTTGGGAGAGAAATCCACACATTTGGAACCAGTTAGGCTATGCTGGTCAAGCGGCCTCCGCTTAAGTGCCTGATAATCAGGATGTGAGCTAGCTTCAAGGGGAATGGACCCTGAACTTCACAAAGTCTTAATACATGTTGGTCGGACAGGAACCTGGAGGGTTGCCTTGCCAGCTGCAGAGCTCTTTTACAGAGGCTGTGTCTTCTCCCAGTCAGAGCTGCCCCAGGGTCACCAGGGACTTTCTCTACCACATAAAAACATTGAATTCGGAGGAAAAAAACAGAAGTTATCAAAGCAGATCAGAATTAAACCTTCTCAACTCACTTGGGAAAAACTGAAGGGGGCACTACAGCCACTGGAGAAGGAAGTGGAGCTGAAGAATGTTAATTTCATCCTTCTGCAATACAACTTGAAAGTATGGGAAATCATCTACAGTGAAGACTCCTAAACACATTGAACCAGTCTTTAATAGTTTAAAAGCAGGAAACAAAAGTAGTACTGGATACTAAAATTTTCCCAGTGCAACCAAAACCCCTAATCTGGAAACCTCTATCCTAGATGGAAAGGGGGTGAGGGGACAACATTTCACTCAGACTAATAAGAAAGATAACCAAGCTAAAATAAATTAATTTGAAGTTAAACCGGATGCTTTATAGAGAGGACTGATTCCCTAAAGCAGGAGTGTCAAACTCAGGCCCGAGGGCCAAATCTGGCCCACAGTATAATTATATTTGGCCCGTGAGAAAATACCAAATGTCTACTAGAGCTGGCCCGTCGGCAGACAGTTTTTTGACCCAATCGGCTCACGTCTCCAATAGGCATGTCATCAAGTTTGATGTTTTTTACAAGTTCCTGTGGCTTTCTGCGGCTCTCTATGCAGTCTCACATTGTATCGCAGTAGCACTGGACTCTTCTGCAATTGCTTTTTTGGTAAGTATTGATTTTTTTCATCATTTTTTCTTCTTTTTAATCCCTTGTTGTATATAGTCTTTTGATCACGTTCTAATTTTGGTGTTTTGTTTTCTAGTACTCATTCTTTTCCGGTGCTAATGTATTTCTGTATTCCTATTTGTTTTCTCTGCTTCACATAATGATTTTTATTATGATTATATTTTTACGCTTTTTCAAACATAAGTTGCTAATTCACATGGTATTTTATTTCATCCCTTTTTCATTTTAATCCATTTATAGTTTTTCTGTTTTAAGTTTGGCTCAGTATTTTATATCAATCATGGGCTAGTTGTACCTTGCATCACTGTTTTTTAAACATATTGTTTTTTTTAATATCTTGTTTTTTAAACATATTGTCTACAGTTTCCTTTTGGAGTTGTACACATTTTTTCAATAAATATCAAGGTTGGCCTGCGACTTCTAAGTTTTTAATTTTGGCCCACTCTGTCTTCAAGTTTGACACCCCTGCTCTAAAGGGATGAATTCCTCCATAGAAGTAGTGAACTTAATGGGCTTAATATAGCTCAACCAATATATAGGGGGATTGATGGAACTGATCTCAGAAGGTCCTGTCAGGCCATCCACCCTCCAGAAACCAGGGATACTCCTGAGGAGGAAGCATACAGGAACCTATTCATCTCATAGGATGTTAGCTCAATATTTCACATAAGAAGCTAGGAGTACAATAGCAAATACATTAAAATGGGGCCTGGCTCCTACCAGACCACAGAAGAATATTTTGGGCAGATAGCTACAAAATAAAGGTTTCCTTCCTCCTCGTTGCCCCTTTAGTCCTTCAAAGATATGTTGTGTGAGCATATTCTGGTGGTCTGCTTCTTTAGGGTCTGCCTGGTTTGTCTCCCTCTTGTGATTTTATCTCCTTTTGACTGATCCATGCCCTCCCTGTTAAGCAACTTAGAATGTAGACTCTTAAGGTGGTCCTAAGAGGGAGTGTGTTTAAGGGGGACTGGAAATTTCTTATACACTACTTCATAATGCACAAGTTCTGCATTATCTGGAGTCATGATTTTAATCCACATCAGTGTTTTTCCACTATTTTTGTTGCAAGGGCCACACTAGTAAAAGACTTCAACTTGGAAGCAGGACCAGTGCTGGATAAAGTGGATGATACCCAGAGTCCTGGGCAATAAAGAAACATAGATAAAAGGCCTAATGGCCCATCCAGCCTGCCCTTCCCCACCAATCATCTTCTCTTCTCCATAAGAGATCCCACATGCCTGTCCCACGCTATCTTGAATTCAGATACAGTCTTTGTCTCCACCAACTCTACCAGGAGACCATTCCATGCATCTACCACCCTTTCTGTATAGAAGTATTTTCTTACATTACTCCTGAGCCTACCTCTTAACTTCATCCTATGCCCTCTCCCTTTCTGGAATTTTCTTTAATTTGAAAAAGACTCACCTTGGATATATTAAAACATCTCTATCATATCCCCTCTCTCCTGTCTTTCCTTTACAGTATACATATTAAGTCTATCCCCATATGATTTATAACAAAGGCCAATAACCAACTTTGTTGCAGTCCTCTGGACCTACTCCATTCTATTTATATCTTTTTAAAGGTAGTGTCTCCAAAATTACACACGGTATTCCAAATAGGGCCTCACCAAAGACTTATACAACAGTATTATTACCTCCCTTTTCCTACTGACAATTCCTCTCTTTATGCACCCAAGCATCTTCCTGACTTTGACCATTACCTTTTCTACCTGTTTTGCCACCTTGAGATCATCAGACAAAATCCAAGTCCCGCTCTACTTCCATGCATAAAAGTTCCTCGCCTCCTATACTATACCTTACTCCTGAATTTTTGCAGCCCAAGTGCATGCATGACCCTGCGTATTTTAGCATTAAATCTTAGATGCCAATTACTTGACCATTCTTCAAGCTTCATCAGATTTCTCCTCATGTTATCCACACACTCCAGGGTGTCTACCCTATTACAGAGCTTGGTATCATTCGTAAAGAGGCAAACATTGGCAGATAGTCCTTCCGCAATATCACTCACAAAAATGTTAAATAGAGCCGGCCCAAGGCCAGATCCCTGCGGCACTCCACTAACAACATCCTTTTCCTCTGCGCAAACTCAGATTCCTATTATTAATTGAACCTAAGATTAACCATAATTGCTTCAATGAAAAAAAAGGACCCAAAAAAGAGAACTGTGTGGACTCTGAAGCCGTATTACATCATAATTAAATTATTTGTTATATTAATCTAATAAATGATATAAATTTATGACCTCTGGTTTTATATGCATTTTTATCTAAGAACCTGCTAAAGTTTACGATAGTTTACAATTACATCCATTAAACCAGTTCGGTTTGCCCAAAACTATTAACAATAGCAAAGGAATTTTCTCTAACAGAATGCATAACAAAATTTAGATTTCAGGACAAGTTTACTATATCAGAGCATTGATTAAGAATTCACTATAATAAGTATTTCACAGTTTTTCAATTTTCACAGTTTTTCAATAGGTACAATTGCTGCTGTTTGTATAATTTATTTTAATTACGATTAGCTTATGCAATAATGTGCTTTAAATCAGTGGTCCCCAACCCTGTCCTGGAGGACCACCAGGCCAATCGGATTTTCAGGCTAGCCTTAATGTATATGCATGGAGCAGATTTGCATGCCTGGCACCTCCATTTTAAACAGATCTCTCTCATGCATATTCATTAGGGCTAGCTTGAAAACCCGATTGGCCTGGTGGTCCTCTAGGACAGGGTTGGGGACCACTGTTTTAAATTATACTTGGCAAGCCATAATGCAGGAGAAGTACTAAACTCTTATGAGAATATTATTTTTTATTGAACTTACAACCTAACCAGTGGAATTCAGGGAGAAAATGGATACATACACCTCAAATTAGGAAGTTTATGGTTGATAAGACTACTATTTTTTGAGCAATCTCTCTAAAGATATGAACTATGTAACAGCTAACAGATATAAGATTATTTTTAATAAAACTAGGAAAAGAGGAGTGAAATACAATGAACTATGGTATACTGTATTTTTTGCTCCATAAGACGCACCCTAGATTTAGAGGAGGAAAACAAGAAAAAAAAACATTCTGAACCAAATTCTCCCTTCCAGGCTTTGCACCCAACCCACACTCCTTGCCTGGTTCTGCACCCTGTCCCCCCTCTTTTGGTCTAGTGGTAGGCCGGGACAGGGCACAGAGCAGGCAGGGAAGTCTTTCTGTTTCCTGCTCAGCTTTGGAAAAAGCACATCTCTAATACCTTTACATTTTTATTTCCTCTTTTTTTTATTTTTTTTAAAACAATTCACATGTCCAGCACAAGGCCTCTTGCCTCAGCTGTTATAGGGGAAAACACCCTCCAAGGATACAAGATAAAGTTAGACAAGTTCATGCTGAACCAGAAGGTACGCAGGTAAAGCTAGTCTAAGTTAGGACACTTGTCTTTGACCTAAGGGCCACCGCATGAGCGGACTGCTGGGCACGATGGACCACTGGTCTGACCAGCAGCGGCAATTCTTATGTTCTTATGTAATTCCAGCAGAAGGGCCCCCTTCACCGGTATCTTTCTGCAGGGTACCTTTTTGCAGGGCTGGGAAGCCTCCTGATTAAGTTAATTCCGGAAGGAGGGCCCCTACCCCCGATACCTTTCTGCAGGACCCCCTCTCCCTACCCCCCGATACCTTTATGCAATCCTGGCAGTCCAGCACTGCATCAGCAGCCTCCCCTGCCGGATGACCGCCCAAGTCCCTATCTGCCACGGCAGTGAGAAGCAGTTGCAAGCCCCAAGCGCGCCTGCCTAATCCCATGCCACCGCCCAAATGGTGCCGTCAGCTCAGTCCAGCACTGCATCGGTAGACTCCCCATCTGCCATGGAAATGAAAGGCAGGCACGAGCCTCGAGCGCGCCTGCCTGGTCCTGCGCCGCCGCTCGAATGGTGCCATCAGCTCCCACAAGTCTCGCGAGAACCAATGGCACCATTCGGGCGGCAGCGCAGGACCAGACAGGAGCACGCAGGGCTCATGCCTACCTTTCACTTCCGCGGCAGATGGGGGAGCCTGCCGATGCAGCGCTGGACTGAGCTGACGACACTATTTGGGCAGCAGTGTGGGACCAGGCAGGTGGTCTCGGGGCTCGTGCCTGCCTCTTACTGCCACGGTAGATGGGGATACGGGCAGCCGTCCAGCA
Source organism: Geotrypetes seraphini (assembly GCF_902459505.1). Taxonomy (NCBI): domain Eukaryota; kingdom Metazoa; phylum Chordata; class Amphibia; order Gymnophiona; family Dermophiidae; genus Geotrypetes; species Geotrypetes seraphini. The sequence goes on from NC_047085.1 coordinate 409,896,770, forward strand.
AGGGAGCCTGCCGATGCAGCACTGGACCACCAGGATTACACAAAGGTACTGGGGGGCGTGGTATTCGCTGCATAAGAGGTACCCTTATTTCCACCCACTTTTTTGGGGAAAAAAATGCATCTTATGGAGTGAAAAATACTGTATTTGTTATATAAAATCAAAATCCAATAGTGAAGAGTCCTTCAGCCTCGTCAAACTTGTCTCCTGATATCAAACCAACCTCCCAAACTGCTAAGCAAGATTACATGATCTAATGGTTATTGCAGCTTCAAAGGAGACTCCTAAGCAGAGAGTTTTAATGCAGTGTTTCCGAACAGGTGTACCACAACATACTAATGTACACCATCAGATCTCATTATTTGTGTTGTGAAAATATTATCACTGCCACATGCGTGCTCCGCTCTCAGTATTTCACAAGAAAAAACACCAATGATAACAGATAAGAGCTGAAAGGATTGATCCAAACTTCTGTTTGGTAAAACTCAAACACTTTCTTTAAAAGTGACAACGTCATTCCAAATATCATGTGGGGATATCATGGTAAGGGGCTGTTTTCCTGCTTCAGGATCTGGAGTATGGGACAGGGACTAACATTACGAAGGCTATTCCAACTAAACGGAACAGCATCTATACAATGCTGGTATCAACATGTAAAAACGTGACACATCTTATAGAGACAACTGGCAACTGAATTCAGTGATGATTAAAAAAAAAAAGCAGAATCCGTTTTTTTAGTTAAATAAGGCAATATCTATATATATAAAATCGGAGGTATGCATGTGTGTATGTATGTGTGTGTGTATGTGCCGCGATCACGCAAAAACGGCTTGCCCGATTTGAACGAAACTTGGTATGCAGATCCCTCACTACCTGGGGTGATATGTTCTGGGGGTCTCGCGGCCCACCTGCACACATGGGCGGAGCTACAAACAGAAAATCAGATTTCACCCATTCATGTCAATGGCAAAAATGTAAAAATCTGCCAACGCAAAAACGGCTTGCCCGATTTGAACTAAACTTGGTATGCAGATCCCTCACTACCTGGGGTGATATGTTCTGGGGGTCTCGCGGCCCACCTGCACACATGGGCGGAGCTACAAACAGAAAATCAGATTTCACCCATTCATGTCAATGGCAAAAATGTAAAAATCTGCCAACGCAAAAACGGCTTGCCCGATTTGAACTAAACTTGGTATGCAGATCCCTCACTACCTGGGGTGATATGTTCTGGGGGTCTCGCGGACCACCTGCACACGTGGGCGGAGCTACAAACAGAAAATCTGATTTCACCCATTCATGTCAATGGAAAAATTGTAAAAAGCTGCCAACGCAAAAACGGCTTGCCCGATTTGAACGAAACTTGCAACACATCTTCCTTTTCAGTTTAAGAGCTTGCAAATTCCAGTGAGACTTGCATTCTCTATCACAATCAACAAATCACAGGGACAGACTATTGCATACTGTGGAGTGGATTTAAGATCCCCCTGTTTTTCCCATGGTCAACTCTATGTTGCTTGCTCAAGGGTGGGTTCACCCAAGAATTTATATGTTCTTGCTCCTGGAGTTGAAACGAAAAATGTTGTTTATAATCAAGTTTTGTGTTAGTTGTATTGTATTCATTTTGTCAAATATTTCACATTATAATTTGAATATTGTACTTTTTATAAAGCTGTAAAAAATTAATTTCATTCACCACTATAAAGTATCTTTATTTGAATCCATTTACAGTGTTATTGCTATAATTAAATACCCGTGCAACGCCGGGGCATCAGCTAGTAAAGAAATAAAACAAAGGAAATAAGGTGATAAGTTTCAAAGATAACCCTTCTTCAGATCAGAAAAAAAACAAATATATAAGGAAAAGTCCATAGTCTGTTATTGAGAAAGACAAGGGGGAAGCCACTGCTTGACCTGTATTGGTAGCATGGAATATTGCTACACCTTGGGTTTTGGCCAGGTACTAGTAACCTGGATTGGCCACCGTTAAAATGGGCTACTTGGCTTGATGGATCAGATCATTGGTCTGACCCAGTAAGGCTATTCTTATGTTCTTATGAAAACATAAGAGAATTTCAGGGATAGGAAGAGGGAGGGAGGGGTTAAGTCCAGTCTGGTAGATGTCAAAATACATTATTTTGATTTCAAAGGTTTTACATTCTTAGATTGTTTTAAAGTTCCGCTTTAGTATTCTCATCATAAAATTATTTGTGCAGTGGTCAGTTGCAATTCTAAAAATATCTATATAAGTTGATTCTGCTCTTTAGCATTTGGCTTGTTTCACCAATGTAACATATCTCTTTGTACTGAATGATGTATACCACATTAGAAGATGAACATGTGAAGGATCCCTTTATGCTGAATGTTTTTTCCCATATGAGTGACTGTGGGATCCTTTCAGATGCACTTGCACAGTTTTCAATTTGTCACACTATAATAGCGGTCTAAAATTCATGGCCTGCCAAGTAATTTTTTGTGGCCCACAGTCTGGACGCAATGATCGAATGCTTCCTTGCTGCAGTTGTTTTTCTGTTCAAAGCCACAACCTCTAGAGATGGCTCCTCACGCTATCCAAGCCTGTGTTGGAAGCCTCTTTGACGTCATGAAGTCAGAGAGAAGGATTCCAACACAGACGCGGATTGCGCAAGGAGCCGCCACCCATGGCTTTGAATGGAAAAACGACTACAGAGAGGGAGCCTGCCAGAAACTAAGCACTCGCCGAACTTGCTGCTGCTGCTGCACGGGAGAGGGGAAAAGAAATGCTGCTGCTACACAGGGAAGGTGGAAGAGAAATGCTGCTGCTGAATAGGGATGGGGAAGGGGGAGGGGGGAGGGAAGGGGGAAGAGAAATGCTGCTGCTGCTGCTGCTCCCAATTGGGAAGAGGGAAGGGGGAAGAGAAATGCTGCTCCTGCTGCACCCAATTGGGGAGAGAGAAGGAAGATAAGGGAGAGGAATAAGAGATGCCAAGTCCATGGGAGGGAGGGAGGGAAAGGAGATACCAAACAATGGAGGGAGAGATGCCAGGACATGGGGGGAGGATAGGAAACAGATGCCAGACCAGGAGAAAGGAAGGAAGGAGGGAGGGAGAGAAAGGAAGGAGAGAAATGTTAAGACCATGAAAATAGGGAGGGAAGGAGAGAGAGAGAGATAGGAAGGGAAGGTAAGACATGGAAAAGTTGATTTTGAGAAGAAAGCAGAAAAATGAAAAAATTGAATGTTAAGTTAATGCCAAACATGGATGCAAGGCAGAAAGTGAAGATGGAGAGAAAAACAGTCAAAGGACAAGAAGGCCCTGGAAACATAGTTAAAAGCACAGAAAAATAAAAAAGTCAGACAACAAAGGTAGGGAAAATGATTTTATTTTCAATATAGTGATTGAAATGTGTCAGTTTTGAGAAAGAAAACATGTTAAACTTTAAGTTTCAAGTTTATTAGGATTTTATATACCGCCTATCAAGGATATCTAAGCGGTTTTTACAATCAGGTACTCAAGCATTTTCCCTCTCTGTCCCGGTGGGCTCACAATCTATCTAACGTACTGTGAAGGCTGCAGAAAAAATAGGGTACTTGAATGTCTTATTAAAGAAATGACAATTTTGCATGAGGTAAAATTATTTGTAGTTTATAAATCTTTCCTTTAACAGTTAAAGGAAAGATTTATAAACTATAAAGAGTTACACTTCCCCCTCCCCATTTGCGGTTTCGGCAATCATGATTTCACATATTCATGATTTTGGGGGAGAGGGGTTTAGTATAATCTTTTGTGGGGTCTCCAGTCAGTTTCTTATAAGAACATAAGCAGTGCCTCTGCTGGGTTAGACCAGAGGTCCATCATGCCCAGCAGTCCACTCATGTGGCGGCCCATCAGGTCCAGGACCTGCTTTATCCATACCCTTCTATCCCCTTTTCCTTCAGGAAATTGTCTAATCCCTTCTTGAACCCCAATACCGTACTCTGTCCTATAGTATGTGTTATTTGAGAGTTGTGTCTTTCTGCAATGTAGTTGCATTTGTCCATAATTACTATAGTACATTCTTTGTCTGCAGGTTTGATTATAATGTTTTGATTACTCTGTAAGCTTTTTATGACAGATCGTTCTGGTAGGGAAAGGTTGTATAGAGTTTTCTTTTGTTTGCTGGAAAGTTGTGATTTTATCCTATGTCTGAAACTTTCTAAGTAATTTTCTAGTTTTGTGTTTTGTCCATCTTGGGGGGGGCAGGGGGTTAAAGTATGTATTTTCTTTTGTATTATTATTCTATTCCAGTTTGTAGGGAGTCTCCCTATTGTGGAAATGTACTTTTAAATGGAGTTTCCTGAATAATTCTTCAAGATCTGAGTATAGCTGGATTTTGTCTATTTTGTTGGTAGAGCAGAAAGAAAATCCTAGATTCACTAAACCTCCAAACCATGCAGTGCCAATCAGGGACTTCCTTAGGGAGGAATCTAGGGAAGTCCCTAGACTCCTCCCTAAGGAAGTCCCTGATTGGCTGAGATGCCCCGGCCCCTCCAAAGGGAAAAGCCTGAGGCGCCTCAACCAATCAGTGCCTTAGGCCCCGTGCATGAGATGATGCGCCAGGGTGGGGTCTAAGGTCGCTATTGGGTGGCGGCTGGCCGGAGAGCAAGAGCAGGAGAACTTTCCTCCTGCTCCTGAAGATTTTGGAACGGCGGCGTAAGAGCAGGAGGAAGGTTCGGGAACCCCTCCTGCTCCTGAAGATGTTGGGAGCCTCCAAGGAGCAGGAGGGACCGGGCACCCCTCATGCTCCCAACAATTTTAAAGATACCGGGGTGGGTGGGCCGGGCCCGCCCGCCTGGGCCAACCAGGGGTGGGCCAGAGGGGTGAGAAGCCTAGGAGCAGGAGGGACTGAGCACTCCTCCTGCTCCCAACTTTGGTGTCGGGTCGTTCTGTGTCAGAGGTGGGCCGTGCCACACTATGCTGCTTCTTTTTTTTTTGTTTGTTCTTTTTAACTCTGATGGCAGGAGGGAGATGGCATCCCTCCTGCTTTTTTTCTCCGGGGAGGGGGAGGCACGTTTATTTGTGGGGGGCACATTTTTTTGACAGGCCTGCCTGTCAAAAAACCTGCAGACCTATCGGTAACTCAGTTACCGACAGGTCTGCAGCAGTCGGGTTTGTCAGTAGTAAAACCCAACTCAAAATAACCAAGCAATTGTTAGTGAATCAATTGCTTGGCTATTTTGCATGGGGATTTACTAATTTGCATGAGACAATTGGGATCGGATCGCTACAGGCGTTAGTAAATAGTGCAGGAGGGAAATCTGATCGTAAAGGGCTCGCAAACCGATCAGTACATGAGATCGATCAGTTTGCTTAGTGAATCTAGCCCAAAGTCCTTTCAAAAGTACAGAGACCTTCTGCTGTGATAATTGGTAGTTGGAGAAGTTTACTATCTCCATTTGATTTGCATTTCTATACATGTAGTCACTGGAAGTTTGCCTGCAGGAAGTCTGCTGGTTTCCCTGTTCAGCCTGTCTGTTTGAATTCTGATTTTTGTATTCTGTAGGTAGGTTGTGAGCTATGTCCAAATGGTTTGTGTCTGTTCCTTCAGGTGTTAAGTCTCCAGGCATCTGGGATGAAATTCTGATCTCTGTGCGGTTCTGTAGGAGGGAAGTCAGCTTTCTGTCTTTTTTTGTAGATAGCAATGTATTGTTTCTTTAATTGGATTTCTCATAGTTAGAACAAAAGAACATAAGTTGGCTCCTGAGGTTCAGATTTATCTCCCATGTATTCCTTAAGATTTCTCGTCTCTGGTTAAATACAGCACTGTTAAATGACATAATTTTGTCTCGTCTGCCTTTGATGTGACAACAAGAATCTTGTCTGCTGTCAGAGTGCTCCCATCTGCAATATTCATCCATCACTTGCCCAATTGCTGAAGCATCTTACTGTTACTGCAACAGATTCATCCATCGTTGCTAGCATCAAGGAGAATTTCCAGCGTTTTACTGAAACTTATTTTCCTGTTCATCCACCACACAGTATTAGTTCTCTTCTACACCCATGTCTGAAAACACTCTATCTTCCCAGATGATGTAAAAATGCAGGCAATCGAATCTTTGGTAAAGTTGTACCAAAACCTGAATGAGATGGAAGGCTCTATTTAATTAAACAAGAGTTGTACCAAATATTGTTCCTTTTTATATTTTAATAAAAAGATTTAAATATAAAATCATAAGTATTCAAGGCCTGTGCAAAACAAGATAGACTGCAGGAAGGGGGGAAAACATTATCCCCATGTCATTCTCTAATATGAAGAACTCAGGATCACGGATAGAACCATGAATTTTGTTTTATATTAGGAAATTCTAGAGGAGAATGTCAAATCATCAATCCAGGAGCTAAAGCTGTCGAAAATGAATGAATGAATAGATTTTGTGTTTCAGATATATCCAGTCATAGTCCCGACTTAAACCCTACTGAAATGTGGTAAAACCTGAGGCCACTTTTTAAAGTAAGGAATTCCTTGTATGTCACAGAGCTAAAACAGATCAATGTGGAAAAATAAGCCAAACTTCTGAGTGATGCAAGACAATGATCAAGTTACTGCTGCTCAAGAAACTGCCACCAACTTCTGAATGTGAGATTCATTTCTTGAATAAATAATTTAAAACTATTTTTACTTGAATTAAGGCAAAAAGGCACCTAAATACCTTTAAAAACAAGGAAACACAGATCCAGCCCTACTAGTCAATACAACCATTTACAGCCTTAAATGTGTACTAGTACATTATTCATTTATTTATTTGCATTTATATACCATTTTTATGATCAAAGATCATTCAAAATGGTTTACCTATCACATAAAACAATAACTCAAAAACATAAGAAAAGTCAGAATAAAACAAGTTAACAAAATAAAACCTGTACTTTCCTTCATAATCACTATTATTAAGAATAAGGCAGAATTAGTAAAGGAACAATATATTTTTAACTTTCTCCTAAATATCAGCAAATTTGTTTCTAGTCTCAGTTTTATATGGAGTTTGTTCTACAGCTCCAGTCCATACACTTGAAAAGCCTTTTATTGCCATCCAGCCTTTCTCACAACATTCATATCCAGCACTTGAAGATTACCATGACCTGATTGTAGTAGTCAGTTAGGTATATAAAAAGTTTCTCTTTTAAATATGCCGGTCTTTGACAATGTAACATCTTTTAAAAAATCAATGTTAATACAATAGTCTAAAATCAACAAGTTCCTTCATAGGAAGCCAGTATAATTGATTCAAAAGGGGTCTAGCAAATCTCCCAATGATACCCTGCTAACAATAACCTACCACATCATGTATAATTTGTAATAGTCCAGAAAGCTTAACATGAAGGTGTACTTTAAATCTAAAATTGGTTTTAACTGCCTGATCAATTTTTTAATTTAAAAAAAGTTTTCTGCAAAAAGGAAGCTATTTGATCCCTCCCGATGCCATCCTGTCCTTATATGAATCCTAAAAAAATTACAGACTGTTTCCAGTCCAATACCTAACTCCATGTGGCATGATTGATGGCGTTCAGAAAACTCCTTCTTACCTTCTGTTTTCTTTGTTGGATTCTTCAGATAATGACAAATTTTAAACGCAAAGGTCCTGTCTTTATCAGACCCTCACTAGCAGATGCCTCTTCACCTCATATACTATGTTTTGCCACCCACTCATATACTATGTTTTGCAGAGCCCTGCTTTCGACTGCAATACTGGAATCTGAAACATCTTTCTCTTCCCCCAGAACCCATAGTTCCTCCATGTTCAGCAATGTCATTGACTGAAGGCCAGGAAATCCTCGATACTGAAATGGTTGTAAGGAATGCTTCTGCCGAGGGGCTTAGGCTGATAGTAAGGAGATATTAGGGGCCAAAGCAAAATCTGAAGCCCCATTGAGGTGACATTGGAAGCAATTTGGAAATCTCTTCAAAGACTTGACTAAAAACAGTTTCAAAATCTACTGAAGAAATTGCTACCCTAATAAGTAAAATGGATTTTCTAACAAAGTCTTTAGAAGAAATTAAACAAGAAAATTTGGCTCAATTAACTCATGTTAATTAAGCGATATCTTGTGTGAAATATGGTATTTAAACATCTCTATCATATCTCCCCTCTCCCACCTTTCCTCCAAAGTATACAGATTCGGATCTTTAAGTCTGTCTCCCATAAGCCTTATGATGAAGACTACGCACCATTTTAGTAGCCTTTCTCTGGACCGACTCCATCCTTTTTATTTCTTTTTGAAGGTGCGGCCTCCACAATTGTACACAATATTCTAAATAAGGTCTCACCAGTGTCTTATATAGGGGCATCAATACCTTCTTTTTCCTACTGACCATATCTCTCCCTATGCACCCTAGCATCCTTATAGCTTTCACCGTCACCTTTTCAACATGTTTGGCCACCTTAATATCGTCACATACACTCACACCCAAGTCCCACTCTTCTGTCGTGCACATAAGTTCTTTATCCAATAAATTGTACCATTCCCTCGGGTTTTTGCAGCCCAAATGCATGACCTTGCATTTCTTAGCATTAAATTTTAGCTGCTAAATTTCAGACCATTCTTCAAGCTTTGCCAGGTGTTTCTTCATGTTATTCACACCATCCAGCATGTTTACTCTTTTGCAGATTTTGGTATCATCTGCAAAGTCTCTTTGAAGAATCTCCAGCTCATTGCCTGATCCACAGCATTCTGCAGGCTTAGATCAAATAAGCTGAAACTTTGCTTATGACTGATGATGTCATAGACAGCACTGGTTATGTAGTGCACTCCAGCTAATGAGCTGGGCCAAAAGCCTGCCGTCAGCCAGCTCGAGCCCATGCCACCTGGTATGACAGACTCGTGTCACAAAGGAAGCTGCTGCATCTGCCTTGATACTCAAGGCTAGTGTTTCAAGTATCTTTTAAGAATCGCATCCATTCTGCAATCTTCCATCTCCTTTAATACCACGCTTCCCTCACTTAGTAGGTACATGTGTTTGGTTGCCTGCACTACTAAAGAATCTACCATGGGCTCAGTGAAAACCTGCTGACACCATCGGATACAGCTGAATCACTGTCTTGGCTACTTTAAGGGACCAATAAAGAGCACCCCAATGCTCTGTGAGTAACGCACTGATGTCAGGATGCCAGGAAAATGAGGAAGACTGGGTTCTCATTATGGAGCAGAGGGGACCTGCATGGAATCAAGCAAAGAGCCTGCAACAAGTTTAACAGCATTTTGGTGCCAAAACACAACTCAAAATGTTTTGACGAAAAAAAAAAACAGCAATTTTAGGATTTTGAAGGTGGAAAAACCTAGGGCAAAAATCTGAAAAAAAGGTTTTAAAGACCTCCCTGATTTTCCCAATAAACTGTAACAGCCTTACTCATTGTGACCTGTGCTTGAAATATACTGCAGCCTGACTCAGCTCCAAAGGTAGCTGGGAGTGGAAGAAGAAATCACTGCTTCAAATGGAATGCTCCTTCAACACTGAATCTTCGGGCTGCCAGTCGGACTAGTGTCTGAGCCTCAACCCCCCTCCCCCCGCAGACTTGCAGACATGAAAGAGGGGGAGGCAAAATGCAGCCGAAACCTTGCAGGATCACACTGAGCCCCCTACAGATGCTGGACAGCCTGAGCTCAAGCCTCTGCAACACAGTAGATGAGAAATGCTACCAGGGGAACGGACCCAGAGCTCCAAATAATTTCTGCAGGCTGGCTAACAGGTACCACAGAGGGATTGGCTTGTCAGCTGCAGACCTCAGTCTGCTCCTTGTCCACATAAGCAGAGCTGAACCCTTGACAAGGGGAGTGCTGAGCACTGAATGCCATTCAAAATTTGCAAAAAAAAGAAATAAACAGAGAAGATCAGAAAGACTCCCTCCAGCTCATATGCAAAAACTGAAGGAGGCAGAAGAATCCTCTAATAAAGGAGGAGGGATTCAAAAGCCAGACTGGATTCCTTCTACATAGCTTGCAAGCATGGGGATATTACCTGTCTGTCCAGAATGACACACGTATTGCACTAGAATACACATTGTGGCCCCAGCCCAAACTGTTCACAGCAATCAACAAGAACGATCTGAGGCAAATGACAACATGAACTTTCATTTTAATGCATACACCTTCCCACCTAGTCTAACAGGGCAGCATCAGTTCTTTGGCTGAGGTGCACAAGCAGTAGTTTCCTCTAATGCCAACGCAAGTATATCCTTAAACTAGTGAGGGTTAGCTGTTGCTTAGTAATGGAAGATATTTAGTTATGAATGCTGTGTCCGCATCATGGCTAACTTTTACAGGCCTGAGTTAAAGAGGCTGAGCTGGGAATGGACCAAAGTTTTCCCCAATGGAATATTGAGCTTTCCCTTTAATGTTTCATTTTAATTTATAAAATTATTCTAAACAAACACTGTAAAATCACTCTCCACCTTGCTTTAGAACACTCATCATCAAAGTAAATATGGTATACGTACAGTACCTGCGCTTCTGGTGAGAGCTGTTTCTCCCTCTCCTGCATTGACATTTTACAATAAGATTGCAAAGCCAAGTAGTTCTTCCGCTTCCACTTTCTATCAAATCTGTCCGCGTGTTGTTTGCAATAAGCAAAAAATGGATCAGCTATATCCTGTTTCAAAAAGAAAATAGCAGAGTTATCCAAGACCACACAGTTCATAACTCATAAAATCCTAGAAGCCACTTGGACAAATTGTTTTGTTATTTCCTAGGGTATGTCAACTGTTCTAATAAGCTTAATCAATAACCAAATGTATACTGCTTTTCCCTCTCGTTCATATGTCATCTTGAGAATAAAATTATGGCCCCCATCTAGCATTAAAACAAAATGCTAGGTTATGGAGTTCTTCCAAATTTGAAAAAAAAATTCCAATGGCTCTATCTATTATATCTATGAAAGTTAATTACACCATAAAAATTCAAATTGCTATTTCTTTTGGTCTGTAAATAAAATAGATTGCTGGCATGAAAGCAAAGTCACTGACATACAAAACAGAGTTTAAAATATCCTCTCATTTAATAAGTTTAATGTACTATCAAATTAGTCAAAGTACTCCCTGGTCATTATTGCTATTGTTTATTAATATTTTCTCTTAAGAAATTAATAGCTTTTCCCAGCAGCACTTCAATATTGTCTTTTGCAGATTGTCCTTCTCCCTAATTATTACCAGCAAAACTCTGGTAATGAAAATTTTCACAAATATTAGGAGTAAACAGAAGTCACAATACAGTAACTATTAAGAAAAGGATCATATTTTAGGATTGATCGTGCAGCAATGTGACGGTACTTCATTTCATTTATTAAAATCTATAAACTGCCTTATTCCAAAGCGAGATACATAAAAACATACACATTACACTTCTCCCTCTCTATTCCCGGGGGTTAGGGGCAGAGACGGCTCGCGAATAGGGAAAAATCAGGAATAACTTTTGGGCCAGCTCTGACCCACCCCCAGACTTACCTGGTGGTCTAGCGGTGATGCGGGGCAGGAGCTATTTTCCTACACTCCTGCCCCGTGCAGAGCCGTGCTGCGAGTTCCCTTAGTCTCACGAGACTACAACAGGAACTCCCTGTTGTAGTCTCGTGAGACCACAGGAACTCACAGCACGGCTCTGCATGGGGCAGGAGTGTAGGAAGATCACTCCTGCCCCGCATCACCGCTAGACCACCAGGTAAGGTCTGTGCTCCTGGGGCAGCTGCTCGCCTCCTCTGCCTCTGCCTACTATGGCCCCCCTCTGCCTCCGATGGCCCCCCTCCGCCTCTGATGGCACCCTTCCGCCTCCCTCCTTGCCCCGATCCAAGTCCCGGGTCCATTTTTTTTATGCGGGCTGCCAACAAGCGTCTCTCTGGAGGGAGGGGGGGCCTGGGGAAAAAACACACGAGTAATCGAAACCGCGAACAACTAAACCGCGAATAGGGAGGGGTAAGTGTATTCTATTTATTATCCGCTTAAAAAAGCCTAAGCGGCTTATAATAAAAAATACATAAAATTCATATACAACTTGACAGACTTCAAAATTACCCATCAATTTTGACCCTCCTATCGCTGTCCATAAACCCAGTTCTAATAACATATCCTGTCATACTTCCTTAGAAAACACATTTTTATATATTATTACATACAACTCATGAAAGCTTGTACGAAAAAATGAGTTTTCAACAGTTTTCTAAATTGCAGCATATTTTTGCACAAACGTATTGATCCTGGAATGGTATTCTATAACACAGGTCCAATAGCAGAAAATGCAGCATTTGTAGTGTCTATCTCACTTCCTGACTCTTCCTCACTTCTAATAATGCAAGGTTTTCAATTCTTAATGACCTTTTAGCCTTATACCAGCCCAAGCATGCAAATAACTAGGTATCTGACTGACTACTCCTTGGTGACCTAATTTTAAAATTTTATACTGTACATGACTATTGGTAACCAATGGAGGTTCTTAACTATTGGTGTTACATGTTCAAACCATGATCACAGAGAGTCCTTGTTACAGCAGACCATCAATGTAAATTCTGTACAGGCAGATGTTGTTTCAAAAGACACTTAAATTGAGAAAAGTTATTTTGCCAGAGTAGCCCCACAGACAACATATTTGATGCTGCTGGGCCAACTACTGAATAACTCCTCTTAATGAGTTTACTCAAGGTGAGCATCACAGACCACTGGAACAATCAATCTGCATGAGTCTTCAGAATGAAGAGCTCCACATGGAACATATCATTGAGTATTATTATGTCCACAACACTAAACCATTGTAATCTTCAAAGAAAAGGCGTTATATGCTCATGTTCATCCAACCAAAACAGGTACACTCTCAAGTTCTGCATATCATATAAAGAACATAGTAACATGGTAGATGACGGCAGATAAAGACCCGAATGGTCCATCCAGTCTACTCAACCTGATTCAATTTAAATTTTTTTATTTTTTTTCTTCTTAGCTATTTCTGGGCAAGAATCCAAAGCTCTACCTGGTACTGTGCTTGGGTTCCTACTGCCGAAATCTCTGTTAAAACATACTCCAGCCCATCTACACCCTCCCAGCCATTGAAGCCCTCCCCAGCCCATCCTCCACCAAATGTCCAAATACAGACACAGACCGTGCAAGTCTGCCCAGTACTGGCCTTAGTTCAATTTTTAATATTATTTTCTGATTCTAGATCTTCTGTGTTCATCCCACACTTCTTTGAACTCGGTCACAGTTTTACTTTCCACCACTTCTCTCGGGAGCGCGTAAAGTAGAATTTCCTAACATTGCCTTTGAATCTACCACCCCTCAACCTCAAATTATGTCCTCTGGTTTTACCATTTTCCTTTCTCTGGAAAAGATTATGTTCTACGTTAATACCCTTCAAGTATTTGAACGTCTGAATCATATCTCCCCTGTCTCTCCTTTCCTCTAGGGCAGGGGTGTCCAATGTCGGTCCTCGAGGGCCACAATCCAGTCGGGTTTTCAGGATTTCCCCAATGAATATGCATTGAAAGCAGTGCATGCACATAGATCTCATGCATATTCATTGGGGAAATCCTGAAAACCCGACTGGATTGCGGCCCTCGAGGACTGACATTGGACACCCCTGCTCTAGGGTATACATAATGTATCAAAGATATTGGCAACCCTACATAGATTATATTATAGTAGTCCAAGCCATTCAATATTATACTTTGGAAGACACTTTGATAATCCACCTACATAAAGCAGTGGGTGTAGTTTGCTTAGAACCCTCAACTTAAAAACCAAATGTTTAACAATGGAACATATGTAATTAAGGAAAATTAATTGTCTAATATTACCCCTCAAATACTTTTGATAATGCCCCCTGAGACAACCGAATCTCTGCTGGAAATATACCAAATGTAATATATAGCAGTTAAGTCTTTGTTACATTTAACATTAGATGATCTGCAGTTTTCCAGGCATTAATCTCATCAAAATACAGTGGTGCCTCACACAACGAACTTAATTGGTTCCAGGAGCAAGTTTGTTATGCGAAACGTTCGTTATGTGAAACGCGTTTTCCCATAAGAATACATGTAAAAAAAAATAATTCGTTCTGCAGCATAAAATATGCTAAGATGACATAAAAAAAGATAAATTTTTGGTTATTATTTTTATTTAGATACATCTAAAAACATAATTGTTTTTTAAAACAACACACATTTTTTAAATTTAAAGACAGACTAAGTAGAGTCTAATTTTACAGTGAGAGAGGGCAGAGTCTCAGCGGCAAAAACTGGGACTTAACTGTTCATTTTTTTTTTTTTTCTACCGTGTTTCCCCGATGATAAGGCAGGGCCATCAAATAAGACAGCCCCCCCTTTTTAGAAAAAAATGTAAAATAAGGCACCCCCCCGCAAATAAGCCACCCACCGATACCTGCGCTTACCCGAATCGGGTGGTACGGTGGGTGACTCCGTGTGGTCCCTGGCACCCCCGACACGATCGGGGCAAGAGGGAGCTCAAGCCCTCTTGCCCCCCCGACTCCCCGACACGATCGGGGCAAGAGGGAGCTCAAGCCCTCGTGCCCCCCCGACTCCCCGACACGATCGGGGCAAGAGGGAGCCCAAGCCCTCTTGCCCCCCGACTCCCCGACACGATCGGGGCAAGAGGGAGCCCAAGCCCTCTTGCCCCCCCGACTCCCCGCCACGATCGGGGCAAGAGGGAGCCCAAGCCCTCTTGCCCCCCCCTGACTCCCCGACACGATCGGGGCAAGAGGGAGCCCAAGCCCCCTTGCCCCCCCCGACTCCCCGACACGATCGGGGCAAGAGGGAGCCCAAGCCCTCTTGCCCCGCCGATTCCCCAACTCCCCGACAATATCGGGCCAGGAGGGAGCCCAAGTCCTCCTGGCCACGGCGACCCCCTAACCCCACCCTGCACTACATTACGGGCAGGAGGGATCCCAGGCCCTCCTGCCCTCGACGCAAACCCCCCTCCCCCCAACGACCGCCCCCCCCCCAAGAACCTCCGACCGCCCCCCCAGCCGACCCGCGACCCCCCTGGCCGACCCCCACGACACCCCCAACCCCCTTCCCCGTACCTTTCTGTAGTTGGCCGGACAGACGAGAGCCAAACCCGCCTGTCCGGCAGGCAGCCAACGACGGAATGAGGCCGGATTGGCCCATCCGTCCCAAAGCTCCGCCTACTGGTGGGGCCTAAGGCGCCTGGGCCAATCAGAATAGGCCCGGGAGCCTTAGGTCCCTCCTGGGGGCAGGGCCTGAGGCACATGGTCGGGTTGGGCCCATGTGCCTCAGGCCCCGCCCCCAGGAGGGACCTAAGGCTCCCGGGCCTATTCTGATTGGCCCAGGCGCCTTAGGCCCCACCAGTAGGCGGAGCTTTGGGACGGATGGGCCAATCCGGCCTCATTCCGTCGTTGGCTGCCTGCCGGACAGGCGGGTTTGGCTCCTGTCTGTCCGGCCAACTACAGAAAGGTACGGGGAAGGGGGTTGGGGGTGTCGTGGGGGTCGGCCAGGGGGGTCGCGGGTCGGCTGGGGGGCGGTCGGAGGTTCTTGGGGGGGGGGCGGTCGTTGGGGGGGGGGGGGGTTTGCGTCGAGGGCAGGAGGGCCTGGGATCCCTCCTGCCCGTAATGTAGTGCAGGGTGGGGTTAGGGGGTCGCCGTGGCCAGGAGGACTTGGGCTCCCTCCTGGCCCGATCGTGTCGGGGAGTCGGGGGGGGCAAGAGGGCTTGGGCTCCCTCTTGCCCCGATCGTGTCGGGGAGTCGGGGGGGCAAGAGGGCTTGAGCTCCCTCTTGCCCCGATCGTGTCGGGGGGGGCAAGAGGGCTTGGGCTCCCTCTTGCCCCGATCGTGTCGGGGAGTCGGGGGGCAAGAGGGCTTGAGCTCCCTCTTGCCCCGATCGTGTCGGGGAGTCGGGGGGGCAAGAGGGCTTGAGCTCCCTCTTGCCCCGATCGTGTCGGGGAGTCGGGGGGGCAAGAGGGCTTGGGCTCCCTCTTGCCCCGATCGTGTCGGGAAGTCGGGGGGGCAAGAGGGCTTGAGCTCCCTCTTGCCCCGATCGTGTCGGGGAGTCGGGGGGGCAAGAGGGCTTGGGCTCCCACTTGCCCCGATCGTGTCGGGGAGTCGGGGGGGGGGCAAGAGGGAGCCAGGCGGAGAGAGGGCAGTTAAGCGCAGTGCCTGCGCGGAAGGATGCAGCTCGGGCGACTTCGTTGTGTGAAACGAAGTTCGTTGTACGAATCAAGACATAAAGTTCGTTGTGCGCAGCGTTCGCTGTGCGAGGCGTCCGTTATGCGAGGCACCACTGTACTTCTGGAACTGCAGGAATACCTCAGGGATAGGCCTAGAAACGGGTAACAAAATTTGTATAGTGTCTCTATAAATGTGACACAAAATGCCAAGACTTCAGCTACCTCGTATATTGGTGCTAGATGCATATTAAACAAAATGCCCAATAACGCCGATATTTGAGTCATTCCCGCAGTAATTGGGTGCATCATAGATACATGAACCTGGCTCTTCCTATGAAGAAGATATGAACTGGAACACTTCAGCATGGTACCTGCAACACCACAGTCCTTTATTCGGCAAAATAAAATGTTATGATCAATAGTACTGAATGCTGCTGAAACATCCAAAAAACCTAACAAATAACTGTGATGTTGGTCTAAACCACAGTATAGCTCATCAAGTGTAGCTGATAACAAGGATTTGTTACTATGTGCCTTTTGAAATCCATACAGGAATGGGTCGAGACACATTATCCCCAATAAATGGTCCTCAAGCTGTTTGAATACCACCCACTCAATCACCTTCACCACAACTGGTAGTGAAACTACCAGGCAAAAATTTGCAATAACATCACTTCCCAATGCAAAATTTTTAATATTAAGACTCACAATACTTATCTTCATTTGCTCTGGAACCTTCTCCTGCAGAGTTTATTAACTACAGTTATTAATAGAGTGAGAACCGTGTCTTGCAAATAAATCTTTCAGGGGAGTCCCCCAAAGGGAGAATATGGAACATACAACTCTGGAGCTGAGAGTGCACTCAAGTGGTCAAACATATCTGGTGAGATAGCTAGCAAGAGCAGTCTGTTTTCCATGTACGTACATGGCTTTGATAAAAAGTTTTGAGGAATTGCCCAATTTTAAATGTCTTATGTTTCTTACCCAGAGGAAGAGCTTCCACATCCCCCTGTTTGTTGATATAGTACAGGGATACTCAATTGTCTGTTCGAAGAAAGATGACTTGGTTGGAAAGACTCTCTGGAAAGGTCTTTAGAGCATTTTGAATTGCCTGCAGCTCTACCAGGTTGATGTGGAATGTCTTTTCTTTAACAGACCATCGACCTTGTGTCCTGCCTCGATGTAGAGCGTATATGCTTCTATGCGTGTGTCGATGCTACAATGAAGAGGATCGATGTTTTGATGGAGAGTATTGTCAAGATTGAGAGCATTGCTGATTGCCTGCAGCTGTAACGGGTGGATGTGGAGTGTCTTCTTTCAAGCACAGATCACCTTCCCCGAGTTATGAGGCTATCCAGGTGAGCTCCCCAATCAAATATGGACAAATCTGTTGCAAATACTTTCTAATGAGGAAGTATGTGAAAGAGCAGACCTCTGAAGAGGTTGGTTGAGATCATCCACTATTGGAGAGAGTTGACGTTGAGCCATTGGGATAAGGAATACATGGCCTCAGGTCACTGAGATGACAGAGTGCACTGAGCTGATCTGAGATGAAGACAAGTAAAGGTGGTTACCGGAACTATGAATGCCATGAGATCCACAAGACTCATCATTTGTCTTGCTGAGATGGTTGGCAAACTGGACACATGACTGCAAAGTTGAAGCAAGGTGTTTTGTGCAGGAAAACTCTTAAGAGAATGGTGTTTAGCTGGGAGAAGTGGGTATAGAGTTCCCAGGGCCAATATGCAAACTTTTCTCTTACTAGACATTTGTGGATGGCTTGGGGGTCAAGTATGGTATGAAGACCTCCCATCTACTTTGGAATTAGAAAATACCTGGAGTAGAACCCTTGATTTTTCTGGGAAGGGGGTACTATGTCTATGGCATTCAGTTGAAGAATTTCACTTTCCTGAAGAACAAGAAGAAGATTCATCTGCTGAGATGTGAAAAAGGACTCTCTTGGAGGGTTGACTGGTGGAACAGAAGTGAAATGGAGAAAGTAACTCTCCAGAATTATTTGAAGGACCCAAGTGACTGTGGTTAGGAGAGCCCAGCGATGACGATAAGACAGAAGTCTTCCTCCAATGGGTTGATAGAGGTATTTTGGTTATGCTGTGTAGGAGTACATCAAAAAATAGCTAAGCTGGCTTCTAAGTAGTTATTGTTTTTATACGTTTTATACAATGCTATTTTATAATTAAATCATTGTTTATCTCTTAAAATATAAATCAGACAAGCTTTCTGCTGTAAAAGGCCTCTTCCAGACCATTTTGTACACAAAGGGGCAAATTCTGTAAAGGACGTCAAATTTAGGCATCATTTAGATGTCCAGCTGCACAATGCTGAGCGCGATTCTGTTAAGCAAAGATGTACAATAGTCAAGCCCAGCAGCACTCAACGAATGTAAGCACGTCTATTTAGTTAGGTGTGCTTTATAGAATCACCTTTTAGGCATCACATAGATGTCTTCACAATGTCTATAACGTTATTGCTTTTTAGCATTATGACATCATTAGAACTGTGATTTTATGCAGTTTTTTACATTAAAATTGTATGCAGTAAAATGGCATGCAGCCCAATTTTATATTTGGCTACTTTATCATATTTCCCTTCTGTCCTGGTGGGCTCAAGGGGATTAAGTGACTTGTCCAGGGTCACAAGGAACAGTGAAGGGTTTGAACCCACAACCTCAGTGTACTGAGGCTGTAGCTCTAACCACTGCACCACATACACACTCAAGACATTAAACCACATGTCAATTCAAAAGCCAAGCTTATATCCTCTTGATTTATAAGTAGTCATTTTTCTAGGATAAATATCGAAAACATCTACCTTTCACACTTGTCCAGTTCCTCTTTTGGCCTCTCTGTTCCTCAATCAAAGACCATGGGGGGGAAAAAAAAAATATATATATATATATGTATATTGCATACTAAACCTTCTATTTTCTTGAATGTAAAGATAACTCCTTTGCAAAACCAGGTCTACTTTTGGGCGTTAGCTGGGCACGAGTAAGGTAGACGCAACTTAGGTGTCACCTAGGCATGGCAGAGGCACCAAGATATAGGTAAACGGGGCTTCTATTTTGGGGGGTATAGAGGACTCCTCTTTAATAATAATGGAAAAAGATGTTTAATAATACATTATTATACAGTAATAATACATTATTCAAGCAAAGCACATGATAAAATGTATTGCATACTAAACCTCATTCCTAAAGTTTAAGAAAATAAGAAGAGAAACCCTACTCACAATGGCTGTGGCTCAGAGCAAGTAGACATGCCTGATGCTTGATATCATTGTAACATCATCAATATGCACCTAGATGGTAGATTGTTACTAAAAAAAAATGGAACTATGTGCTGGGTACCTGACCATACTAGGGATTTGAACCCATGACCTGTGGAAGATGGAAGTAGCGAAATGTGCTTCCTTTTAGGTAGGGGTTCCTGCCATGTGAGATGACACCTTAGGAGATTATAGTCATCTAAGGATAAAAATAAGTTTCCCTCTAGACCCTGGAAAGAGCAGAGTGCAAATGTAAATGTCAAAGTCCACAACCCATACTTTCTTATGAGACCAAAAAGAAGCTGTTAAGTTACTGAGAGGGGGGGGGGAGTTGAATTTGAACCCATAACCTAAGGAAGATGGAAGAAATGCCTTTATGTTCAAATCTTTTTTACTGAGAATGCCAATCAATAGACAGCAAGGAACAGAACAAGATCAAAAGAACCAGCATCCAACAATACAACGGTTTTGAATAGATAATAAGACAGAAGCAGCAATCCCCACCCTCCCCTCATCTCCCCAACCCAACTCATCCAGCAAAAACCCCAACTCCCCCTCCCCCAATAAACACATACACAAAAAAAAATGACCAAGAGGTCACTAAGATCCCAAAGGCCCATACTCTTGTGGCCCATGGAACTATTGTAAGAAGTACCCCCCTTAAAAGAAAAAGAGAGAAAACAACAGAGCTAAGTGAGACAGTTCAATAGGAGACTACGTCCCCTAGGAGAGAGGGAAGCCAAATAGATGCCCCAGACTAGCAAAAAATGACGTCTGCGGCGAGGATGACCAATCGCCTCTCGAGCCTCCCAAGTGGAAGAAATGCCTTTAATCACTGAGCCACAGGTGCTTCCTTTTAGACAGGGGTTCCTATTCTTTTTTTTAGTGACATTCTGCCATCTGGGTGCATGCTGATGATGTCACAATGATGTCCAGATTGTGCATCAGACATGTCCACTTGCTCTGAACCACAGCCATTGTGAGTAGGGTTTCTCTTTTTATTTTCTTAACCTTTTGGAAATGAGGTTTAGTATGCAATATATATATTTTTTCATGTGCTTTGTTTAAGTAATGCATTATTAAACATCTTTTGACCTTAATATAAAATTGGAGTCCTCTCTACCTCAAAAAACAGAAGCCCCATTCACCTATATGTGGACGCTTCCAGCAAGCCTAAGTGACACCTAAGTCACATCCACCTAACTCGCGTCCAACTAACCCCCCAAAGTAGACCTAGTTTTGCAATGCTTACATTTTAGGCAAAAATGTAGATGTGTTAGTATGCTGAGCGGCATGTGATTCTGTAAATAGATGGCTTTATGAAAGCCACACCCACCCCATTTTTTCCGATGGGCGTCCACAAAATTGTGGACACATATTTTGTGAATTGCGCACAGTCTTTGGACGTCTAACCTTCAATTATTGCTTGTTAAAGTCATTAATTGGGCTTATTATCTAATTTATTTGGATACCTAAGTTGCTGTGCATCTACATTGTGGATGCCTAACTTTAGGCGTCCTTTACAGAATTAGCTCCAAAAGGTCTAAAATTATTTTGTCTAATTTACACAGATCTGTAGGTCTTTTAATAACTTCTAAATAATTGCCAGGTTAACTATTTATAGTTTCTAAAGGTAAACCAATGTTATAAACATAGAACCCATGGGTAAAAAAACTATTACTAGTAGCTTTGGAATTGGTTTGGCAAATGGGACAAGCCAACAAATTTTTAGTCAAGGATTTTCTCTTTCGGCACTCAATCAGAAATGCTAGCTGAACACAAGAAAGCATATTATTAATTTATAGTGTGATAAACAGAGATTAAATGAAAAATAGCATGCCTTTCATCAGATTACTCAAAGCCCACAAATCTATTATGTTCAATTCCAAGTTAGTAGTCTCAAAGACCATAGGAAGTACTTCTCTTTAACAGTAGTCACTGGGGGAAAAAAAGAAGTTGTATAGTTTGAAAATCAAAACTGCATACACAGAAGCACTAGACACATAAATATTCCACAGCTTGACAAGAAGCAGACCGTGAAATAGACACAGCTACAGCAGCTTTCAATAAACTAAAAAGATGTGGATAAAAATCTGTTGTGCCAATGCAATTTTGTTGCTTTCCCACTGACCGTTTTCATAATGTGTTCTTGTTATATAGTCAAATAAGTAAAATAATAAATATTCAAAAAAAGGGGCAAATACAGTGGAACTTTGCTTTATGAGCATAATTTGTTCCAGAAGTATGCTCGTAAACCAAATTGCTCGTATATCAAAGCGAGTTTCCCCATAGGAAGTAAGGGAAACTCGCTTTGATTCGTTCCATCTCCTCCTCCCCCTCCCCCCCCGAGGCTACTGGCGCTGCTCCATCCCCTCCCCCTTGAGGCCACCGACACTGCTCCATACCCCCCCCACGCGATCTGGCATCCCCCCTGCGAACCAGCATCCTCCCCCCCAATCGCGTTGCCCCCCTCCCCTGCGATCCTACATCCCCCCTCCGAGCACCGCAACAACATCGCTTACCCTGATTGGGCACCGGCACCAGCACCAATGCACAGGAGGTGCCGGTGCCCAAAGATCCTCCCTCTTCTGGCCTGGGCTGGGCTGGGCGGTGCGACGGAGATCCTCCCTCTTCCCTGGGCTGGGCTGGACTGGGCTTTGAGCATTTGCGCATGCTCAAAGCCTTCTGGTCTCGCTCTCTCCGAGATTCTGAATCTGAAGATGATTGAGATAAGAACCTAATCTTTCATGCCCAGACTCTCAAAACTTTAACACCGTCACTAAACTGTTTTCCGACAGTTTAGCCTGAACGTAGTTTAGCGGTAGATTATCAAAACGGATTATCTCTGTCTTTAGCGAGGTTTCTAGCAGTCCCAGCACTGACATGCAAATAAGCTCTTCAATATTGAAAAGAGCCCTCCAGTGGATTCTTAAAAAATACCTAACCATTTTCAAAAATAAGTAATAAGCCAAGGATCATTTGCAGTCCAGAGTATGAAGAGCTGTTTCTCCAGGATGAGAATGAGGCTTAGGAAAGAACACTGAAAGGACAATAGATTGTTTGAGATGAAATTCAGTGACTACTTTTGGGAGGAACTTTGGATGGGTGCAAAGCACAACTTTGTCATGATGAAACAATGTGAACGGTGGATCTGACACCAGTGCTTGAAGTTCACTTACTGTTCAAGCAAAGGTAAGGGAGATGAGAAAAACCACGTTTCAAGTGAGGTATTTTAGATAAGCTGAAGACATTGGTTCAAAAGGAGGCTTCATAAGTCTAGAGAGATTGAGATCCCAAACTACTGGAGATGGTTTGAGAGATGGCTTAACAAGTCCTTTCATGAATCTGGACACAAGAGAATGAGCAGTTAGAGGTTTACCATCAACCGGGCTGTGAAAAGCATTGATAGAACTGAGATGAACTCTAATCGAAGTGGTCTTGAGGCCTCAGTTGGATAGATGTAGAAGATATGTTGCAAGGTACAGGCAGAATAGAAGTCACTAATGTAATGTAATAATTCAATACTAAAGATATACTGTAGAGGTGGATTTAGCATCATGATGATGAAGAGTACACCAAGTGGAAAACCGTGTCCATTTCTACTGGTAACACTGCTGCGTAGACAATTTTTTTGAGGCTTCTACGATAAGTCTGACAGAATGAGAAAGATGAACCTCAGCCAATGTCAGCCCAAGAGGTACCAAGCTGTCATGTATAAAGACTGAAGATTGAGATCCATGACTCTGTGTAAGAAGAGATAGAAAAATCTGAAAAGGCATCGATTCCCTGATACTGAGTTGAAGTAGAAGGGAGAACCAGGGTTGCCTGGGCACCGAGGAGTTATCAGAATGATTGTGGCCGATTCCTGTTTTAACTTGACAAGCATCTTGAGGATGAGAGGGACTGGAGGAAATGCATAGAGAAACTTGTGCATCCAATCCAGAAGTAATGTATCTGCTTCCAGACGTTGGGGAGAATACTGCCTGGAGCAAAAATAATAATAATAATAATAACTTTATTCTTATATACCGCCAACAATCTTGCGACTTCTAGGCGGTTTACAATAAAGAGAAGTGGTTTACAATAAAGAGAAACTGTAAATACAATAAAGAGAAACTGTAAATACAATAAAGAGAAACTGTACATACAGCGAATTAAAGGGTATAGCATTGTACATCTGGTAATTCCGACATTAATAATATTAACAACAGTTTGTGTGTTGCAAGACCAGGAAGTGCCATGCTGCTATCACAAAATTTAGAAATATTCCATGAATTGAATGGTGTGTTCATGGTTAGTGATTAGGGTTGGGGTTTATAATTTATAGGGTCGGGTATGTGGTGGTATTATGAGGGGGGCTGATGTTCTGGTTCGCTACCTAGGTATTTCAAGAACAGGTAGGTTTTTAGGTGTTTCCTGAATTCGCCATAGTTGTTTGTGTGTGCAATTAGTTTTTCTAAGTCTTTGCCCCATGTGGCTGCCTGGTACGATAGCAGTTGTTGATGGTATCTCTTATATTTACACCCTCTAGCCGGAGGGGAGACAAATTTCAGGTGTGTTTTTCTTTTATGTCTGTTGGTTGGGAATGAGAAGAGGTCTGTAATATATTTAGGGGCTAGACCGTTTAATACCTTGAAGCAGAGACATCCTAGCTTGAACTTCGTGCGTGCCTTCATCGGCAGCCAGTGTAGGAGTCTGTAGGAAGGGGTTATATGGTCGGACTTCTTCAACCCGAGAATCATCCTGACTGCTGCGTTTTGTATCAGTTGTAGTCTTTGCATTTGCTTCTGGGGGATTGTCAGATGGGTGATGTTGCAATAATCTAGGTGGCTTAGTATTAGGGATTGTACTAGGATTCTGAAGGCTGAAGTGTGGAAGTACGCCTTAATGGACCTAAGTTTCCAGAGAGTGAAAAACCCTCTTTTGATTAGGGAGTCTATATGGTCTTTCATGGTTAGTTCTTGGTCTAGTATTACTCCTAGAATCTTCATCGTTGGTTGAATAGGGTAGTTAAGATTGTTAATGTGTAGTGATTTTGTCGTGTTATGTACGTGTGGCGAGGCTATAAAGAATTTAGTTTTCTCTGCAAAAATGGAGCAGCTTGTGATTGTAGAGGGACGCAAACAGGTCTATCTGAGAAGTCCCTGAGAGAGAATATGTGCTTCAGAACTGCAGAGCTGGGCGTCCACTCATGTGGCTGAAGAATCCTGTTGAGTCTGTCTACAAGAGAATTTTGTTCCCCTTGAATGTATACTGTTTTCAAAAATATGCAGCAAGCAATCACTCAGTTCCAAATCTTCTGGGCCACTTGACAAAGGAGAAAACTTGTGTCTGTTTGTTTATGTAATACATTGCAACCTGATTCTCCGTGCAGATTAGAATCGCTCTGAGTTCTAAGAGATTGATATGGCAAAGCTGATCCTGGGTAAACCAGTGACCCTGAGTGCAAAGACCATCCAGATGAGCTCCTCAAGCATAGGTGGATGAGTCCATGATTAGAACCATCTGATGTGGAGTTGTTTGGAATAAAAACCCTCTGTATTGATAATGGTGCTGCGCTACCTGAAATCTCAGGAATTTCCTGGAGGTCAGATGCACTGGAATATGAGTATAAGCGATCTAAGAGGGGATATAAAGCTGCCAGGCACAACAAATGAAACTTTTCCTTCACTAGAAACTTGGTCTGGCTCTTGAGGTCTAAAATTAGATATAGACCTCCCGTCTTCTTTGGGATGAAAAAATATTGGAAGTAAAATCCCCGATTTCTCTGGAGAGGTGGAACCTTTTCTATTGCTTTGAGAAGATGAGATTCTATCTCCCAAAGAAGGGATGTCTGCTAAGGGTTGAAAGAAGACTCTCTTGGAGGATGATCTGGAGGCATAGTGATGAAGTGAAGAAAGTATCCTTCTCAAATGACTTTTAGAACCTAGAGGTCTGTGGTTATCAATTTCCAACGATGATAATAGTTTCAAGTTTATTAGATATTTATATACTGCCTATCAAGGTTTATCTAAGTGGTTTTACAATCAGGTACTCAAGTATTTTCCCTAGCTGTCCCAGTGGGCTCACAATCTATCTAGCGTACCTGGGGCTATGGAGGACCGAGTGACTTGCCAGGGTCACAAGGAGTAGCACGGGGTTTGAACCCACAACCCCAAGATGCTGAGGCTGTAGATCCAACCACTGTGTCACACACACCTCTGGAGTCGACCTTTGACTGGTTAAGAGGCTGGGGAAGAAGAACAGCAGCTATGCTCTCTAGAAACTCATCAAAATGACAGGGCATGATTTGGAGGAGCTGCTGATTGAGATTTCTGAGGATGCTGTTGCTTTTGCTTTTTCTGCTGCAGTCTAGGAGGAGCAGCTGGTTGCGAAGAAAAAAGCCTTTGATATGAAGAAGGCTTAAAAGATTTAGAAGTTGAGGGCTTAGACTTGAATTTAACCAAAGCATCCCAATGTTTATCATGGTCAGTGAGCTTTTATGTAGCATTTTCAATAGTCACCAAAAAGCTCCTCTCCTAAGCAGGGAATGTTAGTTAATCTGTCCTAAAGACTGATGTCTATATCTGAGACTCTTAGCCATGCGAGACGTCTCATGGCCAGTGGCATAGCTGAGGCTCTGGAAGATAATCCAAACACATTATAAGCAGATCTTGTCATATACCTTCTATCTAAGGTAAGGTTGTGTGAAATATATGATGAAAGTCTTGCAGATGTTGAGAAGGAATGTGTCTATCAAAAGAAGGCAATTTCCTAACTAAATGCTTGATATAGCAGGAAATATAGAAATTGTAATTTAGTACTCTGTTGACCAACATGGAATTTTGGTACAGGCGATGTCCAAATTTGTCCATAGTGCACCCTTCATGGCCGGTGGCATTGATGCATAGACTCCAATTTTCTGGGAACCTCTGTAAGGGTGAGGGGCGTTTCCTAATTTTTGTGACAAATCTCTTTGAGAATACCATGTAACGGTAGTCTGAGAAGTTCTTCAGTAGGCTATCATAATCTAAGGCCTCCAAGTATTCAACCCTATAGGCAGAATCAGCTTCTAGCTAGACAGGTAGCTCTTTTCCCAACTGCCTAATAAATTTAATGAAAGTCTTTCAGTAGGAGATTTAGCCCCTGGAGGAGACTTCTGTGGAGACTTTTCCAAGGGAGTGTCATAAGCCTCTGTTGTAGACTCTGACTTACTGTCTAATTCAGCTGAGGACTTTGAGTCATAAAAGGGCTTTGGTGAAGGAGTGTGTCAAGAAGATCGATGCTTATATCGAGTCCAGTGTTGAGTCGATGATGAGGAGGAGGAATGACGCGAAGCTCTTTTTCTCAAAGAATGTGAGAAGGACCTGGACTTCACGCATCGAGAGGAGGAGTTGAAGTTTCCAGCTCTTGATGGAACGTTTCTGCAGGGTAGAACACCGAGCCAGGATTCCACCCGGTGTTTAGGCCCAAGGCACTGCAAGCACCAACTATGTGGGTTAGTGATAGAAATTGTCCTTTGGCACCCACAGCACTTTTTGAAGCCTGTTAACAGCCTGGACATGGACAGAAAGACTGCGTCAGCCAAGTCAATCTCAATGGCTGAGAGAAAAAGCAAAGTCCTCGGCAAAAAGCCGCGAGGAAAAAAAATAAAAAAAAGACTCTGCACTTCTTTTTTTTTTTTTACCAATGAAGAAACTTAAAAGAAATATTGAAAAGAAAAAGGCGTGAGCAGGAAGGCAAAAGGAAAAAACTGAACAGTGTTCAGAAACACAACTTCTTAGCTCCGCAGAAAACTAAGAACTAAGGTACCGCGAGCCTATGTCAGGCAGGAAAGCACTAGCGCAGGCGCAATACGGGCAGTTTGCAAACTCTCTCAAGTTCTTAAATTGGTGATGCACTTTTAAAGCTATCTGTACCAGGGCTCCGTGGATGACATCACCTACATGTAAGAATATCTGACTGCTTGTCCTGGGATAAGCTGGGGTCCAACTTAGGAATCAACACCCAAGAAAAAAATCTGGGTGTCATTATAGACAATATGCTGAAACTTTCTGCCCAGTGTGCAGCTGCGGCAAAAAAAGCAAACAGGATGCTAGGAATATTATAATGTCTCTGTCACTCCACTGTGCATTCTCACCTTAAGTACTGCGCACAGTTTTGGCCATCATATCTCAGAAAAATATATAGTGGAATTAGAAAACATTCAAAGAAGAGTAATCAAAATGATAAAGGGGATAGAATGCCTCTCGTATGAGGAAAAACTAAAGACGTTGGTGGTTCTTCAGCTTGGAAAAGAGATGATTGAGGTCTATAAAACCCTGAGTGATGTAGAATAGGTAAGAGTGGATCAATTTTCACCCTTTCAAAAAGTACAAAAACAAGAGGACACTCAATAAAAATTAAATGGAAATACTTTTAAAACAAATCAGAGAAAATATTTTTTTACTCAAAGAATAGTTAAGCTTTGAAACTCGTTGGCAGAGGAGATACGGAGATACATAGAAACATAGATGACGGCAGAAAAGAGTCACGGCCCAACAAGTCTGCCCAATCTAATGACCTACCCCCTAATTTATTCCTTGAAGTGAACCCACATGCTTATCCCATTTTCTCTTAAAATCCAGTAAGCTGCTGGCCTCAATTACCTGCAGTGGGAGACCATTCCAATGATCAACCACCCTTTCAGTGAAGAAATACTTCCTAGTGTCACTATGAAATCTCCCACCCCTGAGTTTTAACGGATGTCCTCTTGTTGCCGTAGGTTCTTTAAGAAAAAAGATATCCTCTCCTACCTCAATACGGCCCGTGACATATTTGAACATCTCAATCATGTCTCCCCTCTCTCTATGTTCCTCGAGAGAGTATAGCTGCAACTTACCCATCTGTTCCTCATACGGGAGATCCTTGAGTCCTGAGACCATCCTGGTGGCCATTTGCTGAACCAACTCAATTCTCCGCACATCCTTTTGATAATGTGGTCTCCAGAATTGTACACAATATTCCAGATGAGGTCTCACCATGGATCTGTACAACGGCATTATAACTTTGGGCTTCCGGCTGACGAAACTTCTTCAGATACAACACATCATTTGTCTAGCTTTGGATGAAGCTTTCTCCACTTGATTGGCAGTGTTCATGTCTTCACTAATGATCATTCCCAAGTCTCATTCTGCTGCAGTTCTTGCTAAGATCTTACCATTTAGGGTGTAAGTTCTGCATGGATTTCTGCTGCCAAAGTGCATGACCTTACACTTTTTGGCATTAAAACTTAGGTGCTAAGTTGAGGACCAATGTTCCAGTAAGAGTAGGTCCTGCGTCATACAATCGGGCACTGTGCTTTTGCCCACTATGTTGCATAGTTTGGCGTCATCGGCGAATAATGTAATTTTACCTCGAAGCCCTGAGCCAGATCCCTAACGAAGATATTAAATAGGATCGGACCCAAGACCGAGCCCTGCGCCACTCCACTGATCACTTCCAACATTTCGGAGAGAGAACCATTCACCACCACCCTCTGAAGTCTACCTCTGAGCCAGTCTTTTACCCATGCAGTTAATGTTTCTCCTAATCCCATCAAACTCATCTTGCTCAATAACCTGCGGTGTGGGACACTATCAAAAGCCTTACTGAAGTCTAAGTACACGACGTCCAGGGATTCCCCCATATTCAGCTTTTTCGTTACCCTGTCAAAGAAGCTGATCAGATTGGATTGGCAGGACCTTCCCTTTGTAAATCCATGTTGATGGGGATCTCGTAGATTCTCATCGTTCAGGATCGTATCTAATTTGTGTTTGATTAGTGTTTCCATAATTTTACTCACTATCGATGTGAGACTCACCAGTCTGTAATTTGCAGCCTCCGTCCTGCATCCCTTTTTGTGGAGTGGAATGACGTTAGCTGTTTTCCAGTCCAATGGGACTCTTCCTGTACTTAGGGAAAGATTGAAGAGCGCGGATAACAGTTCCTCCAGGACATCCCTCAACTCCCTAAGCACCCTGGGATGTAGTTTGTCTGGTCCCATGGCTTTGTTCACTTTGAAAGTTCATAGTAGACGCTGCTGGACGTAAACTCAAAATCTCGAAACGGGTCTTCCGAGCTTTCCCTCGTCTGCAGCTGCGGACCAGATCCCGGCGCTTCGCAGATAAAGACAGAGTAGAAGTATTCATTTAGTAGTTCGGCTTTATCGGAGTCCGATTCTACATAATTCTCGTCTGGCTTCCTAAAGCACCCTATCCCATCCGTGTTCCTTTTTCTGTCACTAATATACCTGAAGAAGGATTTATCCCCCTTTTTAATGTTCTTTGCTAGATTCTCTTCCATCTGGAGTTTGGCCTCTCTGACTGCTGTTTTGACAGCTCTAGACTTGGCCAGATAGTCTTCTTTAGTCTCTCATTTTCCTGATTGTTTGCAGGAGATAAATGCTCTTTTCTTCTTTTTTACGAGGTCCGAGATCTCCGCAGAGAACCACTGAGGTTTATTGCTCCTCCGCCGTTTACTTACTGTTTTTATATAGAGATTGGTTGCTTCGTGTAGGGTAGATTTCAGAGCTGACCACATTACCTCTACATTATCTGTTGCGGCCTGGTTTTGCAGCGCCCAATAGACAAAATCACCCATGCTTTTGAAGTTAGTGCCCTTAAAGTTGAGGACCTTTGTAGATGTGTTAGATCTAGTGAATCCTTTCCTGAGGTGAAACCACACCATGTTGTGGTCACTGGAGGCCAACGTATCGCCTATCAAAATCTCTGTGACACTTTCTCCGTTGGTGAGTACCAGGTCCAGTATCGCCTGATCCCTAGTGGGCTCCAATACCATCTGTTTGAGTTGTGCTCCCTTTATAGAGGTTAGTAGCCTTCTGCTGCCAGTGGTCGTAGCGGAAAGTTTGTTCCAATCTGCATCAGGTATATTGAAGTCCCCTAACAACACCGTGTCTCCACGCAGAGTGATGGTCTCTATGTCTTCGATTAGTTCTATATCTATGTTTTCCTGTTGTCTTGGAGGTCTGTATACAACACCAAGATACAGGCATTTGTTATTCTCCCTGGCCAGGTTCACCCAAAGGGATTTCCCGGTGTACTTGACGTCTGCGATCCTGGTAACTTTGATGTCCTCTTTAGTGTATAGTGCTACCCCTCCTCCTGTTTTGCCCTCTCTGTCTCGACGAAGTAAGTTGTATCCCGGTATAGCCATATCCCACCCATGGGAATATGAACCAGGTCTCGGATATTGCTACCACATCTAGGTCGGTGTTCTTCATTTCCGTTTCCAATTCCAGAATTTTATTGCCTAAACTGTGGGCATTAACGTACATAGCCCTCCATACTTTATGTTAGCTAGGTCTCCATACTTTATGTTTGCTAGGTTTCCCGCCTAAGTTAGTGTGGTTCCTACAGTACTGTTTGCCATTGTGTACTTACCTCAGACTCAGAAATGGAGTGGCAAGTTACCCCACTAGGATGGTTACTTACCACACCAGTTTGTGAGTGGGTACCCTCCCCCAACTTATCTAGTTTAAAGCCCTACGAAGCAGGCAGGCTAGTCGGTGTCCAAAGACGTTCTTAACCCTTCTGGTCAGGTAGAGCCCGTCTGGTCCCTGTAGTCTTAGTAGTGCATCTCCATGGTTCAGGAATCCGAAGTTCATCTCTTTGCACCATCCGTGTAGCCACTCGTTTGCCCTTTGTATATGATCTTCCCTGGCCCTTCCCTTACCTCTCACTTGAAGGATCGAGGAGAAGGCCACCTGCGCTTCCATCCGTCTCAGCTTCTCATCCAGGGCTCTAAAATCTTCAGGTATTTTCTCTGGGGTGTTCCTAGCAGTGTCGTTCGTTCCAACATGGATGAGAAGCATGGGGAAGTGGTCTTGGGGCATGATAAGTCGTTCTAAGCAGGCAGTCACATTCTGGATCCTGGCTCCCGGTAGACAACAAACCTCTCTGGATTGCATATCTGGTCTGCAAATTGGTCCCTCGGTGCCTCTCAGGAGGGAGTCCCCAATGACTACCACTCTGCGCTTCTTCAGGGGGAGCTGATCCGTTGTCCCCGGAACCATCTGTTGGACAACTTCCTGTACTTCACTGGCAGGTCCTTCCTGTAAAAGCTGGAATCTGTTCCTCAAGGTGATTTGTGGGATCGATGTGAAACTGCCCTGTTTGCAAGTTACAATAGTTACAATGGTTAGCATAGCTAGGTTTAAGAAAGGTTTGGACAAGTTCTTGGAGGAAAAGTGTACAGTCTGCTATTGAGACAGACATGGGAGAAGCCACTGCTTGCCCTGTATCAGTAGCATGGAATGTTGCTACTATTTGGGTTTCTGCCAGGTTCTGTGACCTGGATTGGTCACTGTTGGAAACAGGGGACTGGACTAGATGGACCATTGGTCTGACCCAGTATGGCTGTTCTTGTGTTTTTATTTTTCATTTCTCACTTACTCAGAATCATCTTCAGTCTGAGTTGACACTGTCATAGCTGACCTATTTTATTAACTCCTGTTGCTCACATATATTGTCTAGGAGAATGAAAAGTTTTTCTGTAATCAAGGTGGATTAGCTGCTTTTAACTTATGTTAAATCCTTTTCATTTCCAGACATATCCTCCAGAAGCTCTAGAGTCTTACAGAAATGCCATGTTCTGGATGTTTATGCTCTGATTACATAAAACAAATTTCTCATTTCATGTTTTCCTTGATAACCTAAAATGACTTGTCTATTCTTTGCCTTTAGCTTGTAATATGCACTGGATAAAAATATTTAACTGAAAAAAATATTTGTATTTTCTTTTACACCTCTATTTATAACAGAGATCTCTTATTCATAGAAATAATGCAAATTATTTTTGGTCTTGCCTGGTCAAGGATTCATGAGACATACTAAATACATACAAGCAAATGCAAAAGTGTAGCAACATTTTTTGTTGTGCCAAAACAAACATGCCCTTTAATATTCTGAAATACAATTTTATCTATTTATATGCATGTATTTCATTCATGAGCATTTAGTTTATTACAATGCTTTTAAAGATTCATTGCATATTGATTAAATGCATATTAAACTGAATAATTAATATTATATTCTAATGCTCATTAAAAAAAAAACAACCAACATAAATGTATGAAGCAAACAAAATGTCTGAAATAAGGAAAATGACACAAAAATGACACAAAAAGAGCCAAAATTATTTTCCTTGCACATCCCTAATACATAAAATAGGCTTAATATCAATAAGAAATAATTAGACTCAGAAACAGCACCCAGTTAATGGAAAATAAACATTATTCCACCAAACTCAAGTGAAGAATAAGATAAGGTACTGTATATATATTTAAAAAAAAAGTCTTCAGTAGAGCAGGAATCTTCAGGGTCATATATTTGACTGAGAACTTAACAAATCACATCCTAAATCAGGTGTGGGCAACCTCAGGCCTTGAGGGCCACAGCCCAATCAAATTTTCAGGAATTCCCTATTGAATATGCGTATGATATATCTGCATGCACTGCCTCCACCACATGCAAATAGATCTTATGCATATTCATTGGGGAGATCCTGAAAGCATAATTCGAAGACTGAAGTTGTCTATCCTTATCCTAATTAAAACTACCGTATTTTTTGCTCCATAAGACGTACTTTTTTTCCACCCAAAAGTGGGTGGAAATCCCGGTGCGTCTTATGTAGTAAAGATACAAAATTTGTACCCCCCCCTTAGCATTGTAAAACACCATCCCGCCGCACCTTTTCAAAACACCCCTCCTCTCCGCACCGCTGCCGCACCTTTTCAAAACACCCACCCGTAGCACCGCCACACCTTTCAAAACACCCCCCCCAGCACCGCTGCCACCGTTGTCATCGTTGGTACCTTTTTTAAACAGCCTGGTGGTCCAGCGGTATCCCTCCCTCGCTAGACGGCTCTCTATTCAGGTCAGGAGCGCGGATGTGAGGAGCAAGCGTTACGCGCTCCCGCTTGGGCTTGCCGCTGCTTTCTGAATGGTGGCAGGGAAAGGAGTGGAGGAGTAGCCTAGTAGTTAGAGCACCAAGCTGACAACCAGAGAAGCCCAGTTCAAATCCCACTGCTGCCCCTAGTTTTTGGACAAGTAACTTAATTTTCTATCCCTCAGGTAAGCCATCCTTATGCATCTGAATGTAACTCATCTATATTTGAGAGTTGGCAAATTACAAGTACAATTACCATTACTTTAAGCTACTACTGTGAGCTAAATTTAAATAAACATATTTCACAAACATTTGTTTTATACAGGTTATACAATAAGCCCACCTCTTCTGCAGCTGCTTCAGAGAGCAAGCCTTCTTTCTGTGCACATGTCACATGAAAATAGGCTCTGCACATCCCAGCATCACAACTAATGCAAACACCAGTTCTGGCAAAACGAGGATCTTCACAGAAACTGCATTCCTGCAAGAGTGAATAGGACAAACAATGTATTTTTAAATACACGGATAATAAGAGGACCAAATCAAAATATAATAGTTTATCCATTTTAATCAAGTGAGGCAAGCTTGCATAGCATCAGTCATGAAATCCTTTTAAACCCCTCAGCATGGGCACATGTATGTGTGTCTTTCTAGCTGCACTTTCTCTGATTGCAGATGTATATGAAATCTGTGTTGCTGTGTGTGTATGAAGGTGTGCATATGTGTTGACTTTTGTGTGTCTCTCTGGATTAGAGAGAGAGGAGAGGGTTTGGTTAGACTGGAGTGATTCCAAAACATTTTGTTGATTTGGTAAAAACATGAAACCTAGTCTGATAATTTATCTAATCATTACATGGCACTGCTTAAAGGATGGATTTTTAAACTTAACTACATGATGCCACTGTCCCAAGGCAAAACATATTGCTATACTTCTTCACTACCAGAATCCCATACACATAGCAACCATTAGTAAACTAAATGTTTTAATCACTAGGTATTATCACAGAGCAACCATTAAGAAAGCTACAGGGTTCAGTCACAAGGTCTCACAGTAGAATCTATAACAAAGAAATTAAATACAGGTATGCACCGCATAATGACATTTTAGGCAACGTCATTAACGTTAACATCCATGGTGCCAAGGCCACCGGAACTACTCTCTTCCATTCCACACACAAGATGAACGGTGTTGCTCTCCATCTCCTCTCCCCCCCTCCCTCACAAGACTGGCACTTTAACACGTAGCAGTGCTGAAAAAGGCCAACATTGCTGTTCTATGCTGGGCTGGTGCAGGGCCTTGAGCATCAGCACATGCTCAAAGCCTTTTGGCTTCCATCTTCTCCAAATCTGAATCTTGAAATACTGTGACTCTCTCCTTATTGACTTTTTTGTCTCTCTCCCTCTCACCTAGCAAACACAAAAATGCATACCTCTGAGCAGCCTTCTAGTGGATCAGAGCTGAAAGACTGCAGATATCGTCTTGGGGGCCCACCTAGTTAAACTGGTCCTTGAGTTCTCAAGTTGGGATTTGGGCTCTATGCTGGCCATGATCATTCTGAAGGGCTCAGCAGAGACCTGGCAGCATGGAAGGGGGTGGAACCTTTTTAGTATTGCCCTGGAGAAGGGTACATCAGGACCACAAAACCTCTCTCCTCAGATCCCAGACACTGATGCCCAACACCCCCTCCACCCCCCCAAAGTAAAGTTGTTTGCCAGTGTGAGGGAGACAAAATCCCAGCTCCCTGTCTCTTCCTGCAGCTGTTCTCCTTGTAAACTTGTAGGCCTGGTTGGTGTCCAGGGTATCCTTTCCGGTGGGCTTGCTTTATGATCTAGTATGTATTTGTTTGAACTCTGTTGCCTCTGCAGTGGGAACTCATCGGCATCTCCGGCTGCGTCACAGAGCTGTGGATGTGGCTGCCTTTTAAGCTGCCCTTTAAAGTGCTGCTTATTTGGGGAGGATATTAAGAAGCTTGTCAAGGACCTGAGTGAGGCTTAGCCTTGGCAACCTCTTAAAAACAATCCATAAGGAGTTTCTAAGGGCACTGGAAGTTTTTCTATGGTTGGGGCTGCTTTCATCTGGGGGTATTCTTTCTTGGACCTGACCGAGACCTATTTCCACATTCTTATTTGACCAAACCAGAAGGGTTTTCTGAGGTTCTAGGTGTTGGGAAGATTCTCTCAGTTCAGAGCCCTGGCCATTTTCATTTGGTCTGGCCACAGAACCTCAATTTTTTTCCAAGTCATGGTAATAGCCACTGTCTTCCTTCTTAAGGAAGAATGCAGATGCATCCTTATTTGCATGATTGGCTGATTCAGGTCAATTCAATGGAGGACTCTTTGATGGTGATGTCTCATGGCAGGCTGGGTTACAAAGTAAGCTACGCAAAGATTCACTTTGAGCTATTCCAGAACCTGGAGTACATGGGGCAAGTCTTCATGACTCCAAAAAGACTTTCCAAGCTTCAGCTGCACAAGAGGGAATTTTGTGCCTAAAAATCTTTGAGAGCTTGTGATTGCCTCCAGCTCCTGGGTTTAATGCCCTGAAGTTGGTTCTTTGGGGGGGGGGGGTGTCCACATGTGTCCTATTCAGAAAGCACTGCTGTTCGCTGCTACTATTGCTACTATTTGGGTTTCTGCCAGGCAGGATACTGGGTTACATGGACCATTGCTCTGACCCAGTATGGCTATTCTTATGTACTCCTGATTGGCACCTGACGTTATCATACCAAGTCCATTTCTTATCCCTGAGATGCACATTAAGTTTTCTTTACAAATGTAATAAAAATAAAAAAAACACATAGCAATCTGATTCTCTTTAGCAAATATAAACATGAAAGACAATTTTTGTCAAGTAGCATTCACTTATTTAATATGTGATGTAATTTACATTTTTAAACTGGGTGGAAGAGATCAGGTTCTACTTGTTCTTTGGATCTCTAGTTGTATGTGTGTGCTTGGTGTAAAGAGCTGCTAGCATTCAGGGAACGGGTCCAATCTCTAAAGGCTAGGGTAGCAGACTTGGAGGAGATAAGGGAGAAAAGAAAGGTATATAGAGGAGACCTACAGGGGCGTTGTAGAAAAATCCCACCTCCAGTCTTGCAGGCTTTTTGCTGCCTTGGAGGAGGAAGGTCTTCTTAAAGGACAGCATCACCCTGGTGCAGTAGGAGGTAACCCTGTAGCCAGGACCTGCCTACCAGAGGATGCAATGTCCTCTTGCACCAAAACATAGTAGAAAGTTTTTTTCAAAAACAAACTTTGTTGATCTACTTTCTGTCAATGGTATGATCTGTGCACCCTATCCTGATGAATAGTTTGATACACTCTTTTCCGAATAAACAAAATGTTTTGGTGCCCTTTTAAACATCAGGCACCATTTTGCAATTTTATTCACTGGCGTTTGAAAAGGTGATGCAATTACTCTATTGTTAGAAGGTCTTTATCATAGTTCATATGCTTTTGGTAAAATTTACTTGTTTTCTTAAGGTCCTAAAGATTATGGAGTTTTGAATATGGATATTCATTCTGGACTGGACTGAATGAACACTTAAGAAACACAATACCCCTAAAGAAGCCAACTTGAGTGAAACGGAAGACTTTCTATTGAGAGTATAAGCTAAGTGTTTCTAGTTTTTGTGGTTCTCCAATGTTAGTAATATTCAATATTTTATTTTTGACAGCAAAAAATAATATTAAAAGAAAAATTAAAAAATTGTGAGGTTTTCTGGACCAATGATAATATTCATGACCCCATAAAAGACTTGGGGTATGACCCGCGGCCTGGGTGTTTGAGGTCCTTTTCCTCAATTTTTAGAGATAAGTTTTTTTCTGGAATATGATTTCTTTTAACTGTGAGACCTAATTGAATGGTAAATATCTTGTATACTTACCCGGTATTTCTGTCAGCAGGAGCAATTGGGCACTCCTCCTGCTGTGGACATTCGGGGGAGGGGGGACTTCGGGGGTTCTGGAAGGAGGGAGTGGGCATCCTTCTTGACGGGGGATGTCTCAGAAGGTGGTGGCAGGAGGAATTGGGCAGTCCTCCTACTGTGGACATTCGGGGGGGGGGGAGGGAATTCAGAGGTTCCAGCAGGAGGGAGTGGGCATTCCTCCTACTGACCAACTTATCAAGGGGGGCGGGTTCCATGTCGTGGCCACTAAACTGATTACTGCAGGGAGATTCACTTGCAGTGATCAGCTCAGCGGCAATGCGACTCTCTAACTGGTGCCTGTGACATGGACGCTGGTTAGAAAATTGGGGTGGTTAGGCATCTGTTCGTCAAGGACTGACGCGATTATATATAGGATGCCCTTGTACAATTCTCAAAAGCTGCTTAGGCAGCTGCTGAAACCGAGCATCCTATACAGAATCCGGCCCTCAAGAAGTCAAAGCCTACTTTTGAATATGTTAAAATAGTGGGGCTGATGAGAAGAAAAGTATTGCTTGTAGGGACTTGGGTGTGATTGTATGTGATGATCTTAAGGTGGCCAAATGGGTTGAAAAGGTGGCGGCAAAAGCTAGAAGGATGCTAGGGTGCATAGGAAGAGGTATAGCTAGTAGGAAAAAGGAGGTATTGATACCCCTGTATAAGACTCTAGTGAGACCTCACTTAGAATATTGTGTACATTTCTGGAGACCGCATCTTCAAAAAGATATAAAAAGAATGGAGTCAGTCCAGAGGAAGGTTATTAAAATGGTATGCGGTCTTCATAATAAGGCGTGTGGGGACAGAGTTAAAGATCTCAATATGTATACTTTAGAGGGGAGATATGATAAGAGACATTTAAATAAATCCAAGTGAAAAAAATTATATTATTAGCCAAGTGGTGGAGCTGCCCACTGAAATACACATTTAATAATTAGTGGAGAAAAAGCCTCAACTACATTCCAAAATCAGACGGCAATCAAGTTGGATTGCTATCCGTTCAAGCCTAGCATCCTTCTGGCTACAGCCACAGCCTTATCACACTGTTTAAATGCCTTTAGCTCCTCAGACACAATCACCCCAATGTTCCTCTCTCAGTCAGTGCTTATCAGCCTCTCGCCTCCCAGCACATACAATTCCCTCAGATTTCTACCTCCCAAATGCATTATTCTAAACTTCTTCACATTGATTTTGAATTGCCAGATGTTAGACCATTCTAACTTTTGCAGGTCCTTTTTTATGTTTTGGGTTTTAAACTCTGTTACAAATCTTGATATCATCCACAAGAAGGCTAACCTTACCTTCTAACCCTTCAGCAATAACACTTTCTCAGCTGCATTCCTAAGCCTGGTCATCCTGGGGAACAGAGGCCTTGGCCCATGAATCAGATCCAGGTCTTCCACATGGTTGCACACAACACTGCCCCATGCAGATCGCCAATAGGAAATGACTGCCGTAAGTTCCCGTGATCTTTCGAGACTACGACAGGAGCTCACGGCAGCCATTTCCTATTGTCGATCTACACGGGGCAGGAGCGTAGGAAGATCGCTCCTGCCCCAAAAGCCTGCTAGACCACCAGGTAATGTCGGGATGCCGGGAGGAAGGCTGGAGTGAGGCGGGAACGTCCAAAACTATGGTGGGTTTTCCCCCCCTAAAAAAAAAAAAAAATTTGCAAAACCAC
Organism: Geotrypetes seraphini; assembly: GCF_902459505.1. Classification (NCBI taxonomy): domain Eukaryota; kingdom Metazoa; phylum Chordata; class Amphibia; order Gymnophiona; family Dermophiidae; genus Geotrypetes; species Geotrypetes seraphini. Next base: position 409,935,692 of record NC_047085.1, read on the forward strand.
GAATGGGGAGGGGGAAGTGTACATTTTTGTGTTTGCTAGGTGAGAGGGAGAGAAACAAAAAAGTCAATAAGGAGGGAGTCATAGTATTTTAAGCATGAAATTTGAAGAGTTTAAACAAATAATTTGGTGGCAGACAAGAGTAAAGAAAAGACTAAGTTACAAAGAAAACTTTACAAGTTGCACAATTGAACGTGATCCTGCAACAACTACTAAAAAAGCTGTTTCATACCATTAAAGCATTTTAACCTTACCTTAGCACCATACTTGGAATAATTCATTTCAGTAAGAGTTACTGGACGCAGTTTATCAATATCTCCAAATGCCACACCAGGAACATAAAGGGCACAGACAATGTGAACCCATCTTAAATACAAAATATAAAAAAGATCAATTAGTATAACTCCAGATAGAAGTGGGTATATATATCATGTATGAATATAAATAAAGAATACTTAAAAAATAAGAAACAATTCACCCAAGCTTTCTTGTGTACTTAGCATGAAGAACTTGGGTCTTCAATGCATTCAGGTTATTCCATGCAGAATCATTGTCCTACTACCCTAGTGTCTACTACCTTGTGTCTTGTGTGTATGATGTTTCTTTCCCATCAACATGATGGTGTTCTTGGTCTTTTGTGAATGATATGCTTCTTTCCTATCTACAGTACACGATGGCGTTCTTTTTTCCCAAAATTTTAGATTGCAAACTGCTTAATTCTGTCCTGTACAGTTGCAGCGGTATAGTAAACGTAAAATAAATTAAAAATAAATTAAACAATATAATTAGAATTTCAACTAACAAATTAAAAACGTCAAAGACAGAAAGAACCCAGGCTTGCCAATATCAGTTCAAGGCTGGTAACATACACACACAAGGACCAACACTGACTGCAAAAACTATAGGAGGACCTTCTTATCCATTCCTACCCTAGCTGAGGTTATATTCATGCATCTTTCTGACTTCACATGAAACGTTCTTTAAATTAGCCCCCATATTTTTCATCTTATCGATGTGTTCTACTCTTGCTTATACCTTAAATCTAGTCAAATGTTCTATTGTATATTATGTTGACAATTTAAATGCATATTATATATTGTTATTTGAATACTTTTACTGCTGTAATTATCTGTTGCCCATGTTCAGAATATTCTTGTTTTACACTGCCTTGGGTGAATTATTTTAAAAAGGCATCAAAATTTTATTCTACTTTAATTCTGGGATAAGTATGCTGCAATCTGAGTTCAGATAGAAGCACTGTTCCCTCAAAGCTGAGTGGGTGTCCTCCAACTGCACTGCTACCAGTAGGGGGTGGTGTATCAATATTGTGTTTTCAGTTGCTAGAGACAGGCAGATTCCCTGGAGAACTGCAGAACTTGACTGTCCCTCACTATTGAAGTGATAGTGAAACAACACCCCCCACCCTTTAGGGTTACCATACAATTGGGAAAACCCAGACATGTCCTCTTTTTAGAAGAGATATGTAGACAGTTTGTTTGTTTTTTTTCAAATAAGGGAATCTGTCCGGATTTAACCAGCTCTCCTATCTCCTCCCCGGGCACTGTAAGTCAATCTTCGGAAAACTGGCAGCGGTAATGAGGTGAGCCTTTTACCGCCAGCCTGACCCAGAAGCCCCCACTCTACAGGAAGTTGTTGCAGAGAGATAGCTTCTGAGTCAGGCTGATGGTAGCAGGTTTACTCACTGCTGCTGCCGACTGCCCAAAGATTAAATTGCAGCAGCAGGGGAGGAGGTAGGTGAGTAAGTCAGTAGCTGGAGAGAGAAGTCATGAGAGGAAGTCAGCAGGAGGTAGGAGGAGGAAGGGCTGAAGAATCAACATCAGAAGAGGAGGGGAGGAGGCAGAAGAAACAGCATGGAGGAAAGGGCTGGAGAATCATTATAAAAAGGAGAGAGTGTTGGAGAAAAGAAAAGAATATGGCAGTGTTGGATGAGAAGGGAGAGACAAAAAGCAGGAGAGGAGGTTGGAAAAAGAGAGAGAGAAAGAGAGAGAGTGAAGCACCTGTGGGGGAGAAGGGTTGGAGGGAGGGGGAGAGAAGCACTAAAAGCGTACAGAGGAAGGGGAACCGTGGAAATGGGTAAAAGGTGGGGAGCATTGGGTGGTGTGTGGGCGGAGTCACTTGTCCTCTTTTTTTTTGTCTCCACAAATATAGTAACCTTAACCTCACTGGCAGGATTATACACAGAGGACTCCCCCTCAGCTTAGAGGGAACAGTGCTTGGAACAACTGCATTAATTCCACACACCATCAAAATATTGCTGAAAATTATACAACGAAGGCTCCAAGCAAGAGCAAGAACTCTCTGAAGTTCAGGATGGTTTTAGAAAAGGTCGAAGAACAAGAGACATTATTGCCAATGTCAGATGGATATTAGAGAAGACAAAGAATACCAAAAATGGGGGAGAGGAACAATTCTTCATAGAAAGCCAAACTTCTGTGACTTTAAATTCAGCTTGTATTGAGAAAGCCAGAAGGCAACTGCACAGATAGAAATTGAGACGCTAGAGGTCTGAAGAAGATGGGTCAAAACAAGCAATGGGTTGGATGTCATTAGCATAAAGAAAAGAGTTTCTTTATGAGGGCCAAGGACTTGAATTAAAATAGAAAGATCCAGTCTTTACCAGCTTATTAAAATTATTATTCCACTAAGCAACTAAATTTTAACAGCAGCAACCACATTATGAATTAACCGGAAACAAGGCTTAAATTTAAGTTATAAAAAAGTGTGAGAACTAGTTACTTAACACAAAAAGAGTCAGTAATTTGTAAGGGTTACATAGGCCACAGAAAAGCAAAGATACAACATAAAATTCAATTCATTAGTGCTGCACAGCGGTATAGCAGTAATACACATAACTATAAAACCTCCAGCTGCTTTGGTACAGGACTAATGAAGGTTGAACAAAACATCAGTGTGTGTGCATCTGTTGAGAAAAAATTCTCCAACAGTAACCATGTGGCAAAAATACATTGCTCTGATTCTACCTATTTGAATCATTTCCTAAGCAAGAAGACAAACAAGCATGACCATTACTCGTTGTTTATTCTAAGCTTGAAAATAAATAAAACTTTTTTGAACTTAAAAAAAAACTTTTTCCCAATGAAGGAATATGGGGGAAAAGTCTTAGTGAATCAGGCCTCCTGGCTCTATAGGGTTAGCATGCTTAGCATCCAAAGCCGGAATTAGAAAAGGAGTTTAGTAAGTATAGGCCCAATAGTGGCATGTTAGTTCCCATTATTGCAGAACATGAATATATGGCCCCCCGGTCAAGGCTGGGTTAAGAGCCACAGTTATCATGCACTATATTTAAGGTATGTTATTTTACCACTAACTCATACTATTTTAGTAGAGATCCCATTTTATGCAATGGAAGATTAGGGTTTTACCTTTGATAATCTTCTTTCTGTTAGTCCCTGTAGGATTCCATACTCTAAGTGTTCAATCTCTTCCCGCAATCCGGGAGTTGTATGTGCTCCTCCCACCTTAGAGAGTGAGTTAGAGCCTCTACAGTTCAGTCCCAAAGCCAAGCAAACATACCAGAATCAATCCATGACAAATAAGAGGGCACGTGGGAACTTCCTTGGCAACTTCCTTGGCAACAAACAATTTCTGTTAAGATCAGTTCTGTCAAATATAAAAACAAATAATAAACAGGCAAAAAGTAAAACAGAAAACACATGGAGAAACAATGTAGAACTAACTTGTTTCTCCAATGTAGAACTAACTTGCTGTGCAACGAGCACCCACATGAAATAGCCATAAGCAGATGCATATTCACAGACGAGTGAACTGCTCCCAGGATCTGTCTACTTGCTGTTAGATCCTGATGCCTATAAGGAAAATAACCGAGGCAGAAAGAAATGCAGGTGATTCCAAATAACGGAGCTTGCACAGAGAGGGCAGGTCGTATGGAATCCTACATGGACTAACAGAAAGATGATTATCTAAGGTAAAAACCTAATCTTCCATTCTGTTACATCCCTTCCGGATTCCATACTATTGGTGACATACCAAAGCAATGGCAGCATCTGGCTGTATGGTTCTGACTCTGGTCACGTGTGCTGCAGAGAGAGACAGAATATGTAAAACCACCCAGAAAATAGTATGTGAGCTACCTGGCCCAAAGGAGTGCTTCTACAGCCTTCTTGACAATGGCATTATCAGAGAGCACTCACACCTTTTTCCCCTGCCAGAGTTGGTAGGAGAGCGAGAAAACGCCAGCTGAATTGCCCGAAGCTCCAGATGATCAATCAACTAACACTTTTGATGTGGTAGTCCTTGAATGAAGTGGTCCCCACACAGAGCACTCCAGCACAACAGGCAAGCAACCATAATGAGTGAACCACTCTGTGGCTTAAGAGGGGTGCCCTGACTGAGAGCCTCCCCTTGAAGCCACCAGTGGTTCCATCCAGGGGAGCGGCATCTGAAGGGGATGACACTAAGGAGACCACCAAAGGAGGAGAGACTCCCGGAATCTGTACAATCTCTTCCATAAAAACTGATCCCTTAAACTGTTAGCCACTAATCTCAAACTATGTATGTTCCACTCAATTTGTAGCATCTTTCTAATCATTGTAAACTGCATAGAACTTCAAGGCCCTGCGGTATATAAACTATTATTATTATTATTATTATTATTATTAAATGGCGCATGTGCCCTCTGGCCAAGGAGCCACCACTAGAAAGGCCGCCATGGACCCCAACACCTGAAAATAATGC